>NC_080552.1:7178354-7478354 GCF_028640845.1 Ahaetulla prasina
ATCTTATTTCTCTGGAATCCATTGGATGTTAGTACGTTTGTGAGAGTGTGTAGTTCGGTTTTTAGGTGTTGTTCGTCAGCTAAGCATTTTGTTCTAGAGATGAGTGTCTTGGCTACGGAGTTGATCTGTGCTGGGTGGTGGTGTGAGAGTGCATGCAGATAGCGGTTTGTGTGTGTTTTCTTCTGGTAGATGGTGTGTCCTAGGGAGCCATTGGGTTTCTTGTAGACTAAGACATCTAGGAAGGGAAGTTGGTTGTTAACTTCTGTTTCCATGGTGAACTGTATTTTGGGGTGTAGGCTATTGAGGTGTGTGAGGAAGTTTTCAAGTTTTTCTTTCCCGTGTGGCCAGATTATGAAGGTGTCGTCTACATATCTGAGCCAGAGTTTGGGTTGTGATCAGATTTTCTAGTGCTTGGGTTTCAAAGTGTTCCATGTAGAGGTTGGCAATGACAGGTGAGAGGGTGATCCATGGGTGCCTTCTATTTGTTTGTATTTTGTCCATTATAGATGAAGTATGTGTTGGATAGGCAGTGGTTGGTCAGATCTAGGATGTGCTTGGGGGTTATATTTGTTTTGGATAGCTGTCAGGCTTCTTTGATTGGCACTTGGGTGAAGAGGATATGACATCAAAGCTCACGAGTAGGTCGCTGGGCTGTAAGTTTTGTTTCTTTATGATCTCTATGAACTGGAATGAGTTTTTACGTGTTGATGGATTCTGCATAGGGCTGTAGTTGTTTGGCGAGAATTTGGCTAGGAGAGGTGAGCCTATGGAGCTGACTATGGGAGCTGCGATCACACATTGCTCCCAAAAGCAAGCTGAAGCCTGAAGATGAATGAATGAGACTTTCAAGCGTCGTAAGACACTTCCAATTTTACGGGAGAAAACCGAACAACCAAAGACCTATATACAAACACCCGTGAAAACCTCAGAAAACAAATATTGCACCTCTCGGGAGAAATCCACCATCTGACCAGGACCTATGAAAACTAGAAGTCAAGAGCTTCCATTTTATGTGACCTCGCATTCCTCTGAAACTGCCTGATGAAAATTTAATCCCCAAATGCTTCCAATTGAAATTCCACTCCAACTCTGCAGCCAGCGCATCCTAAAAAGAACAGAATTGGCCTTAATCAGAAATGAACTTCACACAAAAAGATTCCTCCTAGATCAAATCAACAAAGATCTCCTCACACTTCACCTCAAACTCAGCAACAAGATGCACCCGGCACTTTGGGACAAATCCAAACAACTTGCCGTCTGGAGGCGAAACACAGACCGCCCTCAAGACAGACACGCCCACCAACAAAGTCCGAAGACTACAAGGACGCGAGAAACAAACCCCTCCACCCTCACAGCAACACATGAAACAAACAGTGCATTACACCTCAGATAGGATCCTCACCAAAGCTGAACCCGATGTCCTTTCCAAAGTTCAACTTTGCAGTCACTCCCAAATACATCCCCACTGAGACCATTATATGCGGAGTTGAAACCAGCCTGACCAAAATCAACCCCGATGGCGCTAACAAAATCAGACTCGAAATCACCAACATCCTCTGCAGCAAGCCACCCAAAAGCAACTTACCCAAGAGGAACAGACAGCACTACTTAACCTGAAAAAGATACCAGCATAATAATCCTACCAGCAGACAAGGGCAGCGCCACGGTGGTTATGAACACATCTGACTACCAAACCAAATTAACCAACCTACTCCAAGACCCTGCATACAAGCCCCTAAAACAGACCCCACCACCTACCTAGAAAAAACCACTAGATCCAAAATAAAGCCTCCCCATCAGCGAAGAAATCCAACAAAGAATCATTCCCAGAGAAATCATCCAGATGCCCTAAGCTCTCGGCCTCCCAAGATACACAAAGAAGGAACCCCACTCAGACCCATAGTCAGCTCCATAGGCTCACCTCTACAAAACCTAGCCAAATTTCTAAACAACTACAGCCCTATGCAGAATCCATCGCCTCACATGTAAAAACTCATTCCAGTTCATAGAGATCATAAAGAAACAAAACTTACAGCCCAGCGACCTACTCTTTGATGTCATATCCTCTTCACCCAAGTGCCAATCAAAGAAGCCTTGACAGCTATCCAAAACAAATATAACCCCCAAGCACATACTAGATCTGACCAACCACTGCCTATCAACACATACTTCATCTATAATGGACAAAAATACAAACAAATAGAAGGCGCACCCATGGGATCACCCTCTCACCTGTCATTGCCAACCTCTACATGGAACACTTTGAAACCCAAGCACTAGAAAAATCTGATCACAAACCCAAACTCTGGCTCAGATCGTAGCGACACCTTCATAATCTGGCCACACGGGAAAGAAAAAACTTGAAAACTTCCTCACACACCTCAATAGCCTACACCCCAAAATACAGTTCACCATGGAAACAGAAGTTAACAACCAACTTCCTTCCTAGATGTCTTAGTCTACAAGAAACCCAATGGCTCCCTAGGACACACCATCTACCAGAAGAAAACACACACTATCTGCATGCACTCTCACACCACCCAGCACAGATCAACTCCGTAGCCAAGACACTCATCTCTAGAACAAAATGCTTAGCTGTCGAACAACACCTAAAAACCGAACTACACACTCTCACAAGCGTACTAACATCCAATGGATTCCAGAGAAATAAGATTACCAAACTAATCCAAAAGAACCCCCACTAAAACCCAAGACAGAGAGCAAGAAAATGGCACAGCCCTCCTCCCATATATAAAGGCACCACAGACAGAATCAGCAAGATCCTCCACAAACATAACATCAAGACAGCATTCTGCACAAACCAAAAATATCCACCATCCTAAGAAACCCCAAAGACAAAATTGAGTTAGAAAATCAAGGAGTATATGAAATCCCATGCACCGCCTGCCCCACCACATACATTGGACAAACCAACAGAAGAATAAGTGCGCATTGAAGAACACAAGAACTCATTCAAAAAGAGGAACCAACTTCTTCCCTGGTCCAACACTTTAAAGTCACAGGACACGATATTGACTTTAAAAGACCAGAACTATCGCCAAAACTGAACACTTTAACAACAGAATAATCAGAGAAGCCATCGAGATAAAGCCACACAGCATGAACAAACGAGATGATACCTCCGCCTACCAGCCATTTGGAAACCTGCCCTTATTGACAAACGTGTCCCTAACACGAGGAATGACACCAGACCCACACTCACGAGGTCCACACAGGATGTCACCACCACATCCACCCAGAAGCACCCAAACCCACACTGATCAGGAAGCACGACCAAGGACCAGAAGCCAGACCGCAGCTGCAACATTAGCCACTTCAAACCCCTCCAATCCATACATGCAGCAGACTGACACCCACTACGAAGATGTAGCACGACCACGAACACGAAGCCAAACAGCAGCAGTGCAGCTCACCAGCTCAAATCCCCCTGCAGCACAGATTAGACTGAGCACAACCAAGCCCCCACCAACACAGGACACACCCCAGCCAATCAGAGCACAGAAAAACCCCATCCAATCAGAGCACAATAGCTCCCACCCAATCAGTTCAAACCCCACTAGCAGTTAAAAGGAAGAAACAGCTGCGATCACACATTGCTCCCAGAAGCACGAAGCTGAAGCCTGAAGATGACGAATGAGACTTGATCGAAGCGTCGCCAAGACACTTCCAATTTTACACGGGAGAAAACCCGAACAACCAAAGACCTATATACAAACACCCGTGAAAACCTCAGAAAACAAATATATATATATATATATATATATGATATATAGATTAGATGGATGGATAGATAGAGATGGATGGATGGATGGATAGATAGATAGATAGATAGATAGATAGATAGATGATAGATAGATAGATAGATGAGAGAGGGGGGAAGAGGGAGAAGGAGAGGGAGAAATAGAGGGAGAGAGGGAGGGGGGCTACAAAACAAGTGATGGTGCTCTATTTTCATATTGTTCCTAGATAAATAAAGTGAATTTTCCATGTATTCAGCAACAGCATAACTTGAAGGACGATTTCTTTTAAATGAGAATTTCAGTCATGATAGCTGGTTAGGGATCACTGCAGCTAGTAGTTTGCAAAATCTTTCTCTTTCTCTCTCCATCACACCCACCCACATACCCACACATCCAGATACACCAATTTCTACACAATTCCAAATGTGTCCAGAGAGTCCCTGAAGTTGGAGATTGGGGTTCTTCTCAACCCATGGTTCCAGGATAGAGAGAAGGAGTGTGCACCGTGCCAGAAATTTTATCTCATCCTCCCTTGCAACTCGGCTTGTCTGCCTGCCAAGGGAAAAAAAAGAAATCCCGCAGAGTGATAAAAAAGATGCTTTAGCAGAAATAAATCCCAACCAAGAAGAAGTTCTTTCTGCTCTTTTGCATCAAAAAGGAGAAGATTCCCATGCACCCTTGGGGAAAAAAAAATTAGAAGACAGATTTCTGCTCTGGGATACTAGAAATTGCTCCAAGCCAGTCATTTATCATTGTGTCCTTCCTTTGGGAGTTATTCTTCACATAAAGGACCTACCTTTGCTCACTGGGTTTAGCTTCACTAATTCCTACATAAGGTAAAAGGTAAAGGTTCCCCTCGCACATATGTGCGAGTCGTTCCCGACTCTAGGGGGCGGTGCTCATCTCCGTTTCAAAGCCGAAGAGCCAGCGCTGTCCGAAGACATCTCCGGGGTCATGTGGCCGGCATGACTCAACGCCAAAGGCGAATGGAATGCTGTTACCTTCCCACCAAAGGTGGTCCCTATTTTTCTACTTGCATTTTTTTATGTGCTTTCAAACTGCTAGGTTGGCAGAAGCTGGGACAAGTAACGGGAGCTCACCCCATTACGCGGCACCAGGGATTTGAACCGCTGAACTGCCGACCTTTCAATCGACAAACTCAGCCTCTTAGCCACTGAGCCACCCCTTTAATTCCTACATGGGGAGAATCCAAAGGCATTCGTAATAACCAGATACCTCTGCCCTATTTGCCAAGCATAATTTTTTTGCTGGCTAACCTGGAATTAAGGAGGAACTTCCTAACAGTGAGAACAATTAACCGGTGGAATAGTTTGCCTTCAGAGGTTATGAGTGTTTCCTTACTGGAAGCTTTTAAGAAGAGATTGGACAGCTGTTTGTCTTGAATTAAACTCCAAAACAGTTGGTTGACTGCAGAGCTGGGCATTCAAAGAATCCCAAGGATGTGGCAAGTAATTTAGTTTCTAGCATCATGGCAATATCATCATCACCATCATCATCACCTTGGAGGTCTTCTAGATCTGTTCAAGCAGGAGACCTTATACCATTCCTGACAAATGGCTGTCCAATCTCCTTTTCAAAACATCCAGTGATGGAGCACCCACAACTTCTAAAGCAGTGGTTCTCAACCTTTATAGTGCTGTGACCCCTTTAATACAATTCCCCACGATGTGGCGACCCCAATCGTAAAATTATTTTTGTTTTGAATTTATCGCGCCTGAAGCCATATTGGCTAGCAATCTGAACTGCTTGCGATTGCCTTGAGGACGGAGGCATTAAAGCGGAGACTCCTCCCCTATTAAGTTTATCGCGCCTGAAGCCAGATTAGGCTAGCGATTGGGAGTGATTGCAGCTGGCTTGAGAGGGAGACATCAGAGCAAAGATTTCTCTCTTTTTTAATTCATCGCGCCTGAAGCCGAATTCGGCTAGCGATTTGAAGAGCCTGCAGCTGGCTTGTGGAGTCAACCATTGGAGCGCGATTCTTCGACTCGCAAGTATACTTCCCATATATCTGATGGTCTTAGACGACCCCTGGCAAATGATCATTCGACCCCCAATGGGGTCCCGACCCAAAGGTTGAGAACCGCTGTTCTAATGGCAAGCCATTCCACTGGTTGATTGTTCTCACTGTTAAAAAAAATATCCTTAATTCTAGGTTGCTTCTCTCCTTAGTTAGTTTCCATCCATTGTTTTTTTGTCCTGTCTTTTGGTGCTTTGGAAAATAAGCTGACCTTCCCTTCTTTGCACTTGCTTCTCTCCTTGATGGATGGAAACTAGAACTAAGGAGAAAATCCCTAATGTTTAGAGCAATCAACCAATGGAACAAGTTGCTTTCAGAAGTTGTAGGTGCTCTTCTATCACTGGAGGTTTTCTAAAAGAGACTGGACAGCCATTTGTCTCGAATGATATAGAATCTCTTGCTTGTGCAGGGGTTTGGACTAGATAGATCTGCAAGGTCCCTTCCAACTCTGCTATTCTGTTATTCTATTTTTCTGTTAAATCATCAGACTCAAATTCAGGGATGAAATGCTACTGCTTTGGCCTGGTTTGGGTGAACCGGTAGTAAAAAATGCTACCGGTTTGGGCAAACTGGTATTTCCGATGGTCAGCTGGGCGACGATCACCTGTGACGCATGATTTATATTAGCTAGAATCGTCAGATTTCCTGCTTTCTAGCTAATCTAAATTGCATGGCACAGCGGATTCCACCCCCCTCGCTGTTCTACCTACCTTTGCAGACTTTGCAGGTTTCAAAAGGTTCCTTTTTTAGTGCTGCGCAGGCACACCTCAGGTGCAGATGCTCATGAAGCAAAGCGTGCACTTGGTAGCAGACTCAGAGAACCTGTAGTGGGCTTTAGAGGATTTCACTCCTGCTCAAATTATAATGTTTTTGACACAGGACATAAAGACTAAGCTCTCTTGAGAAGTCTACGATGCTGAGAAAGGCGGAAGGGAAAAGAAGAAGAAGAAAACGATCATCAGAAACACGGGATTCAATTATGTTGCTGAAGGATCTACTATTGGAAGACCTGAAGGACCAGATTGGAAGCTGATCATTCTGAAGAAGGTCCGTAAAAGCTTATTAACAATGGCAGCAGTGGTGTTATTCAGCTGGTTCTATCCAGTTCGGGCGAACCAGTAGCGGCAGTGGTGGGAGGCTCCGCCCACTCACCCAGACATAATCACGTCCAGTTTTTGATGCTCTGGGCATGGGCAGAAGGCCCCGTGCATGCACATTTGCAATCCAGTAACAAAGGTAGGGGATGAGGTGGCTTAGTGGATAAGACGCTGAGCTTGTCGATCAAAAGGTTGGCAGTTCAGCAGTTCGAATCCCTAGTGCCGCGTAACGGGATGAGCTCCCGTGACTTGTCCCAGCTTCTGCCAACCTAGCAATTCGAAAGCACGTGAAAATGCAAGTAGAAAAATAGGGACCACCTTTGGTGGGAAGGGAACAGAGTTCTGTGCGCCTTTGACGTTGAGTCATGCCAGCCACATAACCACAGAGACGTCTTCAGACAGTGCTGGCTCTCCAGCTTTGAAACGGAGATGAGCACCGCCCCCTAGAGTCAAGAACGACTAGCATGTATCTGCGAGGGGAACCTTTACCTTTACCTTTAGCGAAGGTAAGTGAATACCACCCCTGAATTGCAGGTTAGCAGAATGTGAAAGAAAAGCCATTTACTGCGAAACACATTGGCAAGGAATAACGTTAATCTGCCCGTACAACTCACTGGGATTGGAATTAGACTGTTCTCAATTTCCCTAATTATAAACAACTGATGTTCACTGCCTCAAAGGTTCTAATGCAGTAATTTGCTCAGGAGAAAAAAAACACGTTGAAATGTTTTAAATTTGGCTTGGAAGCAACTGCAGCTAATTCTACGGTGAAATCTCTTCCCAGATTTTTAAGAGGTTGACGTGTCTTGCAAAGTTGCCTTTTGAGCTTTCTGGTTTCATTTCGTTTTGATCTGACTTCCAAAATCATGTTCAAATTTCTTTGAAGAGGGCTTTTTGAGCTGACACCAGTGGCAAGACTTTATTTTTCTATTTAAAGTTACTCTGTCCCCCCCCCACCCCCAAGTAACTTCCCTGACCCATCCACTGAAGGAATTTCTCCTTGTTTACTTTGGCTGGGATTTAATTGAAGTCAAGAAAATTGCAGGCTGCAGGGCCACAATAATACCCCGGGAAGAAAGTTTTTTGTCCTAGCCTAACTTAATTGCTATACTTAGCATCAACTTTTAACCTTTTCAAAGAATTTTTGATTAGACTTTCTTGTAATGTGTCAGACAAATGGAAATAAAGATTACAAGGAGAAACAGAAAAGGCGTGTAAGATAAAAGAAAAAAAAAAGCAGTGACTTCCAAACTTAACCTCCCTCAGGAACTCAGGTCTGGGGTCAAATCTTCAATATTTTCCAGAGTTTGGGACTGAAATGATTGATCAGCTCACTACCAAATTTCAAAGAGACGATTTTGGGGTGCTGGCATTAATAAAGGTAAAAGTAAAGTTTCCCCTTGCACATATGTGCTAGTCATTCTGGACTCTAGGGGGCGGTGCTTATCTCTGTTTCAAAGCCGAAGAGCCAGCGCTGTCCGAAGACGTCTCCGTGGTCATGTGGCCGGCATGACTCAACGCCAAAGGCGCACGGAACGCTGTTCCCTTCCCACCAAAGGTGATCCCTATTTTTTCTACTTGCATTTTTTACCTGCTTTCGAAATGCTAGGTTGGCAGAAGCTGGGACAAGTCACGGGACCCTAACCCCGTTATGCGGCACAAGGGATTCAAACCGCTGAAGTGCCGACCTTTCCATAGACAAGCTCAGCATCTTAGCCACTGAGCCATTGTGTCCCCTGCTGGCATTAATAGGGGAAACCAAAGGAAGTTTGTGACCCGTGGACCACAGAAATGTCCATCCCGTCACCCAAAGGCTAAACAAGTCGCATTATGCTTTAGCAAAATGGGGAAATCAACGAGTTTCTGCCCGTTTCAAGGACAGCGCTTGTTAAAAGAAGCTGAATTACTACTTGCTGAAATCCGAGAGAACTCTGTTGGGATCAATCATGATAAGAGGAGGATTGAGTGAAGATCAGGCTTATTTATGCCCAAAGACCTTGAAGCTGCCGATCCTTCTACATCTCTGTAAAATGAACACTCAAGTGTATCTATTGCCTATGTAACTGCTTATTGAATCTCCTCTTGATTTGAATAATTGACCGTAGAGGAGCTTACAACATTGTCAATATATGCCAATGTCTCTAAAATGTTTAAGTGGGCACTTGTCTGTTTCAAGACTCTTCAAATGCTTAGGAAGCATTTTCCAATTATCTCTCTGAAACGGGAGTTCTTGATGTTTGTCTACAGGGTAGAAAAGTGTGTGTGTGTATGAGAGAGAGAGAGAGAGAGAGAGAGACGTGTACCTCTTGTAACACTAAGACAATTGTAAGAAGCCACAGGTTGCTTTGCTCTCTGTGGGTAGGTACGATTGGTGGATGTATTACCTATGCAGCAAGGAAGACTAGAGGGGATGAGTACTTAGGGAAATGTAGAAATATAAATAAATAAACAAACAAATACTGCAAACAACTTCTTCTGATACATCGCATTGGAAATGCGTTAATATCAGGCATCATTTTAAGGGTATATTTTCTTTCTCACTGGGTCTCCCTCTGGTCTAGTAATCTGGGGTATCTCCTCTCTAATAGAATAAGTCATTTTTATCAGGCTATAATAGAGTTGGAAGGGACCTTGGAAGTCTTCTAATCCAACCCCCTGTTCAAGCAGGAGACCCTATACCATTCCAGACAAGTGGCTGTCCGGTCTCTTTTTGAAAGCCTCCAGTGATGGAGCATCCATAACTTCTTAAAGCAAGCCGTTCCACTGGTTTTATTGTTCTCACTGTCAGGAAATTCCTCCTTAGTTCTAGGTTGCCTCTCTCCTTCGTTAGCTTCCAACCACTGCTTCTTGTCTTGTATACAGAAAAGTATCTTGGATTGACAAAATGTCTGAATCCAAGAGATTTAGGGCAGCCTTTTAATTTTAGATTAACAGAGTTGGAAGGGATCTTGTAGGTCATTTAGTCCAGCTCCCCACCCAAGCAGGAGACCCTACACCATTTCTGAGAGATTGCAGTCCAATGTCTTCTTGAAAGCTTCCAGTCATGAAGCTCCCACAACTTCTGAAGGCAACTTCTGTTCCATTGGTTGATTGCTCTCACTGTCAGAAAATTTCTCCTTGTTTCCATATTGAATCTCTCCTTGGTCAGTTTCCATCCATTATTCCTTGTCTGGCCTTCAGGTACCTTGGAAAATAGCTTGACCCCATCCTCCCTGTTGCAGTGCCTCAAATATTGGAAGATTGCTATCCTGTCTCCCCTGGTCCTTCTCTTCACTAGACTAGCCATGCCCAGTTCCTGCAACCGTTCTTCATATGTTTTAGTCTCCAGTCCCCTAAACTGAGTGTTCTCCAAGCATCAAGAATTTTATTCCCAGAGTTGGGCATAATGTAGATGCTATCTAGAAATCTAGGGAGTCATAATCCACACACTGCATCTGAGTAGGACATTGAGAGACTAAGTCTTGATGCGTAATTGAAGGCTGGTGGTCTACTGAATTAATCGGCTGGTTGATTATGAACCATCATTGTTTTTGATTCTAGAAGATTTATCCATGTGGTCGTTTATGAGTTGGGAGACCATTTAATGATAGAGTGGCCCAATCGGATTAGTGCAGTGGTGGAATTCAATCTTTTTTTACTGCAGGTTCTGTGGGCGAGGCTTGGTGGGTGTTGCAGGGGAAGGATATTGCAAAATCCCCATTCCCACCCCACTCTGGGGCCAGCCAGAGGTGGTATTTGTCGTTTCTCTGAAATACTCAAAATTTCTGATACCAGTTCTCCAGAACCTGTCAGAACCTGCTGAATAGCACCCCTGGGTTAGTGATTTCTAGAAGATCTGCACAGATTTCTAGATCTTTTCTCCTTACAGTAGATGTGGTGTTATGTCACTCTGCAGGTCGAGGATGAAGTGAATCAAGAAATCATTGTTACAGACCGAATCAGTGATGATGGCAATCTGTACAGTTGGATTTGTTCCACCCTTACCTTATAAACAGCCCTCAGTCAAGATCAGAATACGGCACTAAAGCACTCCTTTCCACCTCTCATAAAGCCTTAATTGGTGCCCCCAGAGCCCCTCCAAAAGTTGCCATTTTTAATGAGACAGAAGGAGGCGACAAGTTAAACAGGTAGGGAGCCATTTCATCCATTTAATGATCATCAAATGCAAATGTAAATCTGATTTAATCAAAACTGGTGTTTGCCCTCACTCCACCCATGTCATTATTTCTGACCTTCCCCTCACTTTGCAACCTTCAAGTCCAAATACAGCCCTTGATTCAGGGGTGAAATTCTCCCGGTTCGGACCGGATCAGCCGATCCAGTAGCAATGGCGGAGGATAGTTCAGAGAACCGGTAGCAAAAATTCCTCCCCCCAGCCCATACACACCTAATCGGCCAGTCACCTGCTTGCCCGCTTGTCGCTTCTTTTAAAAAATGCTTTTAAAAGGTAAAAAAACAAATGCTCTGACAATCACAGCTGAGCTGCCTGATCATCAGAGCTTCTTTTTTTACTTTTAAAAGCATTTTTTACACCCTATTCGGCCGAATAGGTTGTAAAAAAAATGCTTTTAAAAGTAAAAAAAAAAAAGATTGCGCGCTACAGCTGATCACCCCCCCCCCCCGCACGCTGTTCTTCTTACCCCAAGCCTCCTTTTGGCGTACTCTGTGCGCGCACCTCGCATTTGGTGCATGATGCGCACTGCACATGCGTGTGTGCAGCACCCATGCACAGTTAGCAAACCAGTAGTAAACCGGTTCAGTTTTCACCACTGCCTTGATTCCCCCTGAAGTGGCTGTGTGTCAGCCAATAGTTTCTGTGTAGTGGATTCTCTAGACTGGAAGGTACAGCTCTAGGACGTTGGAGAACATTCTAGGCTGACCATGTGGAACATGCGAGAAGAAAAGATCTGAAGGTACAGCAATGTCTCAACCTCTCATTCTGAGCTCAAGGTGACCAAGATTTCTCCTGAAATCTGGACCTCACTCCCTTGGGGTCCCTAAAAGGCAACTGGACTTCTTTATTGGGGTTTTCCTTGAGAACGTTTCACTTCTCGTCCAAGAAGCTTCTTCAGTTCTGACTGAATGGTGGGGAATGGAAGGATTTATGTTTTTTGCAGAGGTTGTTAGCCCTCTGAAGATCGGTTGTTAGCTCTCTGAGGGTCTTTGAGGCCACTTGGGGGTTTATCTGTACCCTTAAGGCAGTGGGGAAATGTAAAATTTGTTACTACTAGTTCTGTGGGCGTGGCTTGGTGTGGGGGAATGAGACTGGGTGGGCATGGCCAATTTTTTTTTTTTTAACTTTTAAAAGCATTTTTTTCTACAGCCTGAGGGTTTTCTACAACCTCAGGGTCACCTGAGTGGGGCCAATGGTTCCTGTGGTCTGCAATTTTTTTCCCCTCTGGACATCCGTTCCTATTCCCACACCATTCCAAGGGCGTTCATCCCAAACTGTATAGCTAAAAGTCTGTAGAGATTCTGAGTCATCTAGGACATGGTTGTCCCAAAGGTGCTTTTTCAGGAGGCAACTAGACTTTCTTGTTTTTTTCTTTTGAAGATGTTTCACTTCTCATCCAAGAAGCTTCATCAGCTCTAATGAGATGGTGGGGAATGGAAGGATGTGTGTTCCTTGCAGACAGCTGGTCATCTGCATCCTTTTAGAGGGTCATTGAAGCACTTGGAGGTTTATCTGTGTCCTCAGGGTCACCTGAGTTAGTGCTCCTGGTTCCTGTAATACTGTTCTGTCTCCTTCCCCACTTCGGATAAACGAGCTGGCCTTCAGCCAGTGGATTCACGGCTCTTATCAGTCCTGGCAGAGAAATCGCAGCTGCCTGCCAAAGTTCAAACAAGTGACTCACGGAGCAAGACTTTTCAACTCTTTTTGAAATGGTCCAGCTAGCTTTTGCTTCCCGTGGAGTGAGAGCAATCCCAAAGCTCCTTATATATCCTGTGGGGTGGGGCTCCTGTCCCACCCTTCCCTTTGATGATGCCACTTCTCTAATCTTCTGAAGCGCGGGTCAATCCAAGCTTGATTATTATCAGCTGGGTCTGAAGGCGTAGCCTGGGGAAGGGAGGAATCAGGGGATGACGGCCTCATTACATCCTCCGACTGGTCTGGTTCTGGCTCCTGGAGCTGAGCCAAAGGAATCGGTGCTCCCGAGGTAATCCTTACCGTCCCTTTCCTCTCACTCTCGGAGTCACTGTCGGGCATGGGGCCAGGTTCAGGGGCTGGAGTCACAACAAATCTGCAATTTTTTCCCCCTCTGGAAATCCATTGCTCTTCCCACACCATTCCAATGGTGTTCATCCCAAATGGTATAGCTAAAAGTCTGTAGATGACTGGGAATCTCTACAGGCCCTGGGGGAGCAAGTGAGAACAATATAATCCTTTTCCTTTAAATTCTTGGTTGCTGCCTGAGGACAGATTCTCCCACTCTTGAGATGTTGTGTCTTGCCCGCTCTCACAGCAGCCGGGGCCTTCTTATCTGCTCCCGAACACAGAGGAATGTATGCCTCCCGGCCCCAGTCCTGGCTCCATGCCCAGACAAGCTGAAGAGGAGGGGGCACCTCCCGGTCCCAGCCCTGGCTCCATGCCCAAGCAGGCTGCAGAGGAGGGAGCACCCCCCGGCCCCAGCCCTGGCTCCATGCCCAGGCAAACGGAGCAGCTAGACCTCTCCCCCTCCTCCACAGCATGTGAGCCTGCGGAAAGTTTATTTCCAACAGCTGCTGATTGGAGTGACCTCCCAACAGAAGACTGGATAGGCGGAGGCAACAGAAGGAAGGGAGGGGCAGGCCTTAATGAGTGCTGAGTCATGGAGCCACACCCCATGGCCTATATAAAGGATCTGCTTTCTGGCAGTCTCTGAGTCAGGCAAAGTCGAACTTATCTTGCTGAAGTCACTTTCTGGTCTCCTGCCTGCTCTGAGGACTTTGCTAGGACTTTGGGCAGAGCTGCAGAGGCAAGCCTGATTCGGATTTCCCTGACCCGGCCGTCAGCGGAGGAGTGGGACACGACATGAGACGCTCCCTTTGAAACATTGGCAACCGAGAAGATTTAACATGGTAGAACGTCTGTCTGCAGAGTTGTAATTCCACTGCCCTCCCTCCCTCCCTCCCTCTCCCCTTCTTGCCTTCGCACCTGTGCAATCAAATTGACTGCAGACAGTCGTTAGCAACATCTGCCCACTTCGTTGATAAAGTTACCAGTGCCTCTGAAGTGTCAGGATGGGCCAGACCAGAGTCTCTTCTCCGGCAGTCGAGATTCATAAAGTGACAACCCAAGTCTCTAATGTAACCTGACATGTCACACTTCGTGTTGCAATTTGTTTCATTAGTGTCAATTAGAGCAAACGCTGCAATTTCTTGGCATGGAAGGAACATGCTGTACAAGCATTGGATTACTGTAATATGTTTCACATGGGCTCCCTTGAAGTGCGCTCGGAGGCTTCAGTTAGTCCAGAATGCAGCTGCGCTGAGAGAGAGAGGAGCTACACGTAGCTCCCATGTAACACCGATCCTGGCTGCACTGGCTCCTGTGTGGAGTGCACTTTTAAGGTGTTGGTAATGACCTAAAGCGCTCCATGGCTTTGGACCTGGGTACTTACGGGACCGCCTGCTGCTACCACATGCCTCCCATGCCCAGACGCTCCCATAGAGAGGGATTCTCAGGGTGCCGCCCACAAACAATGCCGGCTGGCGGCCCCCAGGAAGGGCCTTCTGTGGGGCACCCACACTCTGGAATGAGCTTCCCGGTTTACGCCAAATACCTGACCTCCGGACATTTAGAACTAAAAACACATCTTTTATTCGGGGCTGGCTTAAATTAGTTTTAAGGGAAATTTTATTAATTTTAAATGGGGTTTTAGTATGGAAAATTTTAATTTCAGG
Source organism: Ahaetulla prasina (assembly GCF_028640845.1). Lineage (NCBI taxonomy): Eukaryota > Metazoa > Chordata > Lepidosauria > Squamata > Colubridae > Ahaetulla > Ahaetulla prasina. The sequence goes on from NC_080552.1 coordinate 7,193,135, forward strand.
CTAATTTAATAAGTTTTAAAAGGTATTTTAATTTGTATATTGTGTTGTTTTACTTTTGCCTGTACACTTGAGTCACTGTCGGGCATGGGGCCAGGTTCAGGGGCTGGAGTCACAACAAATCTGCAATTTTTTCCCCCTCTGGAAATCCATTGCTCTTCCCACACCATTCCAATGGTGTTCATCCCAAATGGTATAGCTAAAAGTCTGTAGATGACTGGGAATCTCTACAGGCCCTGGGGGAGCAAGTGAGAACAATATAATCCTTTTCCTTTAAATTCTTGGTTGCTGCCTGAGGACAGATTCTCCCACTCTTGAGATGTTGTGTCTTGCCCGCTCTCACAGCAGCCGGGGCCTTCTTATCTGCTCCCGAACACAGAGGAATGTATGCCTCCCGGCCCCAGTCCTGGCTCCATGCCCAGACAAGCTGAAGAGGAGGGGGCACCTCCCGGTCCCAGCCCTGGCTCCATGCCCAAGCAGGCTGCAGAGGAGGGAGCACCCCCCGGCCCCAGCCCTGGCTCCATGCCCAGGCAAACGGAGCAGCTAGACCTCTCCCCCTCCTCCACAGCATGTGAGCCTGAGGAAAGTTTATTTCCAACAGCTGCTGATTGGAGTGACCCTCGCATCAGAAGACTGGATAGGCGGAGGCAACAGAAGGAAGGAAGGGGCAGGCCTTAATGAGTGCTGAGTCATGGAGCCACACCCCATGGCCTATATAAAGGATCTGCTTTCTGGCAGTCTCTGAGTCAGGCAAAGTCGAACTTATCTTGCTGAAGTCACTTTCTGGTCTCCTGCCTGCTCTGAGGACTTTGCTAGGACTTTGGGCAGAGCTGCAGAGGCACGCCTGATTCGGATTTCCCTGACCCGGCCGTCAGCGGAGGAGTGGGACACGACATGAGACGCTCCCTTTGAAACATTGGCAACCGAGAAGATTTAACATGGTAGAACGTCTGTCTGCAGAGTTGTAATTCCACTGCCCTCCCTCCCTCCCTCTCCCCTTCTTGCCATCGCACCTGTGCAATCAAATTGACTGCAGACAGTCGTTAGCAACATCTGCCCACTTCGTTGATAAAGTTACCAGCGCCTCTGAAGTGTCAGGATGGGCCAGACCAGAGTCTCTTCTCCGGCAGTCGAGATTCATAAAGTGACAACCCAAGTCTCTAATGTAACCTGACATGTCACACTTCGTGTTGCAATTTGTTTCATTAGTGTCAATTAGAGCAAACGCTGCAATTTCTTGGCATGGAAGGAACATGCTGTACAAGCATTGGATTACTGTAATGCTCTCTACATGGGGCTCCCCTTGAAGTGCGCTCGGAGGCTTCAGTTAGTCCAGAATGCAGCTGCGCGGGTTATAGAGGGAGCTACACGTAGCTCCCATGTAACACCGATCCTGCGCAGGCTGCACTGGCTCCCTGTGGCTTTCCGAGTGCACTTTAAGGTGTTGGTAATGACCTTTAAAGCGCTCCATGGCTTTGGACCTGGGTACTTACGGGACCGCCTGCTGCTACCACATGCCTCCCACCGACCAGACGCCCCATAGAGAGGGACTTCTCAGGGTGCCGTCCGCCAAACAATGCCGGCTGGCGGCCCCCAGGAAGGGCCTTCTGTGGGGCACCCACACTCTGGAATGAGCTTCCCGGTTTACGCCAAATACCTGACCTCCGGACATTTAGAACTAAAAACACATCTTTTATTCGGGGCTGGCTTAAATTAGTTTTAAGGGGAAATTTTATTAATTTTAAATGGGGTTTTTAGTATGGAAAATTTTAATTTCAGGCTAATTTAATAAGTTTTTAAAAGGTATTTTAATTTGTATATTGTGTTGTTTTTACTTTTGCCTGTACACCGCCCTGAGTCCTTCGGGAGAAGGGCGGTATAAAAATTAAATAAAATAAATAAAATAAATAAATAAATAAAATAAGCCCAGCTGCAGGTGGAAAAAAAAAAGAAAGAAAGAAAGAAAAAGAAAAGAAAGAAAGGCAGGGGCAAGGAGGAAGTTGTACCAATTATATAATTGGCACTGTTTATTTACACAGCTACCTTCTGTGAACCTTTCCTCATCTGTGCAAAAGCGGAACAGGAACGGGAGGGATCTGCGCTTTGGTAAATATGATAAGAGAGCATGGTTGGATGCAGGCAAAATGGCCTTTGGATACTTTTACCCAATTTTACAGGAAGGGAAACTGGATCCTCATTTGACCAAGGAAGAGAGGTAAAGGTTCCCCTCGCATATATGTGCTAATCGTTCCCAACTCTAGGGGACGCTGCTCATTTCCGTTTCAAAGCCAAAGAGCCAGCGCTGTCCGAAGACATCTCGTAGTCATGCCAGCCACATGACCACAGAGATTTTTTTTTTTTTTTGGTCACAACATTATATACAAGCACATACAATGAAAGGAAACAATAGGACAGGAACGGTAGGCACTTTTGTGCACTTATGCACGCCCCTTATAGTCCTCTTAGGAATGGGGTGAGGTCAATAGTAGACAGTTTTTGGTTAAAGCTTTGGGGATTTTGAGAAGAGACCACAGAGTCAGGTAGTGTGTTCCAAGCATTAAAAACTCTGTTACAGAAGTCATATTTTCTGCAATCAAGATTGAAGCGGTTAACATTAAGTTTGAATCTATCGTTTGCTCTTGTATTATTGCGATCGAAGCTGAAGTAGCCTTTGACAGGAAGGACATTGCAATAGATGATTCTGTGTGTTCAACACAGGGCTTGTCTTCAGACAGCGCTGGCTCTTCAGCTTTGGAGGTGAGCACCGCCCCCTAGAGTCAGGAACGACTAGCACATACGTGCGAGGGGAACCCTTTACCTTTATGTTTTGTAAAGTAGCCATTGTAGATTCAGTTTTCATGCAGAGGCCACATTGCTCTCTCTTGATTCTGTTTCTTTCCTGAAATATGATGGTGGGGCAGGAGTATCCCTATGTCTTGACCATAGGTTCAAAAAGATCAAAATGATACCCATGATGGTGTGACCAAAGCTGTATCTATGTGTATGTGGGTGTTTAACTCGCAATATCCATCTTGACTTTTTGGGCCTACTGCATAGATTCCCTGGTCTGGGCAATAGACAGATAAATAGGTAGTCCTCAATGAGTGACCACAATTAAGCCCCAAATTTATGTTGCTAAGTGAGACATTTGTTTTGCCCTTTTTTATTTATTTAATTTATTTATAATTTAATTTCTACACCGCCCTTCTCCCGAAGGACTCAGGGCGGTTTACAGCCATTATGAACTTTTCTTGCCACCACTGTTAAATTAGTCACACGGTTGTTAAGTGAATCTGGCTTCCCCCTTGACTTTGCTGGTCAGAAGGTCGCCAAAGGGGATCACGTGACCCCCCCCCTTATGACACTGCAACCATCATAAATGTGAGTCAGTGGTCAAACCTCCAAATGTAAATCCCGTGACTGTGGGGGATGCTGGAACGGTCATAAGTTTGAAAAATGGTCGTAAGTCACTTTGGCCAGTGCCGCTGTAACTTCAAACGGACACTAAGTGAACAACTTGTAAGCCAAGGACTGCCTGCATTTCCTCTGTATCCACATGGAAGACATTCAGTATCACCGGCAGAGTTGAACCCATTCTTATTGTGTTGCTTGTTAATGAAAAGTGAGCTATTGTTTCCTGCTTTGTGTTAGTGTTTTCCGCCATCGGGGACAAAAGGGAAGCAGTTTTAAGCAAGGGGGCCCTTCTGAGGTCAGCTGTTTATCGGTAATCCTGGCTAGTTTAATATCGCAATGTTATTACTGGCCTCCCTTCCGAGCACGGGGAGCTTCAGCGAAGAGGAGGTCGTGGCACTGTTAATCTCCTTTGAGGAGTATTGTGTGTAGGTGTGGAGTTGCAGTGAGGGATATGTGTGCGTGTGTGTGTGTGTGAAGATCTTCAGATTTCCCTGAAGAAATCTGTCATTTTGGACTTCATGGCAAAGTGGAGATATTTCAGATTAATATCTTGGAAAACATAACGACAAAGATAACTAAACTATTCCCTGGAGAAACTGCTTAGTGGTGGTGGTGGTGGAGGAGGAGGAGAGGATGAAGAAGAAGAAGAGGAGGAAGAGGAGGAGGAGGAGGAGGAGGAGGAGGAGGAGAAGGAGGAGAAGGAGAGGACGAAGAAGAAGAAGTGGAGGAGGAGGAGGAGGAGGAGGAGGAGGAGAAGAAGAAGAAGAAGAAGAAGAAGAAGAAGAAGAAGAAGAAGAAGAAGAAGAAGAAGAAGAAGAAGAAGAAGAAGAAGAAGAAGAAGAAGAAGAAGAAGAAGAAGATTCTAGTTAGAACATAGAATAGCAGGAATGGAAGGCACCTTGAAGGTCTCCTAGCTTGAGCAGGAGAACCTATACCAATCCAAACAAATGTTTGTCCAATCTCTTCTTGAAGTCCCCAGTGATGGTGTACCTACAACCCACCCACCCACCCTCCCTCCCTCCCTCCCTCCCTCCCTCCCTCCCTCCCTTCCTTCCCCAGCCTTTTATTCTAGCAAATCAGCAGTGTCTCTCATTAAGATGAAACTCTTAATCTTCTTTAGTGCTCCCTGTTCTCAGAATATTAAGTTTGTGGTACTTTGTTTTTTTTTTGACCTGCTGGCTTGCCTGAAGGAATGGAATAGAAAAACAGAATCTCTTTTAATTGGCACTTCCTGGTTAAAAAACAGAAAGCATCACCTTAATTAGAAGGCCCATTTTGTAACCTAGTTCTCTTGTTAATATCGTCTGCACTCAAGGAGGCTATTCTCTGCTCCTTTCTCAGCAATAGCTTTGCTGATCAATACTGCAAATAGTCCGATCTCATGTAAGAGCAGTCACAGGTGGAATATTAAAGATGTTTCGCAGCTCCAACCTGGTTGTGTCAGGGTTCCAAGTAGCACACCCAACGGAATCAAAACTCCAAGATAGGCATTTTCCTGAAAGTATAGGTTTATTAGGCATGTCATATTGGCACATCAGGTGGAAAACCAACTCTAAACTCCCACGGGTTCCCCTCCCACCCCCAGTAAAAAATACATTTTTATTTCCTCTTTCCATGCAGTCTGTTGTGCCTCGCCCGCCCCCCTCTCCGCAGCCGGGCCCCTCCCATCTCCTGCTATCTCAGCCAGAGACTGATAATGAAGACGAATGGCCTGGCATACCTCCAGCCCCCAGGCCTGGCACCATGCCCGTACAGACTGAGCAAGACGAATGGCCTGGCATGCCTCCAGCCCCCAGTCCTGGCACCATGCCCGGACAGACTGAGCAAATAAACCTCCCCCCCCCACAGCGTGTGAGCATGAAGCCAGTCATGAGCTAGAATTGCTGGCAGCTGGAGGGTAGACAGATCCCCGCTTCCGGAGAATGGAGAGGCAACGTCAGCAAAAGGAAGGGAGGGCCAGGCCTGGATAAGTGCTGAGTCATGGAGCCACACCCCATGGCCTATATAAAGAATCTGCTTTCTGGCATTCCTTGAGTCAGGCAAAGTCTAATCTGGTTGCTGAAGTCACACCTTGGATTCCTGCCTGCCCTGAGAACTCTGACAGGACTTTGGCAAAGCTGCAGAGGCTTCGTGGCCATGCTTGAGACAGACTTTCCAGACCTGGCCATCAGAGGAGGAGTGGGACACGACACAGTCCATCACATGGTCCAATCAGGTCACCGTCCAAGTGACAGTTGGTCCCAGACTCCACCTACCCAACACCTGGTGAAAAAGTCCTTGGTTTCCAGAGGAAAGAATTTTGTTTTGGCTACAGGTCCCCAGATAACTCTACCTCCCCGCCCCGCCCCTCGTGTTCCCACAGCTCAACCCAGCTCTGCTGTGGCAGCCCTGAAGATGCCAAAGAAAATGGCTTCAGGATTGACAGGTTGTTTACAAACAATCTGGACACAGTTCAGGTGGACATACAGGTAGTACGCATATATATATATATGCAAGTCTTGGCATATTCGGGTCTTTTCCCGTGTAAGGTTGAGAGTATCTTGGCGACATTTTGACGAGGTCCCAAGATACTCTCAACCTTACATATTCGGGAAAAGACCCGAATACGCCAAGACTTGCATACCTATACCCGTGAAAATCTACGAAAACAAATATATAGATCACACACACACACACACACACACACACGTAGGTCTTGGCGATCTATGAAAAATCTATGAATACATATATATGGCAACCTTTAATATTTAGCGCCAGTCATTTGTCTCCAGAAATTGCTTTTATACTTTCCTTCTTAATTGAATATTAGCAATAATCCAAAGATTGCAGTAGACTGAAACTGACTTTCCATTATGTCCTTTGTCCCTCCATTTTTTAAAAAAAAAAAAATCTCCACCATTAAAACATTTAATTAATTTATATATAGACTTCAGTGGATTTCCATGTCTTTATAAGACAGCAAATCTCTGGAGAGAAATCTACCTCTTTTATTACCTTTATCATTTTTTTTTAAAAAAAAGTTTCCCATCCAAGTTGATTGAATTGAACTATCAATTAATTTATTTAATTAATTGATAATTCAATTTTAATAATTTTAATTTAATTAATTTAATTAATTAATTAAAATTATAGGTTTTACTTTACAGAGAGTAGAAAGTCATCAGTAGGAGACCAAAATAAGTTTGTTATCCATCTGCCCAGCTAGTCTTATATTGTCTGCTTTCGATGCTCATTCAGATTTAAAACAGAAATGTCTACAGCTGAGTGGGATACTATGGTGAGATAAAAATTGATGGAAATGTAGTAGGTAAGATAAAGAGAAAAGGGCAAGATAAAAGAATTAAATAGAATGCAAAGATATGTACAGGGCTGGGCTGCTAGGGGTTCGCAGGGGTTAAGGAGAACTTCTAGCTAAAATTCTGTGTAGTTCAGAGAACTCCCAATTCCCACTCCTGGCTGGCCCCGCCCAGGAGTCTCCATGCAGCCTGTTTTGGATGCAGGTAAGTGCCGGGCATGCATGGAGGCTCAGTGAGGGTGAAAAATGGGCCTACCAGAAATTTGGGAAGTTCAAAGAGTCTCCGAAACCTGGGGAGGCTGTTTTTGCCCTCCCAGAGGCTCAAGGAAAGCCTCTGGAGCCCGGGGAGGGCAAAAACGCCCCCCGTGGTGTAGGAGGCTGACTAGGCTATGCCCACCAAGGCCATGCCCATCCAGCAACCGGGCAGAGAACCCCTTGCTAAAATTTTTGAACTCCACCTCTGGATATATCATAAAATAAACCTTAACGTGCCAAAGCAATCCCAAATGTGCTTTTTTCAAGAGACAACTGGATTTTCTGTTTTTTTTTTTCTTGGAAAATGTTTTGTTTCTCTTTCTTTTTTTTTTTATTGAAAAAGTTTTAAAACAACAATTAATTTTTCCCCCTCCCCCACCTTCCCCCCTCCCTCCAAAACCCCCTCCCCCCCCCCGACTTCACTGAGCAAACACAAGGTATAGTTCATTAAACAAACAGTCATACATTAAATTTTTAAAATCTAACACAATTATAATCCTTCTCTCCCACATAACCTGACTTTTTCCATTAAAATCAAAAACATCCTTCATTCAAAGGCAATCCGAAATTTCTTAATCTGATATCTATTTTGAATATAATCAATCCAGTTCTTCCATTCATTTTAATATTTTTCTTGAGTACTGTCTTTCAAAAAGGCTGAAATTTTAGCCATCTCAGCCAAATTGGAAACTTTCAATATCCACTCTTCTATTGTGGGTAATTCTTTTTTCTTCCAATATTGTCCAATCAACAGTCTTGCTGCTGTTATTAAGTTCAAAATCAACTTAGTCTCAATCACTGTACAGTCCGTTGTTATTCCCAAAAGAAAAAATTGCGGTAGGAACTTTATCTTCTTCTTCAGAACATTCTGCATAATCCACCAGATTCTTATCCAGAAAGACTTAATTTTCTTACAAGTCCACCATACATTGGAGAAACGTTTTGTTTCTCATCCAAGAAGAGCTGAGGAAGCTTCTTGGATGAGAAGCGAAACGTCTTCAAAGAAAAACCAGAAAGTCCAGTTGGCTCTTGAAACAAGCACCTTTGGGACAACCATGACCTGGATGACTGAAAATCAAAAGCAGTGTGTGTTTCGGTGAATTCATCCCCTTTGAATGCAAACTCAATGTTTTCTATAAAATCTGTTCTCTGCTGGACAGCCCTGACCATAAACTTAACTGTTCTAGTGACTACATATATATTTGTGCCGCAAAGGAAATAAGATAGTCTTTTGTTAGAGTCCCAGTTTATGGTTCTGTCAAGTAATGTCTGTAAGTACTGAGCCCTCACCGAGACATATAATTCACAATTGAATAGAACCTGTGCATGCCTTCTTTTTCTGATGCTCCACAAACTCATGTTCTTTCAAGATAGGGCACTTGATGGAATTGTCCATATTTAACCATAAAACTTAGCTGCTGAAATCTTTGATAAGGGCTAGCAAATAGGGATGTAATGGCTCAGTGGCTAAGACACTGAGCTTGGCAATCGAAAGGTCGGCAGTTCAGTGGTTCGAATCCCTAGTGCCGCGTAACGGGATGAGCTCCCGTTATTTGTCCCAGCTTCTGCCAACCTAGCGGTTTGGAGGCACATAAAAAATGCAAGTAGAAAAAATAGGGACCACTTTTGGTGGGAAGGTAACAGCATTCCATGCGCCTTTAGCATTGAGTCATGCTGGCCACATGACCACAGAGATGGTTCGAATCCCTAGTGCTGCCGTGTAACGGGGTGAGCTCCCGTTCCTTGTCCCAGCTTCTGCCAATCTAGCAGTTCGAAAGCACGTAAAAAAATGCAAGTAGAAAAATAGGGACCACCTGTGGTGGGAGGTAACAGCGTTCCATGAGCCTTTGGCATTGAGTCATGCCAGCCACATGACTACGGAGACATCTTCGGACAGTGCAGGCTCTTTGGCTTAGAAACAGAAATGAGCACCGCCCCCTAGAGTCAGGAACGACTAGCACATATGTGCAAGGGGAACTTTTAGCTTTACCTTACCTATGGTGTCAAGTCAACCCATTACCAAGTATTTTTTTCCCCGTTTGAAAGGTCATTTTATTTTTTTAGCCATGCCATTTCGATGACCCGATGCTGTTTGCAAGTGATTCTATACCAGTTTGGGTGTTCTCATCCAAAAACTCTTTGTTTGAATATTACCTTGGCTGACGGACAATAAAATGTTGTGCTGAGAGGCTGTGATGTGAGATTATTTGGAGAAATTGATCGATTCACGTGGGAGACTGAAGTGTGCTCATCTTCAAGGCACATGTTTGATAGTCTGTCACGTTCCATTTGAGGGGATCCTCCATTGAATGATTAAAGACTTTGGTTACTGTTAGGACTATAGGTGGAGTGGGTATCTGTTTCAACTCTACAACTCTAGCTGCCATATGTATAAATATATAGATACTGTATACGTGTGTGTGTATGTGTGTGTGTGTAGTCCCAGCTGATCGGGAGGAAATGGGGATTTTGCAGTATCTTTCCCCTGGAGTGGGGTGGGAATGGAGATTTTGCAATATCCTTCCCCCAGGAGAGGAGAGAGAATGGGGTTTTTGCAATATCTTTCCCCCAGGAGTGGGGAGAGAATGGGGATTTTGCATGCTCCATTCCCTTCCCACACTGGGGTCAGCCAGAGGTGGTATTTGCCGATTCTCTGAACTGCTCAAAATTTCCGCTACCAGTTCTACAGAACCTGTCAGAACCTGCTGGATTTCACCCCTGGGCACGGGCCAGTCCTTTGCTGTTTCCAGGGCAGCCCCATGGGCCAGATCTGGCCCCCGGGCCTTGATTTGATATCCTTGGAGTAGAAGATCTCCAGAGTCCCTTTCAAATCTGTTATTCAGCTAACCTCCCCATCCCCCCACCCCAAAGCATTTTCATGATTCTTTCCCCAATTCCTCTCCTGCATTTCCTCCCTTTTCCTTCCTCTGCATGCGAGACCTTATTTTTGGCATGAGGAGTCCTTAGGGCTCCCTGAGCTTGTTTATTTTCTTGCAGATGTTTCATTACCCAAACCAGGTAACATTATAAGCGTGGAGCCTGAGCTACAAATATTCTCCTTGATTATTATCTTTGGAAGCCGTTCCAAGTGGCTGGGCCCCCAAGCCAGGAGCGGATAGAGAAGAGCCATCGTGAAGGTTGAAAGCTATTCATCCTCCTAACAGGCTGACTGTGCTGAGGTCCTCTGACCCGGTAGGACCTCAGCAAGCTGCCTTCTGATGTTACCTTTGCAATCCGAGTGCAGTCAAATCCACCGCTAAGCCAAGACGATGTGTGGAAGATTCAGAGTGGGAGCTCAAAACTTTCGTACTGGGGAGGAATGTGAAAGCTGTAAAGCCTGCATCCTGGAATCATGGATGATGCATCAGTGGAGGCTTTCAAGAACAGAGTGTCAACAAGACAGACACAGACTTCAGAGGATCATTAGAACTGCAGAAAAAACAATGGCTACCAACCTGCCTTCCATTGAGGATTTGTATACTGCACGAGTCAAAAAGAGGGCTGTGAAAATATCTACAGATCGCTCACATCCTGGACATAAACTGCTTCAATTCCTACCCTCAAAACGATGCTATAGAGCACTGCACACCAGAACAACTAGACACAAGAACAGTTTTTCCCCAAACACCATCACTCTACTAAACAAATAATTCCCTCAATACTGTCAAACTATTCACTAAGTCTGCACTACTATTAATCTTCTCATTGTTCCCATCACCCATCTCCTTCCAGTTATGACTGTATGACTGTAACTTTGTGGCTTGTATACTTACGAGTTATATGGATATTGTTTCCTGATTGCTTATTTGTAGCCTATGACTATCATTAAGGTTTTGTATCATTAAGTGTTAAATTTGTACTCTGTGACTATCATTAAGTGTTGTACCTTATGATTCTTGACAAATGTATCTTTTCTTTTATGTACACTGAGAGCATACGCACCAAAGACAAATTCCTTGTGTGTCCAATCACACTTGTCCAATAAAAAAATATTCTATTCTATTCTATTCTATTCTATTCTATTCTATTCTATTCTATTCTATTCTATTCTATTCTATTCTATTCTATTCTATTCTGTCAGAGCCTGAATCTGTGGGGGAAGACGAACTGGAACTGGAGCCCACAGAGATCTAGGGGGTGGCTTCGTTGGCTTTGGAGGAGAATGTGGAGGAGCAGGCCAAGTCAGTCCAGGGCCTTTCAGGATTGGGACGGCTTGTAGGCAGGGAGGAATGGGGGCAGGATGACCGAGAGAGGCTAAGCAGTGAACATGAGAGGCAGAGCTCAGGCGATGAGCAGGGACCACCCCCTCCTGATCCTCAAGCATGGAGAGTAAAGAGAAGACAAGAACAGCGCAGACTAACCCGGATACTTGGGAAGAGAGCGCCCCACCCCGCTTCACAAGGTGCACCTGGGGACTGAGACTTAAGGAGACGCTGTGGGGAAGGACATTTGTTGGGAACAAACGCTGAATTCAGGGAGTGCTGAGTGCCGACGTTTGAACTTTCCTGAATTCCTCACATTCCTTCTGGATTTCTGGATACTTGCCTTGCTCCTTTGATTCCTGGACTCCTCGACTTGCCCTGCTGGATTTCTTGCTTTGCAGCCATGGTGCTCACAGCATTGGGCTGGACTATTTGCAGCCAGAGGCTGCTTGAGGTGTGGGTGTGTCATCACTCTGCTCTGGGACTTGCCAGAAATGTGTGAGCGTTTGGGGACATTTGAAGCAATAAAGGAGCAGTTTGAACTGCCAGCTGCCTGTATTACCTCTGTGCCCCGAGTCATCACACAGATTGAATAGCCATTTCTCTGGAACAGTTTGAGGATTCCTGAACTGGGCAGGCAGTTGGAGTAGAAGAACATCAAGATCTCTTCCAAACCCCATGATTCAGTGAGTATAGAAGCTAGCAGTTCAAGGTCAATTTGCTTTCCATCCTGATCTGCCACACAAAAAGCAGCTTCACTGTTTTCAATGTACAAGAGGTTTTCTTTCTTTCTTTCTTTCTTTCTTTCTTTCTTTCTTTCTTTCTTTCTTTCTTTCTTTCTTTCTTTCCTTCCTTCCTTCCTTCCTTCCTTCCTTCCTTCCTTCCTTCCTTCCTTCTTTCTTTCTTTCTTTCTTTCTTTCTTTTAATTCTCTACCCAAACTGGGGAGCAGATAAATTGATTGAAATATTCTTCCAAATTTCTCCAGAAGGGAAATTACACCCTCTGCCAGTTTGTTAAGGACAGGAGTCTCATTTAACAAGCATGCACAAGCATTGGGGGAAAAAAGAAAGAAAGAAACTGGGATTCTTTTGGCAAAGGTTCTTTTGGGAGCCTACAGATTACCATACAGTGGATTAAAGGAACAGCAATTGAAAGCCAAGGTAAGAAATGGCAAGAAGCGGTCTGGTCTGCCAGCATAACAAGGGGCGGGTGGACAATGATTCAAAAGACGGCAGCCACAAGCCCACTTGCGTTGTGTGGGCAGGAGGAGAAGTTGCAAGACACTGAACTTTGATTTGAGGGTAAAGAGGTCTTGCATTCGATCTATACGTAGCAGCCGCTGAGATTCTCTCATAACGGCTTCTTGAGTTTTTGCAATTATCTTTTTGGCGATTGATGTCCTTGAATACCTGGAGTTGCTTCATTTCAGTTTTGGCAACAGAAGCCCAACAGACCAAGAAGCAGCTGTTTTTACATTGGTGTTTTTGTTTTTTTTAAACTTTTACAGAAAGGACTCTACTCACCATAGGAACTTACCAGAGATATACATCATGTTGGAGAAATGTTATCCTGCTAGTGCAAAAGACTAGTGTGTGCATCGTGGTGTCACAATGCACATTTTCTGATTTTCATTACATAGGGACTAGCAATAGATACCGTTGACTAATGATCAATCTGAGACTTCGAATAAAGTTATAGCTTTTCTATTAGCTTTCTATTATTTATAGAATTTATTAAAGTTGTGACTTCAGGCACAGTTGAGACACTTATAATCCCATCTGTTTTTTAATTAGTTTTCTGTATTACAGTATGATATACGTCTCCTGTCATGGGCAGAGGGTTAGATGAGAAGGACTCTAAAGTTGATCTACTTCTAGTCTATTCTCTATTCTACTCTGCTCTGCTCCACTCCTGTTCTGTTCTGTTCCGTTCTGTGTTCCCTTCCCTTCCGTTCCATTCCATTCAATATTTTCTATTCTATTCTATTCTATTCTATTCTATTCTATTCTATTCTATTCTATTCTATTCTATTCCCATTCCATTCCATTCCATTCCATTCCACGCCACGCCACGCCACTCCACTCCACTCCACTCCACTCCACTCCACTCCACTCCACTCCATTCCATTCTCTATTCCATTCCATTCCATTCCATTCCATCATCTATTCTATTCTATTCTATTCTATTCTATTCTATTCTATTCTATTCTATTCTATTCTATTCTATTCTATTCTATTCCATTCCATTCCATTCCATTCTCTATTCCATTCCATTCCATTCCGTTCCATTCCATTCCATTCCATTTCATTTCATTTCATTCCATTATCTATTCTATTCTATTCTATTCTATTCTATTCTATTCTATTCTATTCTATTCTACTCTACTCTACTCTACTCTACTGTATTCCATTCCATTCCATTCCATTCCACTCCACTCCATTCCATTCCATTCCATTCCCTTCTCTATGCTATGCTATTCTATTCTATTCTATTCTATTCTATTCTATTCTATTCTATTCTATTCTATTCTATTCTATTCCATTCCATTCCATTCCATTCTCTATTCCATTCCATTCCATTCCGTTCCATTCCATTCCATTCCATTTCATTTCATTTCATTCCATTATCTATTCTATTCTATTCTATTCTATTCTATTCTATTCTATTCTATTCTATTCTACTCTACTCTACTCTACTCTACTGTATTCCATTCCATTCCATTCCATTCCACTCCACTCCATTCCATTCCATTCCATTCCCTTCTCTATGCTATGCTATTCTATTCTATTCTATTCTATTCTATTCTATTCTATTCTATTCTATTCTATTCTATTCTATTCTATTCTATTCTATTCTATTCCATTCCATTCCATTCCATTCCATATTCTATTCTATTCTATTCCATTCCATTCCATTCCACTCCACTCCACTCCAATTCACTCCACTCCACTCCACTCCACTCCACTCCATTCTCTATTCTATTCTGTTCTGTTCTGTTCTGTTCTGTTCTGTTCTGTTCTGTTCTATTCTATTCTATTCTATTCTATTCTATTCTATTCTATTCTATTCTACTCTACTCTACTCTACTCTACTCTACTCCATTCCACTCTACTCTATTCTATTCTATTCTATTCTATTCTATTCTATTCTATTCTATTCTATTCTATTCTATTCTATTCTATTCTATTCTATTCTATTCCATTCCATTCCATTCCATTCCATTCTATTCTATTCCCTATTCCATTCCATTCCATTCCTTCTGTTCTGCTCTGCCCTGTTCTATTCAATATCATTATTTTATGTTCTCCTTTGTTGTGACCTGCGGTTAAAAAGAACAGGAACTATAACTTTCCTCCAAGGACATCCATGAGGTTGGTAGACCAGAAAGTCAAGATCGTGGTCCTGATCCAGACCACGTGATCAAATCCCTGCCCCTTTTTTTACATGTGTGCAATGTGATTGGCATTATTGGCTATTTTGATACTTCCCCCCCATGGATGGTCCTGTTTTCCTACAGGCAGCAAGGTTTTCCCTGACAACCTCTTTGGAAAGATGGTTTGAACACAAATTCTCTTTCAGCCACCTAAATGAGAACGCAAGAGACACAGAGGTATTTGTTGCAACAATTTACTAATTGGACTTTCACTAATATGCTACAGTTTGGCAGGCCTTCACCTCAGTGGTGGGATTCAAAAAAATTTACTACTGGTTCTGTCGGTGTGGCTTGGTGGGCGTGGCATGGGTGTGGCAGGGGAAGGATACTGCAAAATCTCCATTCCCTCCCCACTCCAGGGGAAGATTACTGCAAAATCCCCATTCCTTCCCGATCAGCTGGGACTTGGGAGGTAGAGAATAGATGGGGGCAGGGCCAGTCAGAGGTGGTATTTACCAATTCTCCCAACTACTCAAAATTTCTACCACCAGTTCTCCAGAACTGGTCAGAACCTGCTGAATACTCCCTCTGCTACATCTACTTCTTGACTAAGGAACCCATTCCATTTCCTACACTTCACATGGTAAGGCAGGCCAACATTTCAAAAGATGTCTAGTTTCATTTGGAGATCTTTTTGTCTTTCCGATGGCAATGAACACAGGTGTGCACTTAAGAAACATATTTCTTGATCTTAAAAGTTCAAGTTCAAATGTAGGTTAGTCCGTTCTATTGTGTTCTCTGTATCTATCTGTGGTTGTGAAAGTTGGACCTTAAAAAAGTAAGACAGGAAGGAAATTGACTTTGGAGAAGACTCCTGAGTATTTCTGGGACAGCAAAGGTGACTAACAAGGAAGTACTGGAGTGCCTAACACTGGAAGGAAAAAATTACAAAACTGTATCTCACTTACTTTGGCCATGTCATTTGGGGGACTTCACTGAGAAAGCAATTACCCATATTTTTCAGAGTATAAGATGCTCCGGGGTATAAGACTCATCTTAGTTTTTGGGGAGGAAAATAAGAAAAAAAAAAGCAGCATCCATCAGTATTCATCTGGTTAGCGTCCTGTCAGTGTGTGAGAGAGTTGAGAGCTGTTTGGAAACTGAAACAGTATTTGCTGTGTGAGCAACAAGGAAGGAAACAGCAAGGAGCCTGGGCATGGCCCTAGCTCAGCAGCTCTGAGTCTTGCTGAACTAGTCTAAACTAGTCTGCTGCTTAAAACTGAAACTCCTCTCCTCTGCTTGTGTTTTGTTTGGAAAAACCTGCTTTTGGTATTGTATATTTTACTTCATGTGTTATATTATATATAAAGGGAAGTTATTGAATCCTGATGAGTCAGTTACTTGTGTGTGCTTTCTGGATGTGATGGCTGCTGCAAACTCTTACAGTCCTTGCAGCAAATAGCAAACCAGCTAGGTCAGCTTCAGCACATTATTGCAGCCTGATTCAGCACGAGCAGCTGATCAGCGGGTGGATCGGCCTCCTGGAATACCCCCAATCAGCTGTTCCAGACTGCAGGGATTGTCACAGACCATCGCCTCCTCTGTGCCTCACGTTTTTTAGCTACATCTGGTGTATAAGACACACCCAAATTTTCACCCTCTTTTATTGGGGAAAAAAGTGCATCTTATACTCTGAAAAATACAGTATGTTGGGAAAAATTTGCAGTAAAAGGAAACTAGACCATCAAAGAACATGGTGGTTGGATACCATCAAAGCGGACACCAACCAGAACATCGAAACATTCAAAGAAGTAGTGCAAGATTGGCAGATTTGGAGAGACCTGGACCATAGAATTGCCAGGAGTCAAACATGACTGAATGGATAACATCAGCATCACAGGTTCAAGTTAGCTTCAGTTCTCCTGGCATTTAGTTTCTGATTTTTGTAAAGCCCAGGTTTCGCTCATCTCCCAGGAGTTTAGAACAGCTTATAGCCAACCTTCTGCTTATCTCATTTGCAAGGCTGTGAAGTTAATTATGCTAACTCAGTGCACAGATAGCCCCAGTCACCACATTGGGTGAAGGAGGACTAAAAACTCACCAGCAGACCCTCCGCCATTACACTTCAGTGGCTCTTAAGCTACGTGTCATCAATGAGTTTCCATAGCTACAGTAAGGATAGTCTAAAATATGAGTCTTCCCAATCTTAGCCCAGGAGTTTTACTGCTACATAGAACGGGATAACTCACCAAGGACAAACTCGCTGCAAGCCAACCCACTATGGGACAATTCTATGACTCAATTTAATCATTTAAAATAATAATAATATTTTTTTAAAAATATTTGTTATTCACATTTCATTTTGTCCTCCTTGTGCACTCTTTCCTTAACGATTCTATTCTTCTTCGACATTAGTGTAACTCTTGTCCCATGGTGAGATGTCCCGCAGTGAATTGGCTGTGGAGAATTGGCCCCAGCAAATTGTCCTAGACCCACTGAGTTTGCTAATTTCCAATGCATAATGATTTTTTAAAAAATGCATTCACTGAAAATTGACAATGAATATTCCAGTTTTGATACATGCCTAATGGGTCATGGTCCAAGAAATTGTAGAGGTAGTCCTTGTTTAGCCACCGCAGTACAAACCGGTAACCATACTGAAGGTTCACTAAGAGTAATGCGCTGGCCTAGAGGTGGCGCTCTCGCCTCGCAATCATGTGGCTGTGAGTTCAATCCTAGGTAGAGGCAGATGTTTCTCTCTCTGGGTACAATGAGAATATATCTGCTGAATAAAACTCTGCATTGGTGACAAGAAGGGCATCCGGCCATGAAAAACCTCTGGTAGCTCCATTCAGTTGCCTAGACTACACCTGGCAAGGGATTATGGGGTCATTAAATGATGATATATAGTGAAGAGTCACTAAGTGAAATCGTGCCTATGATCTTACTTCAGCTTTACAGGCCTGGGGAGGTCGTAAATATAAGGAGTGATCACAAAATTACTTTTTCCTCACTGTCATAATTACAAAAGGTTCCTCAGTCACTAAAGGATTACCTGCATAGGTAGATGTTCAAGAAAAGAAGACCGTCTAGGGTTCTGGAACGGCCAAGTGAAATTCTTCAGATGACAGACAAAAGAAGTTTTTTTTAAAAAAAAAAATATCTAAAAGAACAAAGCTTGCTTTTTCATTTATTAGGCACCTAGAGAACACAGAGGCTTCACAAATATGTTCCCAGGGTCTTGACAGACCAACGAATGAATAATTCAGCCTTCTCATATTCAGTTAGAACCCTCCTCCCAAATTATTCATTTCACTTTATTTCCTTTCCTTTTTCTTTTGTGATGGACACAATAACCTAGATCTAAAGAAATAAAAGTAACATTAAAAGGGGGGTTTGATACAACCAGGACTTAGCTTTGATTTAAGAGGGAGGTTTCTTCCAGTTGTTTTTCTTCCTTTCTTCTCTCTCTCTCTCTTTCTCTCTTTCTCCCTCCCTCCCTCTCCTCCCTTCCCCTCTTTTTCCCTCCCTCCCTCCCTCCCCCTATGTTAAGTGTCACTTTTGTATCTGGGAGACTCAGTGAGTAAACAAATAAAAAATTCATTAGCAATAGGCAGCTTGAGGAAGATCAAAGGTTTTTTTCCAATGTGAAAAAATCAGATTTCCAAGGCTGAGATGGAAACAGGGGGTTATTAGTGCAGTGTAGAACTGAGTAGATACAGAAAGCCTCACCCCCTGCAATTCTGGTGGAATGTACTAATTTTTCAATCGCCATAGCCTCGGTATCGCTTTCAAAGGCACCAGCTGCCCCAGAGGCTGTTAAGGACTCCAAAACGGGGAAAAAAAATAGTAATTGAACTTTTTGGGTTTAGTTCAGCTGGGTAGCATACTCCGATGACAGCTGTCTGCCTGCCAGGTTCCAAAGAGCAGCTTCTGTTCATCATCACCTTATTCTCAGGGGTCTTTTAAGGTTTTTGGAACTGCCTTGCAGGGTGCTTTTGAGCTAACTTAGTTGGGGGTGAGTTGCAGTTGGGTATTGCTGTCAGTTACGGGTCTCTACATGTCACTTTGTAGTCTCTCTCGAGTGGGAAACAAATGAACTCCACGGAAATCTTTCCTGACGGCTTCTTTGTATATAGCATCGACCATACTATATAGTACTATAATATATAGGATGGTATCAATCTTGTTAACCCTCAAGACTTTCCCCCCCGCTATGTATTTTAAATGGTTTGTGATATCTATATCTGTCTGTCTGTTTATCTATATATCTATCTCTAGCTCTCTTATATCTCTTGTCTGTCTCTCTGTCTATCTATCTATCTATCTATCTATCTATCTATCTATCTATCTATCTATCTATCTATCTATCTATCTATCTATCTATCATCTATCTCTATCACTCTTATATCTCTTGTCTGTCTGTCTATAATCTCTCTCTCTCTTATTCTTTTGTCTGTCTGTCTCTGTCTATCATCTATCTCTATCTCTCTATCTTATCTCTGTCTGCCTGTCTATCTCTATCTCTCTTATATACCATCTCTCTGTCTATCAATCTCTCTCTCTCTTATATCTCTTGTCTGTCTGTCTGTCTGTCTATCTATCTATCATCTATCTAATCTATCTCTCTAATCTCTCTTATGTCTCTTGTCTGTCTGTCTATCAATCTATCTCTATCTCTTATATCATCTGTCTGTCTGTCTGTCTGTCTGCCTCTCTCTCTCTCTCTCTCTCTCTCTCTCTCTCTCTCTCTCTCTCTCTCTCTCTCATCTATCATATCTCTCTCTCTCCTCCCCCCTTCATTCATATATGTGTGTGTGTGTGTGTGTGTGTGTGTGTGTATTTGCTCCCAGAAGCACAAAGCTGAAGCCTGAAGATGACGAATGAGACTTCGCCGAAACGTCGCCAAGACACTTCCAATTTTACACGGGGAAAACCCGAACAACCAAAGACCTATATATATATACATACATACATACATACATATATATATATATTTGTTTTCTGAGGTTTTCACGGGTGTTTGTATATAGGTCTTTGGTTGTTCGGGTTTTCTCCCGTGTAAAATTGGAAGTGTCTTGGCGACGTTTCGACGAAGTCTCATTCGTCATCTTCAGGCTTCAGCTTCGTGCTTCTGGGAGCAATGTGTGATCGCAGCTGTTTCTTCCTTTTAACTGCTAGTGGGGGTTTGAACTGATTGGGTGGGAGCTTGGCTGTGCTCTGATTGGATGGGGGTTTTTCTGTGCTCTGATTGGCTGGGGGTGTGTCCTGTGTTGGTGGGGGCTTGGTTGTGCTCAGTCTAATCTGTGCTGCAGGGGGATTTGAGCTGGTGAGCTGCACTGCTGCTGTTTGGCTTCGTGTTCGTGGTCGTGCTACATCTTCGTAGTGGGTGTCAGTCTGCTGCATGTATGGATTGGAGGGGTTTGAAGTGGCTAATGTTGCAGCTGCGGTCTGGCTTCTGGTCCTTGGTCGTGCTTCCTGATCAGTGTGGGTTTGGGTGTGCTTTCTGGGTGGATGTGTGGTGGTGACATCCTGTGTGGACCTCGTGAGTGTGGGTCTGGTGTCATTCCTCGTGTTAGGGACACGTTTGTCAATAAGGGCAGGTTTCCAAATGGCTGGTAGGCGGGAGGTATCATCTCGTTTGTTCATGCTGTGTGGGCGTTTTTCTATCTCGATGGCTTCTCTGATTATTCTGTTGTTAAAGTGTTCAGTTTTGGCGATAGTTCTGGTCTTTTTAAAGTCAATATCGTGTCCTGTGACTTTAAAGTGTTGGACCAGGGAAGAAGTTGGTTCCTCTTTTTTGAATGAGTTCTTGTGTTCTTCAATGCGTGCACTTATTCTTCTGTTGGTTTGTCCAATGTATGTGGTGGGGCAGGCGGTGCATGGGATTTCATATACTCCTTGATTTTCTAACTCAATTTTGTCTTTGGGGTTTCTTAGGATGGTGGATATTTTTTGGTTTGTGCAGAATGCTGTCTTGATGTTATGTTTGTGGAGGATCTTGCTGATTCTGTCTGTGGTGCCTTTTATATATGGGAGGAGGGCTGTGCCATTTTCTTGCTCTCTGTCTTGGGTTTTAGTGGGGGGTTCTTTTTGGATTAGTTTGGTAATCTTATTTCTCTGGAAACCAAAAAATATCCACCATCCTAAGAAACCCCAAAGACAAAATTGAGTTAGAAAATCAAGGAGTATATGAAATCCCATGCACCGCCTGCCCCACCACATACATTGGACAAACCAACAGAAGAATAAGTGCACGCATTGAAGAACACAAGAACTCATTCAAAAAAGAGGAACCAACTTCTTCCCTGGTCCAACACTTTAAAGTCACAGGACACGATATTGACTTTAAAAAGACCAGAACTATCGCCAAAACTGAACACTTTAACAACAGAATAATCAGAGAAGCCATCGAGATAACGCCACAGCATGAACAACGAGATGATACCTCGCCTACCAGCCATTTAAACCTGCCTTATTATGTCTCACTCTGAGTGAATGACACAGACCACACTCTATCCATCATCTATGTCACCACCACACATCCACCCAGAAGCACCCAAACCCACACTGATCAGGAAGCATCACTCTTATATCTCTTGTAGACCGCAGCTGCAACATTAGCCATTTCAAACCCCTCCAATCCATACATGCAGCAGACTGACACCCATCTTGTCTGTAGCACCACCACGAACACAAGCCAAACAGCAGCAGTGCAGCTCACCAGCTCAAATCCCCTGCAACTCAGACTAATCTGAGCACAACCAAGCCCCACCCACAGGACACACCCCCAGCCAATCAGAGCACAGAAACCCCATCCAATCAGAGCACAGCCAAGCTCCCACCCAATCAGTTCAAACCCCACTAGCAGTTAAAGGAAGAAACAGCTGCGATCACACATTGCTCCCAGAAGCACAAAGCTGAAGCCTGAAGATGACGAATGAGACTTCGCCGAAACGTCGCCAAGACACTTCCAATTTTACACGGGGAAAACCCGAACAACCAAAGACCTATATATATATATATATATATACACACATATATATATATATGTGTGTGTGTGTGTGTGTGTGTGTATTTATTCTGAAGTTTTCGCGGGTGTTTGTACGTAGGTCTTTGGTTATTCAGGTTTTCTCCCGCGTAAAATTGGAAGTGTCTTGGCGATGTTTCAACGAAGTCTCATTCATCATCTTCAGGCTTCGGCTTCGTGCTTCTGGGAGCAATGTGTGATCGCAGCTGTTTCTTCCTTTTAACTGCTAGTGTGAACTGGCAGTTGAACTGATTGGGTGGGAGCTTGGCTGTGCTCTGATTGGATGGAGTTTTTTTTGTGCTCTGATTCACTGGAGGTGTATCCTGTTTGGGTGAGGGCTTGGTAGTGCTCAGATTAGTCTGAGTTGCAGAGGGATTTGAGCTGGTGAGCTGCATTGCTGTTGTTTGGCTTCGTGTTCGTGGTCGTGCTACATCTTCATGGTGGGTGTCAGTCTGCTGCATGTATGGATTGGAGGGGTTTGAAATGGCTAATGTTGCAGCTGTGGTCTGGCTTCTGGTCCTTGGTCATGCTTCATCATCAGTGTGGGTTTGAGTCTGCTTTCTGGATGGATGTGTGGTGGTGACATCCTGTGTGGACCTCGTGAGTGTGGGTCTGGTGTCATTCCTCGTGTTAGGGACTCGTTTGTCAATAAGGGCGGGTTTCCAAATGGCTGGCAAGCGGGAGGTATCATCTCGTTTATTCATGCTGTGTGGGTATTTTTCTATCTTGATGGCTTCTCTGATTATTCTGTTGTTAAAGTGTTCAGTTTTCAGCTCAAATCTCCCTGCAACTCAGACTAATCTGAGCACAACCAAGCCCCCACCCAAACAGCAAATAGCAAACAGCCAGGTCAGCTTAAACACATTATTGCAGCCTGATTCAGCATGAGCAGCTGATTGGCAGGTGGATCGGCCTCCCAGAATATTCCCAATCAGCTGTTCCATGCTGCAGGGATTGCCACACCACCTCCATGCCTTGCGTTTTTGGCTACATTTGGTGTATAAGACACACCCAAATTTTCACCCTCTTTTAGGGGAGGGGGGGAAGTGTGTCTCAAAAATATGGTAGGTAAAAGAAGGAAACTTCCTGGATGCTGACAGAAAGCAACCCACTTTTCAAGCTGGCTTATTTCTAATTTGCAATAAAGAACCTTCTCTAACTCTTCTGTGTTTATGTTGGAGAAATTTCTGCCAAGGCTTGAATCTAGCAGCCAAGCTGAGCTGTGTGCGAAGTTGGAGGGGAATGGAGATTTACTGAGTCCTGGGCTGGCAACCCTAAGAGCGGAAAATGTTCTCGCTTGTGAACCATTTTGAATTGGTTGTAATGAAACACAAGATAATAACGCTAGGACCATCCAAATGGAAAAGGTGCAATGCAGGACAGAATGGAGCCTCCTCAGCTCTGCTGGGCCTAATAAATATTTTAAGGAAATTAATCAATAGAAGTTCTATGAGCTTGTCGATCGAAAGATCGGCAGTTCAGTGGTTTGAATTCCTAGTGCCACATAACAGGGTGAGCTCCCGTGACTTGTCCCAGCTTCTGCCAACCTAGCAGTTCGAAAGCACGTAAAAAATGCAAGTAGAAAAATAGGGACCACCTTTGGTGGGAAGGTAACAGCGTTCTGTGCGCCTTTGGCATTGAGCCATGCCGGCCACATGACCATGGAGACATCTTCGGACAGCGCTGGCTCTTCGGCTTTGAAACAGAGATGAGCACCGCCCCCTAGAGTCGGGAACGACTAGCACATATGTGCGGGGGGAACCTTTACCTTTTACCTATATTAAAAATAACCTATTAGGAAGCACCTGCTGAAGACTTTTTTTCCCCTAACCAGACTTCTCTGCATGACAGTTTCTAAACTCCCGTTCTTTCCCATTCATTTTTAATAAAAGTACATTTTATGTTAGCTCCTTTAGCATGTCCGTTTGTTATTGTTTTCTTTTTAAATTTGATTGTAAATTGTGTGGAGATATTTTATGGGAGATGATATATAAAAATTTTAAATAACTAAATAAACAATGAATGATAAGGCTGAGTTTCTGACAACCCCCTTTGGATTAGGAATGGGAAAGAAATCTATGTAATTCTCGTTGTAATATAAATGGATGCAATTTCTTTTCTCCCTGGCTCTACACTACACAAAGTTCCCCTTGTCTCCTCAATGTCCATACATTTAGGTACTCGACTTATGACCACGATTGAGCCCAACGTTTCTGTTACTAAGTGAGATACTTGTTAAGTGAGTTTGGCCCTGTTGTATGACCTTTCTTGCCACGGTTGTTAAGTGAATCACTGCGATCGTTAAGTGAGTAACGCGGTTGTTAAGTGAATCTGGCTTCCCCATTGACTGTGCTTGTCAGAAGGTCACAAAAGCGGATCACATGACACCCCGTCCTGGGATACTGCGACCGTCATAAATCTGAGCCAAGCATCCAAATTTTGTTCACATGACCATGGGGATGTTGCAACAGTCGTAAGTGTTAAAATTGGTCCTAAGTCACTTTTTTCAGTGCTTCAAATGTATCTAGTCAAACTATTCTCCAAAGCACCTGAAGGCAGGACAAGAAGCAATGGGTGGAAACTAATCAAGGAGAGAAGCAACCTAGAACTAAGGAGAAATTTCCTGACAGTTAGAACAATCAATAAGTGGAGCAACTTGCCTGTAGAAGTTGTGAATGCTTCAACACTGGAAGTTTTTAAGGAGATGTTGGATAGCCATTTGTCTGAAATGGTATAGGGTTTCCTGCCTGGGCAGGGGGTTGGACTAGAAGACCTCCAAGGTCCCTTCCAACTCTGTTATTATGTTATGTTAGTCTAGTGAAGAGAAGGACCAGGGGAGACATGATAGCAGTGTTTCCGTATTTGAGGGGCTGCCCCAGAGAGGAGGAAGAGGGGCAAGCTGTTTTCCAAAGCACCTGAAGGCCAGACAAGGAATAATGGATGGAAACTGATCCAAGGAGAGATTCAATCTGGAAATGAGATATTTTCTGACAGTGAGAGCAATCAACCCATGGAACAGAAGTTGCCTTCGGAAGTTGTGGGAGCTTCATCACTGGAGGTTTTCAAGAAGAGACTGGACTGCCCTCTGTTAGAAATGGTGGAGGGTCTCCTCAGTGGTGAAATCCAATTTTTTTTTACTACCAGTTCTGTGGGCGTGGCTTGGTGGGGGTGGCTTGGGGAGCGTGGCAGGAGAAGGATACTGCAAAATCTCCATTCCCAGTCCACTCTGGGGCCAGCCGGAAGTGGTATTTGCTGGTTCTCCGAACTGCTCAAAATTTCTGCTTCAGGTTCTTCGGAACCTGTCAGGACCTGCTGGATTTCACCCCTGGGTCTCCTGCTTGGGCAGGGGGCTGGACTAAATGACCTGCAGGGTTCCTTCCAATTCTGTTAATCTGTATCTAATCTGTATCGAATGGTCACTAAATGAACTGTTATAAATAGAGGACTAACCGTATTAAGACTCTGAGTATAACTCACTGCCTGCTCTCCTTGGGGGAAACGGTGACAAGCCCCTTGAGTTCCAGCTATTTGTGATATATTTATTCCTTTCCCTTCTTTGTGAAAAGATGGTGGAATATTATAAGCGTAATATAAATCTGTAGCCCGCAAAGTAAGTACATTTAAAAAAAGATGAGAAAGAACACAAGTCTGGACACACATTTTATTTACACCATTTCAGACTAAGCTTTTATTTTTTAATATTACAAACCATTTGTTTTTCCTTTATTCACAAATCACTGTAGTGATATAAACACTAATTTCTAAAGACAGATATACACACTTGTCGGGTTTAAAGACCTGTAGTTGTTTTGAAGTCACAATATTCTACATATGGTATTAATCAGTTATTTTTTTTTTAAAATCAGTATTCATATAATCAGTAATAATTTATATAACCAGAAAAAAAAATTAACATTCCCTATATCAGACATACATTTGAATAAAATGAATGATTGGAGTGTTCTAAGTTTTTTTTTTTTAATTATTATTATTTATTTCCACAAAAATATTTTCCAACAGTGTGTGGCGACCTCATTTGTGTGCAAGAATAAACATCGGATTTATTTTATTTTTAAATGAAGGGTTGCACCAAATGAAACAGCCACTGTATTCAAACCAAAAGGACACATTGACTTATCACTTAAACATCAGGAGGAGTTATGTGTTGAAAACTGAATTTCTGTAAGAAAATAAATATTTATTTCACAGTCATTTTTTGTTTTTGTTTTCTTTTTTTAAAAAAAAGGTGTTTCCGAGTGCATACAGACGTGCATTTTTTAATTTTTTAATTTATTTTCAAGCAATTGAATCACAATGGAATTATCCCCACTGCATTGTCCAGGATTGGAATAACAAATCCCCAACGTCTGGGAATCTGAGAATCTTTCTCTCTCTATCTCTTTCTCTCTCTCTTTTTCTCTCTCTCTTTTTAAAATTAAAGAAAGCAGCTCTACAGGTTTGTAGCAGAAGCAGTGTGCGCAGCACTATTGGCTGGGAGATGTGAAATCACAAATTCTCCTACCCTGTATTATTATAGAGATTTCTAACAAAACAAAACAAAAAAGAACAAATGGACAAACTTGCTGCATTGAAAAGGAGGAGGAGGAGGAGGAGGAGGAGGAGGAGGAGGAGGAGGAAGAGAGGATCTTTCGGTATTCAAAGAGTAGCTAAATAAATCCGGCTAAAGGCATTGTTGCAAAATTGGAAGAAATCTGACATGCGTCAGAGGAGACAAGGAAGCAAGAGTCCAGTTGAAAGGTACGTCTGTATGCAACCTCAGTTTCTGAACTCAGAAACTTTTCATATCCTGTGCTAGATTTTCCTACGGTGTTTAAAAGTTCACATAACAAAATGGCCCCTTCGATCCTAAACATTCATATTTCCTTCACTAATGCCATGAAGACGAAAGGAGAGCGTAGGGGGGAAAAAAACCAACGAACGAACAACCTGCATTTCTCTCTAGGAACTCAAGAGGAAGTGAGGAATAACATGGCACGCCCTCCATGATGTGCCCTAAAATTTTGCCCTTGTGTTGGGAGAAATGACACCGGAAGGGATAACACAACCCTCCAATAATGCCTAATTTGCTGTCTCAGCGAGGTTAGAATCAGTTCACAGAAGCCTCTCACAAACAGTCTAGAAGGGGTCTCTACAAATCAACAAAGCTACCGTTTCCCCAAAAATAAGACATCCCCTGATAATAAGCTCAATTGGGCTTTTGAGCACATGCGCTAAAAATAAGCCTCCCCCGAAAACAAGCCCTCCCCGAAAATATTTAAACGCAGAGCTGGAAATCAGGTAAGACGGCAAGAAGAGCCCCATCTTGTTCCCTGTGCCCCAAAATAAGAAGACCTCCCCAAAAATAAGGCCAAGCGCTTATTTCGGGGTTCAAAAAATATAAGACAGTGTCTTATTTTTGGGGAAAAACGGTATGTCTGGAGGGATGTCAACTATGCGTGTGAATTTGGATAGCTGGCTCTTTCTCCTCCAGTAACTGAATACCATGTTTCCCCAAAAATAAGACGGGGTTTTATATTAATTTTTGCTCCAAAAGATGTGTTAGGGCTTATTTTCCGGTTGGGTCTTATTTTTGGGGAAATATGGTACTAAATGCACCCATCTGGCTGACAATCTTAACTGGGGCTTATTTTGGGGGTAGGGCTTATATTATGAGCATCCTAAAAAATCATGCTAGGACTTTTTTCCAGTTAGGTCTTATTTTCAGGGAAACAGGAGATTTGATTTGAACGGTCTTTGATTTACTGGGACAGGGGAAGAGTTTGAGATGGTAGTTGTGGAGGAGAGAGGGATGTGAAGAACACTTGGATTTCTGATTGATACCTGAATTTCCAAAATCTATCATTTTAGGAATGAAACGCAGCCAGTTAAAAGTCCTCATCCTATCTTTGCTGAAGATAATAGATTACTGTCTTCAATAAAACTGCTTTTAATGTCTTAAAAAGAAAAGAAACAAACAAAACATAATTCTTTAGTAGCCAATGTTTTTCATTATTCAACGCGGGTTCTGTGTGGTATCCTCTTTCTCTCGCTCTCGCTCTCTCTTTTTTTTTTCCTCACTAGCTCTCCTTTGCTGCACTCAATCCTGAACTGAGTCAAAACCTGATACAAATGTTCCAGAAACCTGGTTTTCAAATCTGGTGAAACTTTATTGATGGTTATCGTTCAACCGATCATAACTGCATGCACGTTTTAACGATGACAAAGAGGAAAAAAGCCTGATCACAAACACTTCTTAAAACAGCAGAATTGCTTATAGCAAGTTGGCGAGTTCACAGCAGTGAATTAATCATTGTTAACTGAAGCCCCTCCCCCCCTTTTTTTATTTGATTCTGCATGGCACACATGAGTATATAACTATCGTCAACAAAACTGTAGCGGTACGGTCGTTCTGCTTTTAATGCTTTTAAAATACAAAAATTAACCCAAACAAACAAACCCAAAACTAAACCCTGACAAACACTCCAACTAAGGATAATAGGTAATAACATATGCACAGACAAACTGCAATTCCTCCCCCCAGCGGTATCCGAGTCTGCGTTATTTTGGCATTGCATCTTACAAAAAATTGCAGAAACAGGTTGGAAAAACGCATTAGGATGGGCATCAGGGATGAAGACCTAACACAAGGGAGTCAAACTCAATTTCATTGAGGGCCACATCAGAGTTGTGTTTGACCTTGAGGGAGGGGCAGGGAGGGGGCCATGGCCAGCTCGACGTCACCCTTTGGTGGGCTGAGTGCTCTGCGAGCAAAAATAAGCTCCGGAGCTTCGTTTTTCGCGGTGCGACAGCCTCCTGCAACTCACTGCCAGCAAAAACGTACCCTGGGAGGGCCTTTTGAGCTCCGTTTTTACTTCGCATATTTCCAGGGCAGCCTCGCAGGCCAGATCTAAGCAACCTGCAGGCCTTGAGTTTGACACCCTTGTCCTAATACATTCTACATGGACCCAATAATCATGGAAGGCCTTGAGTTTGAAATCAGAAGTAAGGGAGCAGAATTGGACCATTTGAAGAATTGCAGTTTGTTTACAATGATGCAACGTTTGTTCAAAAAAAAAAAAAAACCCCGAACAGATGAGAAGGGCATGATTATCAATACTCATTGATTGCAGAATTTGTAAATGCGTCTATAAATCTAGACTAGAAGTAGGATGTAACAATGAGAATGGGTGAGCATGTGTGTATGTGTGGGTGGGTGTTTTTCTTTTTTCTTCTCTCTCTAACTAAGAATAATCTACTGGGTTTAAAATCTAAAACATTGTCAATGTGTAAATTTCTCAAACTGAATAATTCTACTTCACAGATGTAAATTTTATACACTTCTCTTTTTTTTTATTTTTTTAAAACCGGTACAAAGAATTTAACTTTTTTATTACTTTCTTTTTTGTTTTTGTTTTTTTGGAAAAAACGGAAAAAAAAAATAGAAACAGTGCTTTATCACCTCTTTTTTTTTTTGTTATTTTTATTTTTAATTCTCCCGTAATATAAAAGTTCTGCAATGATATCAATAATTTATTATACTGGAAGAAATATAAAAAAGAATGCTTGTTTATGGTTCAACGAGCAGGTAACTCTCCTTATTTACTTAATTTTATGTTTTAATTTTTTTTATATATTTATATATATATATATATATTAGGTTTTTTTTATTTATTTTTTATTTTATTTGTGTGTGTGTGTGTGTTTTGTTTTTTGTTCTTTTTGCCTAAACAGCTAGTTACGATTGGAGCTAAATGCTGCCTGATGGAATGCATTAAAAGCTTGGCCTTCCTTAGCTTTTAATAAGACATTATATACAGATGTCAATTCAAGCACCCTTCTTGTAACTTCCCCCCTCCCCCACCCCAAACTCAGAATTAACAACATAACCTTTGGCTTTGAAGAAATAGTGAATAATTTAAGACAGCTGATATAGAAATCTAAGGTGCCTTTTGGGGGGGGTCCCCTTTTTTATAGTTAAATTAGGTGGAGCCCCATTTCCACCTTCTTGGTGTTCCTCTCTCTCTCTCTCTCTCTCTCTCTCTCTCTCTCTTTCTTTCTCTCTCTCTCTCTTTCTCTCTCTCCCCCCACACACCCCTTTTGGAAATAAAAATAAATGTCTTATGCAGGAAAAATAAATAAATCATGATATTACATACACTCTTACAAAACAAGTGAGGAATCCCAACAGCGTAATATTCAGCATATATAATTCATTTACATGATATAGAACTTTTGATGGTGCCCCTCCCTCCCCTCCCAGGACAAATTCATTTCTAGCAGCTTTCTAGTTCAACCACAATGAAAATAATAATAATAATAATAAATTAATCAATCAATCAATCAATCAATAATAATAAATACCTTCTACAGCCAGCAAACTATGTAACCTCCGGAAATTAAAAGACCCACAATATTAAAATACACAGAACAAAATATCTGAGGTATAAGATAAAAAATGTAAATATTTTTTTTCTCCTCCTTGTTTTTTTTTTTTTGAATGTACTTGTTTTTTATTTTACTTATTTATTTGTTTGTATTTTTTTTTCCTTTTTTTTTTTTTTAGAGTTGCTAAAATGATGCATTACTGCATGTATTGCCATCCCCAGACCTCGGAAAGCTTCCATTTGGATCCCCATTTTGGGGAGGAATTATGTGGTTTTGTTTTGTTTTGTTTTTGTCATTTAGTATGGAGCAAAACGGCTGTATCCCCCTCGGTATATACTAGCCTGCAATGAAGAAAGAACGAGACCGACATCGTCAGCATGGCTTCTGTTCTTGGCATCACTCAGGGGTGTAAAAGCATTCTGAAACAAAGCAATTTGAGGGGTGGGTGTTTGACTTCCACTTTTTTTTTTGCCATAACCAGATCTGCAATTTTTTAATTTTATTTTTTTTAATTGTTATTTTGCTACCTTCTGGGGATTTGGCTCCAACTCTTGGCCACGCGCCATTTTCAAACCGCGCTATAGGCAGTCCTCAACTTACAACCGTTCGAAGTTATAACGGCACTGAAAAAGATGACAATTTTTTTTCACACTTACAACCGTGATTGGCGTCTCACGTGGTCACGTGATCAAAATCCAAGATGCTTGGTTCAGGTTTACGATGGGCCGCCGTGTCCCGGGGTTGTGGGTTCCCCCTTTTAATGGTGACCTTCTGACAAGCAAACTCAAGCGGGGAAGCCAGATTCCCTCAACAACCGTCTTACTAACTGAACAACTGCGGTGATTCACTTAGCAACGGTGGCAAGAAAGGTCGTGAAATGGGGCGAAACTCACTGAACGATTGTTCTGCTTAGCAACAGAAATATTGGTTCGGATGTAAATTGAGGACTACCTGTATCCAAACTGTGCCAGCGGCGGGTTCTCCTGATGAATCATCATCAGCCCAAACAAGGATTCATTCCTGATTAACTAATGGACTGATGTTGATTCATCAAATGGATTCTGTTCCTTTTGTGTCTTAGATGGTCCAAACTCCACCCTTGACGCTATTTTTTTAATGTAGAAATCTGCAGAGTTCATTCTTCGTTAACAAGCAAGGATACCAATAGCAACTACACAACAACAGTGGGATCATCTCGTGGTGACAGGAAGGTTTAGGACGGAGCAGGTGAGATCTCAGCAAAGAGATGGAACTTAAGGTCATTGGTGAGTGTTTAGTTCGACGTTTCTCAACCGTGGCAACTTGAAGGCCCGTGGACTTCAACTCCCAGAATTCCCCAGCCAGCTACAGAATTCTGGGAGTTCAGTTCACCAAGGTGATTTAGCTGGGGAAGCTTTGTCCTCATTAATTAGAAAGTCAACATCCCATCTCCTATTTTTACAGGCATTTGTAAAACCCACAAAGGGAAAATGCATTCATGTGTATGTGTGTGTGTGTGTGGGTAGGAAGAGGTTTCCTCCTGGACTGTCCTACTGGCAGCAATTTTTTTGGCATAGAGAAGTCAATCTTTTCATAAATCTGTTGATCAAGTTTTGTTTTAATAATCCAACACCGACAGCATTAACGAGAAAATCAAATGGACCTATAAATATTCCTTTATTCTTATTTATGTAAACACTTGTATTCTGCCCTCCAAGTCTGTCCTACCATCTTTCACTTCTTGAGCCCAACGCATGTTGATACATTCATTTTCTTTCTCTGGTGGCACCGTTAAAATGCCCTCCATCCGTATTAACATTTTACGGGTACGGTTGAGCCTTTCTTTTTTATTATTATTATTATTATTTTTCGGCTGAAAAGTGCGGTGCAAAATTCATATAAATGTCCCATTGGCAGGATCACAGCCTGGCCATTGTTGTAAGATTTCAGTTGGTGCAGATCAGCTCATTTCTCTCAGAAATGCAGACTGAACAAAATCTGTGAGGATCACTAAATGGGCTGCAGGAAAAAAAAGTGTGGGATTACTTGAGCCGTTAACGCACCAAAAGCTGTTTTTCTGTACACGGGCTGCCCTCCGTTACAATCCATCAATGACACAAAACACAGTTTTCTGGCTATCACCATTAATTTTGGTCTCCTAGCCTCCCTGACTAAAATGGCTTCCTGCTGAGGCGGTTGATACTAAAAACCACCACCTGGGTTTCCCTCATGATCAGAAGTTTGATAGGGTGCATCTTGTCGATTTCTCTCTCTCTCTCACGTTTATTTATTAAATTTATATCTTGTGTTCCCTGAAGGAGCTTGTGATAGTTGACATGGAATCGTTTCCCCTTATCCCAACTACTCTGTGATCGATGTTGGTCTCAAGAGAAGCTCTAACTCATGGGTGTCACATTTTTGGGGTTGTTTGGGTAGCATTGAGTGAAGAGGAGTTGTCTTGAGCCACATATACCGTGTTTCCCGAAAATAAGACCATGTCTTATATTTTGTTGAACCTTGAAATAAGCGCTTGGCCTTATTGCCATGCGGTCAAAAGCCCGATTGGGCTTATTATCAGGGGATGTCTTATTTGGGGGGGAAACAGGGTACATCTATATATATTATAGTTAATTACAAAATAATGTTAAAAGTTTATGATATGGTGGGCTCGCATTATTAGCTGTTTAAGGCCACATTCACCCCACAGTTCATGGGCTGGACGCACTTGGTCTAGCCCAAAGTTAGTCCCCAGATTCTACCTTTGGGGGACTATCAAACAGTATTTGTACAACATTGCTTGGCTGTTGTTGTTTTTAAACCATGGTTAGGCCTCTCCCTCCTTTTAGGCCTGGCTGTCTTAACACACGATGATAACTCAACATATTTCATTAGTCATTCAATACATTCTGCAAATCTTGAAAAGGATAAATTCAGTAACATGAATAATTATGGAGTAGAAGCTCCATCTAAATTTCCGATGTATTCTATTTGTTTGTTCCCTTTATATCCTGCCTTTCTTCAAGAACTCAAGATGGTTAAGAGGGGATCACCCTTCATTTTATCCCCTCAGGAATACCTTTCTGAAGTCAGTTGGGCTGAGAGGGTGTGATTGTCTAGGGCCATGATGGCGAAACTATGGCACATGCACCAGAGGTGGCACGCAGAGCCCTCTCTCTGGGTATGTGTGCCCTCGCCAGCTACTCTTCTGGTTTCCAGTGCACCAGCTGATCTTTGTGGGCTCCAGAGTGCTGGAAAATGACCTGAAAATGGCCCAAAAAACGCCCCCCAAAACAGGTTGTTTTTCACGTTTTTTGAGCATTTTTTGGGCCAAAAACAGCCCAAAAAACTATCTGAAAACAGCCCCAAAAAAGGCAAAAGCCAGCCAGCTGGTCTTTGGGTTTCTGATGCTCCGGCATGTGCAAAGACCAGCTGGCCAGCATGCGTGCATGTGCCAGAAACCTGAAGATCAGTTGACCAATGTGCACATGCGCACCAGTCAGCTGGTCTTTGGGTTTCCAGCGCTCCGGCACATGCACATGCATTCTGGTTTGGGCACTTGGTGTCAAAAAGGTTCGCCATAACTGGTCTAGGGTCATTCCATGGTTGGGCTCCCCTGGTTGAACGTGGCCTTGAACTAGAGTCCTAACCCAAACTTTGACCTAACCATTCTGCCTCCATGAAACAGGTACACATTCATAAGGACTCACTGCTACTCAAACACATGGATGGGGCCTCAAAGATTCCCCCAAAGTGATATCAAATTGCAATATCAAATGTGATTAAAAGATTGTTCTTTTATATATATATATAGGTCTTGGCATATTCGGGTCTTTTCCTGTGTAAGGTTGAGAGTATCTTGGTGACATTTTGATGAGGTCTCACTCATGAACTTCAGGCTGGTGCTTTCGGCTTCGTGCTTTTGTGAGCAAAGCGTGGTCGGAGCTGCCGTCTCTCTATAAATACTGGTGGGGAGGTGGGGACTGTTGCTGTAAGCGGGTTGGTTGGCTGTGCGGTTGCATTTTGATTGGTAGAAGGAGTGGGTGTTTTCAGATTAGTCGTCTGTTTTGTAGTATCCTGTGTGGGTGTGGTCCTAGTCTTTTGTATTGTAATGACCTGGTTAATGGGCTGTGCAGAAACATCCTCACCTTACACGGGAAAAGACCTGAATATGCCAAGACCTACATACCTATACCCATGAAAATCTACGAAAACATATATATATATATATATATATATATATATATATATGTATGTAGGTCTTTGGTTATTCGGGTTTTCTCCCACGTAAAATTGAAAGTGTCTTGGCAATGTTTCGACGAAGTCTCATTCGTCATCTTCAGGCTGGTGTTTGGTGTTTACAGCTTCGTGCTTCTAGGAGCAATGGTCCTAGAAGCAGGACCTAAAAGGTTCTAGGAGCAATTGCTCCTAGAAGCACGAAGCTGTAAACACCAGCCTGAAGATGACGACTGAGACGTTGTCGAAGCGTCACCAAGACACTTCCAATTTTATGCAGGAGAAAACCCGAATAACCAAAGACATACATACATACATACATACATACATACATACATACATACATACATATATATATATATATATATATATATCAGCTCTGCTGACCACTCAGATCTACCAATGAATCTATAAACAATTCATTTGTTTGTTTGTGATATTCCTATGCTGCTGACTCAGGGCCATGGCAAAACCTGGGGAGAAATTCTTACAGGATCCAATCTGGGTCGGTCACCAAGTCTAGAGGTTTAGTCTGCCATACTTTCCTCCTTCTGCTGGAGCCCATCCTCAGGGAACTTCTCTCTACTGGAATTGGGTTATTCTTTTATGTGGTATTTAAATGATGCCTGTTTTATGTAGCTCTTTAGATATTGATTGGGGTGTTGATGACTGGCTACTAAGTCGTTGGCTGTTGTACAGCCAAGTCCTCACCTCCTAAGTACTTGTTAAGCCGGTGGTAAATCGGCACTCTTGTTGTCAAAAGAGGGGCCCATTTCCCAGGCTTCAATCACTTCCCTGGCTGTTTTTATGCCTGCTCGTCCAACAATCTTAATAGCGGAGTAGTAGACTAAATTTCTAGTCCCGGTGGCCGACCCAGATTGGATCCTTCCATATTATCCTGGGACACACATATTCGCCTTCATTTGTGAGAAATTCTTACACTGTTTGTAGAGGATGTAGGCAAGCTGAGCCATACCTGGACTCAGAAGTCAACTAGACTTCTCTTCCTGGCAGAGGATGCTGGCTTTCGACCTGCCCAACTTGGCTATAGCTTGTTGATTTGCCAACCTCACCCACTCTACATTAGTTAGATGATCTGGTACAGATTGTGCATGAGCGCCACTGTAGATGCAAGAGCCAGCTTGCGGCATGGATTTAGGATTTACCTGCAGCCCTGCCAACAAGTAAGTCTCGGTTTGTGGCAAAATTACTACTGAAGTTTACTTGCAAGGCAGTTGGATGTTATACTGCAAGGCATTTTACATCATTTTACATTCATGTATGTACTACATGTGCTTGTATATATCAGTGTGCATGTATGTTTATGTATGTATACTATACTTTTTGTGTGTGTGTGTGTGCACATACTATATATATATATACATACATATATACAGTCTAATTGGTGCAGAGAATGTATTGTTGCAGGATAGATGGCTAGATGAGTGGGTGGATGGATGGATGGATGGATGGATGGATGGACAGACAGATAGATCAATAGATGTCTTATTCCTACAGGGCAGCTGCTCCCTCTTTAGGCTCATATAAAGGGGAAGAGCTGTTTTAATGAAGGGCAGTGAGACACAGTGCATGAGAGAGAGGTGTGAACTCAGTGGTGGGATTCAGCCAGTTCGCACCACTTCGGGAGAACCGGTTGTTAACTTTCTGAGCAGTTTGGCAAACTGGTTGTTGGAAGAAGTCATTAGGGCAGAGAACCGGTTGTTGAATTACTTGAATCCCACCACTGTGTGAACTGCTTCGGAATCATTTGTGAACTGTGCATAGTCCTAGGAATAAATGCTCTTGGGTCTACAGTACGTATTGCCCGAGTCTCTTAGGGGCACCTGGGGGCTCAGATTTCTGCCACGACGGAGCTCCATCAGTAGCTTTAGAGGTATCCCTTTCTCCGCTGGCAAACGGGAAGCCACTTTGCGCACAGAGCTTTGGGTTCAAAAGCTTCACTGTGAACCAAAGAGAGGCCTCCCCGTCACTGGCATCTGCCAGTCAAAATGATGAAAGCAGTGTCCTGGCGCTGGCCACACAGCTGTGAACCTTGGGCCTTGCTTTGATCATTTGGATGAAAGCAGCTGGAGCTCGAAGGGGCTCATATTTCACATGGTATGTGGTGCTCCTTCTCCTGCATAGAGATGTTCCTTTAACAACAACAAAAAATAAATAAACAAATAAATAAATAAATGGTGGGATAGGTTAATTACGGAGCTCCGGATGATGTCTGCTTGTCTTCTGAATTTAGTGGGCTTTGGTTGCTTGCTGAACCTTAGGAATATGTTCTTAGTTCTGCAAAATTTTTCTTGGAACGGGCAGAGCAGAAGGGGCGATGTTACAAATTTCCTTTACCCAATAATTTTATAAGACTTTACTACAATGATGCTACCTAAAGCTGTAGCAGAACTGGGATGCATGAAGTCTACAGTAAGTGGACGACAGCTCAGTAATTAGATGCAGAAATGTAAATTGTAAAGAATTCATAGGTTTTTAAGAAGCCATTGAACAACCATTTGTCTGAAATGGTATAGGGTTTCCTGACTGAGCAGGACGTTGGATTAGAAAACCTACAAGGTCTTTTCCAGCTCTGTTATTCTGTTATACTGTGGTGGCGCAGTGGTTAGAATGCAATACTGCAGACTATTTCAGCTGACAGTTCGATCCTGACCGGCTCAAGGTTGACTCAGCCTTCCATCCTTCTGAGGTCAATAAAATGAGGACCCGGATTGTTGGGGAGCAATATGCTGGCTCTGTAAATTGCTTAGAGAGGCCTGCAAAGCACTGTGAAGTGTTATATAAGTCTAAAGGCTATTGCTATACCAGGCTAAGCTATCTACTATGTTTTATAAATGGATGAGATCTTTTCAAGAGTAGTGTTATCTTGAAAACCAGTCTAACAAAATACATTTATTTAAAAAAAAAATTCTTCCAAAGAGAGAAGGCCACAAATTGATTGATAAATGGGACCAAATAATTTACTTAAACTCAGTGGGTAAAATGAAAATCTGAGGAAAATTTAAGTCGATAGTTGTGAACACACACACACACACACACACACACACACACACACAGTGAAGTTTAAAATTTTTTTTTTGCAATTTTGTCCACTGATTGCTAATTTAAAAAAAAAAAATTCAGTAAATTGAAAAGGAAAGAGGTCCTTATCTAAATTCATTTTTTTAGATTGCTTAACAACTACAACACTTGTTTTTCATCTCCTTGGCTTGCTGTTCTCAATCGCAACTAATTTTGGGGATAGCAGTCAAAAGATCTGTTTCTTAACAATTCAGAACATTTTAAATATGTTTCTTTTGTCAAAAAGTGGGCTGTGCCTGAGAAGAAAAGATACTGGAGATGTTGATCACTGGAAGTTTAATTTCTCACAAAGATGTGTATTTCCAGATTAAAGAAAAAAGTTCTTAATAAGAACTTTCCATCACTTCGCAAGTTATTTATTTTTTTCATTTCAAGTCTGTTGGAAAAGATGCTTTCCCCATTTTTGTCCGTCCAAATCATTTAAAAGCCACCCCTCGTTGGGTCACAAGTTTTTTTTCTCCACAAAAACTAATTTAAGTGACAAACTGCCATTGGTCAGAAATGGTGTAGGGTCTCCTGCTTGGGCAGTGAGGTTGGACTAAATGACCTACAAGGTCCCTTCCAACTCTGTTAAATCTGTTAAAACTGCTTAAATGGTATTCCAATAGCCATGGAAAATAATGTGAAGGTTTCTCCTTAGCCCTTCAAGTCCACCCATCAAGTTGTGTGGATAGTTATGTGGGATGAAAGAAGCCACAGCTTTATGGAACAGTTAAAATAATTTATTCTGGTTCTACCCTTAAAAGAGGAATTACCCGCAAGTATGATCATAGGGATATATCACTATTAAATTGCATTCCTGTCGACCGAGAAGGACCGAGGTGCTTCTGGGTTGAAAGGATACGCCAATGACATCAACATTGCTTGGGGGATGCCCAGTTGGGGCCCCTTTCATGTCCCTGGCAAGAGCTTCAGCGAAGGATGGGAGCTCACCCCTGCCTCACAGAATATTTGTGGCTTGAACCTTCAACCCATCATCCTAACCACATGAGCCACTATGCTCCTCTGTTAAATAATCATGAAATAACTAGGCCAGGAGTGTCAAACTCAAGGCCCACAGGCTGGATTCAGCCCACGGGGTGCTTAGATCTGGAAACAGCAAAAGACTGGCCCATGGTGCCTCTGCCAGTGAAAATGGAGCTCAAGAGGGCAGTGAGCAGCTCTCTGTTTTCGCTGACAGAGATTCTAGCAAAACAAACTAAAAATAAAACAAAACAACAGAAGAAATGTTTCCCCTTTTGCATTTGAGGATCCAAGAAGGGGCAGGAAAGGAGAAAGACAAAGAAAAAGAAGGGAAGATGGGAAGAGAGCAAGGAAGGAAAAAGAAGGAAAGAGGGAAGAAGAAAGGAGAAAGAAGAGGGAAGGAAAAAGAAGAAAAGGAAGGAAGGAGGGAGATTATAATGAGAATAAGGGAGGGTCTGAGGGAAGTCCTGCCTTAGCACTGGGCTATCACAGATGCCCCCAATATGAGTGATGTCAAGCTGGCCATGCCAACCCCGGCCACACCAACAACACCTCCCCCCAGATCAAATACAACTCTAATGTGGCCCTCAATGAAACTGAGTTTGACACCCCTGAACTAGGCAGTACCCCTTCCTTAACCAGGTAGTCCCAGAGGTCTCCTAACTCCCACCCAAACCCTAGACCTCTCTGCTCCTGCAAGATACCATTCATCAGGTCAGGCCAATTCTGCGTCATCCCCTTCCAGCCCTAAGTTGTTGCGGCATGCTTACCAACATGGACCGTATTTGTTGTGACTCCAGCCCCTGAACCTGGCCCCATGCCCGACAGTGACTCCGAGAGTGAGGGGGAAGGGCCGGTAAGGCTTACCTCGGGAGCACCAATTCCTTTGGCCCGGCTCCAGGAGCCAGAACCAGGCCAGTCGGAGGACGTAATGAGGCCGTCATCCCCTGATTCCTCCCTTCCCCAGGCTACGCCTTCAGGCCCAGCTGATAATAATAATAATCAAGCTTGGATCCACCCGCACTTCAGAAGATTAGAGAGGCGGCATCATCAAAGGGAAGGGTGGGGCAGGAGCCCCACCCCACAGGATATATAAGGAGCTTTGGGACTGCTCTCACTCCACGGGAAGCAAAAGCTAGCTGAACCGTTTCAAAAAGAGCTGAAAGTCTTGCTACGTGAGTCATTTGTTTGAACTTTGGCAGGCAGCTGTGATTTCTCTGCCAGGACTGATAGGAGCCGTGAATCCACTGGCTGAAGGCCAGCTCGTTACTCCAAAGTGGGGAAGGAGACAGAACAGTATTATTCTATTTCCTGAATACCAACTGTTGAGACCAAGCTGCCGAGATCGGTCCCATTCTCATTTGCCCAATCCTCTGGTTTTTAGAGAAGGCGGAAAACTCTGCAACCCCAAATCAACAGGATTATTATGATGCCCTGGGCTAAAATGCAGGAGGATTTCATTGGGCTCAAGAGCTGTCCAAAGAATTGGACACAGCAAGTTTTCATCGTTCTAGGAAACCTACCACAGCTACCGTGACATTTGCTGTAATGGCATCATGACCTATTGCAGTGTTTCTCAGTTAGCAGCATTAAGACATGTGGATTTCATCTCCAACAAGTCTTAAAGTTGTTGAAGTCCAGATAAAGGGTCTCCAGCTGGCTGCGGAACTCTGGGAGTTGAAGTCAACAAATCTTAAAGGGACCAAGGTTGGAGACCCCTGGTCCAGATTGTCTTAACAGATTAACAGATGATTTGAAAGGGACTTTATAGGTCATCTAGTCCAACTCCCCCCTCAAGCAGGAGACCCTATGCCATTTCTGATAAAAGGCAGTCCAATCTTTTCTTGAAAGTCTCAAGTGATGAAGCTCCCACAACTTCTGAAGGAAACTTCTTTTCCATTGGTTGATTGTTCTCACTGTCAGAAAGTTCCTCCTCATTTCTAGGTTGAATCTCTCCTTGGTCAGTTTCCATCCATTATTCCTTGTCTGGCCTTTGGGTGCCTTGGAAAACAGGTTGACTCGCTCCTCTCTGTGGCAGTCCCTCAAGTATTGGAAGACTTCTATCATGTCTCCCCTGGTCCTTCTTTTCACTAGACTAGCCATGCCCAGTTCCTGCAACTGTTCATCATAAGGGTCCTTGAGTGGCTCAGACTGCTAAGACAGTCTGTTATTAACAGCAGCTGCTTGCAATTACTGCAGGTTCAAGTCCCACCAGGCCCAAGGTTGACTCAGCCTTCCATCCTTTATAAGGTAGGTAAAATGAGGACCCAGATTGTTGGAGGCAATAAGTTGACTTTGTATATAATATACAAATGAATGAAGACTATTGCTTGACATAGTGTAAGCTGTCCTGAGTCTTCAGAGAAAGGTGGGATATAAATGCAAATAAAATAAAATAAATAAAATAAAATATGTTTTAGCCTCCAGTCTGCTAATCATCCTGGTTGCTCTTCTTTGCCCTCTTTCTAGAGTCTCAACATCTTTTTTATAGCGTGGGGACCAAAACTGGATGCAGTACTCTAGGTGTGGTCTTACTAAGGCTTTATAGAGTGGTATTAACATACTCACTTTGATAAACACTGGCTATTTTATATTGCGGGTGCTTCTTTTACTTCTGGAACTTTGACTTTTGCTGTATTTTTTTTTTAAATAATCCATTTTAATAAGCCATACACTACTCAGAGAACAGGGCATATTGGTCAGTATAGAAATGGAATCAATAATATACAGTATGCTCAATAGCAAGGGAGGTACCAGACCGTATTATGGGGAAGAGGCCTCAGACTTTTTCAGGATAATTTCACAGACTTCCACACTTTCAAGGAAGTGCTGTGTTTTCCAGCACACTGGCCAATGTCACAGAGCATGCTTTGTGTATTTTTTTAACTGCAAAGGTTATAACCCAGGGCAACATAGCTTTTAATACATCAATATTTATAACATGTCTACTAGTATGGTAGGTTATAATGCACAGTTTCCCCCAAAGGTATATTCAGAATGAAAAGAGGGGAAAAAAGAAAAGAAAAGAAAGATAATCCATTTTAAAGGAGTCCAGACTCAACTCAATTGCATTATGTGCTCTGTCTACTGAAATAAACCATTGAGGGCCCAAATCAGGGATAGTTAGATTTGGAGAGAAATAAAGGAATTTCTCAACTGCTATGGAAAGATAACTTTATTATACAGAGATATTATATCCAGTTTTAACCATCATGACTATAAAACAGTTGTTGAGAGTCTGGAAACAGTGCAGAGAAGAACAACAAAAATGATTAGGGGGTTGAAGAACAGTGGTGAAATTCAATTTTTTTACTACCGGTTCTGTGGGCGTGGCTTGGGGGTGTGGTGTGGTTTGGTGGGCGTGGTAGGGGAAAGATACTGCAAAATCTCCATTCCCACCCCACTCCAGGGGAAGGATACTGCAAAATCTCCATTCCCTCCCCACTTTTGGGGGAAGGATATTGCAAAATCTCCATTCCCACCCCATCTCTGGGGCCAGCCAGAGATGGCATTTGCCAGTTCTCCGAACTGCTCAAAATTTCCACTACCGGTTCTCCAGAACCTTTCAGAACCTGCTGGATTTTACCCCTGTTGAAGAGTGAAACATATGAGGAAGGGTTGCAGGAATTGGGTATGGTAAGTCTAGCAAAAAGAAGGACTAGAGGTAACATGATAGTAGTGTTCTAACATTTGAGGGGCTGCCACAGAGAAGAAGGGGTCAATCTATTTTCAAAGCCTCAGAAGGCAGTGGATGGAAACTAATCCAGGAAAGAACCAACCTAGAAATTAGGTGAAATTTCCTGACAGTAAGAACAATTAATCAATTAATCAAGTTTAACAATTAAACTTGTAGTTGCTCCATTATTGGAGATTTTAAAGAAGAGATTGGACTGCCATCTGTCAGAAATGGTGTAGGGTCTCCAGTTTGGGCGGGGGGGTTGGAATAGACGGTCTACAAAGTCCCTACCAACTCTGTTAATCTGTTAATATATTGCTGATTTGTAAGAGTGGACCTGGCTAGTTGAGCAAGCCAAGGTTTAAATGACCCATCTTTTGGAGAAATGCATCAGCACAGCATTTGATTGATCACAATTCTCCTTAGTTTTAAGGCTGTGGGGTTAATTCTTTAGTGTTGTTAATCCAACTAGAGGTGAGAGCGCTGAGACTCAGAGTTCAGATGTAGTGAATTTTTTTTTAAAAAAATCTGACATTTGCATGACAGCATTTTTTGACTGCTGAGAATGATTGAAAGGCCTGGTTTGATTTTGCAGAATAAGTCGATGTACTTTTTAAACCATGCTAAATTGTCATTGCTATTGTTTTGGGGATGTACTGATTAAAACACTGATTAAATTAAGGCTTTTCCCCAATTTATGCTATTTATTTGTAAGAAAGTATGGCTCATATAAGGGTTATTTTACCCAACCGGGATTTTTCTTTT
The DNA here is from genome assembly GCF_028640845.1 of Ahaetulla prasina. Classification (NCBI taxonomy): domain Eukaryota; kingdom Metazoa; phylum Chordata; class Lepidosauria; order Squamata; family Colubridae; genus Ahaetulla; species Ahaetulla prasina. The sequence goes on from NC_080552.1 coordinate 7,235,805, forward strand.
CACTGAAAATCAATCATGCAACTATCATAAATGGAGTTTTGATTATTAATTAAAGGTACCATTTTAATTTAGACAGGATCTCTATTGGATAGTAAGCAAATTGATCCTGATCGTATAAGAACCTGTTAAAATGAAAATTTGTTTGGGGACAGTATCCAAAAGTCATTTGGGAATACTTTGGGGGAAATTTGATGATAGTTTGAGAAGGAACTAGAGGTCCTAGTGGAGTATCACATGAGTATGAGCCAGCAGTGTGCTGCAGCTATAAAAAAAAAATCCAATATAGTCCCAGGGCTGCATTAATAGAGAGATGGCATCAAAATCTCATGAAGTGATAGAACCGCTTTATAGTGCTCACACACTTGGAATAGACTGTTTAATAGACTGAAAGAGTCTCAAAATTGTCCTTGACAGAAGTTGTTAGACTCTTTCTGAATAGTGCAACTCATTTTACAAAGCACCCAAAGGCCAGACAAGGAATGATGGATGGAAATTGATCAAGGAGAAATTCAACCTGGAAATAAGGAGAATTTTTCTGACAATGAGAACCATCAACAGACGGAACAGAAGTTGCCTTTGGAAGTTGTGGGAGCTTCATCACTGGAAGCTTCAAGAAGAGAGTGGACTGCCTTCTGTCAGAAATGGTATAAGGTCTCCTGCTTGGGTGGAGGGTTGGATTAGATGACCTCCAAGATCCATTCCAACTATTCTATTCTATTCTATTCTATTCTATTCTATTCTATTCTATTCTATTCTATTCTATTCTATTCTACTCTACTCTACTCTACTCTACTCTACTCTACTCTATTCCATATTCTATTCTACTCTACTCTATTCCATATTCTATTCTATTCTACTCTATTCCATATTCTATTCTACTCTACTCTGTTCCATATTCTATTCTATTCTATTCTATTCTATTCTATTCTATTCTATTCTATTCTATTCTATTCTATTCTACTCTACTCTATTCCATATTCTATTCTATTCTATTCTGCTCTACTCTACTCTTCTATTCTATTCTATTCTATTCTATTCTATTCTGTATTCTATTCTATTCTACTCTACTCTATAACCATATTCTATTATACTCTACTCTTCTCTACTCTATTCCATATTCTATTCTATTTACTCTATTCCATATTCTATTCTATTCTATTCTATTCTATTCTATTCTATTCTATTCTATTCTATTCTATTCTATTCTATTCTATTCTATTCTATTCTACTCTACTCTACTCTACTCTACTCTACTGGTGTTGTGTTGTTATTTAAGCAGCGATTAGACAAAAAGTTAAGAAAACTGTTGTACTAATAATCCTTAATTTAGAAACTCAAAAAGATAGTTGCTTTCAGTAATGTTGGCATGCTGAATAGATGAGTAATTATAAATGCATTTTTCAGGTTGAAAAATGTTTACTTATTAAAATGCCCAAGTAAAATGTCCAATCTTAGGAGGATATTTCCCATTTGAATAGCCAGGCACCATGATAAAAGAGGAAAGATTTAATCAAGTTGCTTTTTTTTGTGTGAACATATATGTGATGCAGCAGGGACTGAGGCATTAGCGCATGTATTGACTGACTGCCTGGCACAGAACATTATCCTGAACCATGGTTATGACGAATAGTTCAGCAGCCTATGTATCTCAGAAGAACCTCATAGGAGTTCCTCTGTTTGGCTCTTTCGCTTAGTTGTGTCTTCAGTCTCAGCTTGACAATGATTGATAGAGGGGTGGTTGGAATGTCGGGGTGGGAATGGAATGCCAAGACTCCGTCTGCAGATCGTGAGACCCTGCTACCACCCTCAAGGCCATGCCGTGCAGGTGTTTGAACGATCCGGACTGTTCCCATAACAAAAGAAGTGGATGTAATTGAACAATGCAATGGAATGGCCAAAGGGAAAAAGCAAGTTGAAGTATGTGAGCTTTTTGCACACGAGAAAACCAGAACTGGTTTCGCTTCTTCTGTGCCAATGTAGCGTATTCAATAAACTTTTACTTTTGGGAAGCATAAGGTCCCAGGACTTCCTTTTCTGGATTCTCTAGCTGGACAGTTGAGAATGACCACAATTAAGCCCAAGATTTCTGCTGCTAAGCAAGATAGCTGTTTTGCCTCCATTTTATGACCTTTCTTGCCTTGGTTAGCGAGTGAATCGCTGCTGTTGTTAAGTTAGCTACATGGTTGTTTAGTGAGTTACATGGTTGTTAAAGGAATGTGGCTTCTCCGTTGATTTTGCCTGCCGTAAGGTGGCAAAAGGATCATATGACCCTGAGATCCTGCAACCGTCATAAATATGAGTCAGTTGCCAAGCATCGAAATTTTGATCACATGATCATGGGGATGCTGCAACGGTTGTAAGTGTGAAAAATGGTCATAAGTGACTTTTTTCAGGAACATTGTAACTTCCCCATGATCACTAAACAAACTGTTGTAAGTCAAGAACTACCTGTATTTTATGTGTGGTTAGGACTTGGGGATAACACATAGAAAATGGCCTTCTTTCCGAAGAACACAGGGCAAATTTGACTGTAAGGACGATGCCGCTAGATGGGCTAAGACTTTGTTTTCATACTGGGTTATTTCTTTTACTCTTTTGTATTTTGATATTTGTATTTATAAATATAGGGGTGCTGCTGCTGCTGCTATTACGGCTATTTGAATAGAAATACATTTTAAGACAGGAATGTAATGCTTCTGGTTATAACAGTTCTACATCAGGTCCTAGAAAATTATATGATATATATTTTTGAGTTGAAATGCACACATACACACCCTCTCACACACACAAACACACACACAATAAATGTGGGCTCCCGGTGAAGAAAAATGATTGTGGCTTGAGTCGTTTGCTTTTTGAGTCAGCGGGATTCAGTGAATGTCAAGCAAGCTTTGTCTCCATTTCTGTCCATCGCGGAGGCTAGTATCTGCTCATTTTTACACATTATTTTAATTTCATGGTAAAAATGTGGCTTCACTTTTGACTCCGGGTGTTTGCTTAGAATGCAACAAAGATCAACAGTGTCCAATGCAATTTCCCTGTGGGTTTTTTGATGGGTACATTTTAGCTGTTTGTACAACTACAGGTTCTCTTGAACCAGGATATTTCGTTTCCCTGAAACGAAAGGAGGGGCTAAATGTTAGCCTTCCTCTCTTGCCAGGTGACTCATTTTGCATTTATTAACTCTAATTGAGAGGAAATAGCCAGGAAGCGGGCTAACTGCCTGCACCAGCTTGGAAAACTCATTTTCCGCTTTTTGTAAGAAGCACCGGTGTGACTTGGACCTCAGGGTTGTATAAATTCAATTGGTATGGGGGGCAGGGAGTGAGGAGCACGGACATCTCCGCAAATGCCTTCTACTCATGATGGATTTAATTATCAAAATGACTAATTATTCCATTAAGGTAAGTGCTCAGCTAGGTGATACTTGCAAAATTAAATTTATATATACAATACACACACACACACATATATATATATATATATATATATATATATATATATATATATATATATATATATATATATATATATATATATATATATATATATATATAGTCTTTAGTTGTTGGGTTTTCTCCCGTGTAAAATTAGAAGTGTCTTGGCGACGTTTGACGAAGTCTCATTCGTCATCTTCAGGCTTCAGCTTCGTGCTTCGTGCTTCTGGGAAGCACGAAGCTGAAGCCTGAAGATGACGAATGAGACTTCGTCGAAACGTCGCCAAGACACTTCCAATTTTACACGGGAGAAAACCCGAACAACCAAAGACCTATATATATAGGTACTTACATTGCACTACGTTGCCAAGAAATTAAGACATTGATCAAGTTTACTGGGAAGGATTTAAGGTGGCATTTTAGCAGCCGTTAGCAGAAGAGACAAATTCAATTAAGGAAAAGTGAGGAGATGTCAACCATGTTAAGGACGGAGGAGACAAAGGGAGGAAAAAGGAAGCTTGGGTTAGAAGGAAGTAGGGGGAGAAGGAGACAAACACTTACCATGGCACCAACGCCGTAGGTGGCTGCTGGAGCAAGTGTGTGGTGGTAGGGGTCTGCAGCATAAAGTCGTCCGTAACTACAAAGGAAGCAAAGCTCTGGATTAATGTAAAATATATACATATGTATTTATTATAATTAGAACTGCAGAAAAAACAATGGCTACTAACCAGCCTTCCATTGAGGACCTGTATACTGCACGAGTCAAAAAGAGGGCTGGGAAAATATTTACAGACCCCTCACATCCTGGACGTAAATTGTTTCAACTCCTACCCTCAAAACGATGCTATAGAGCACTGCACACCAGAACAACTAGACACAAGGACAGTTTTTTCCTGAACGCCATCACTCTGCTAAACAAATAATTCCTTCAACACTGTCAAACTATTCACTAAATCTGCATTACTATTAATCTTCTCATCGTTCCCATCACCCATTTCCTTCCACTTATGACTGTATGACTGTAACTTTGTTGCTTGTATCCTTATGATTTAAATTGATTGTTTCTTAATATGATTTGATTGCTTATTTGTACTTTATGATTATCTTTAAGTATTGTACCTTATGATTCTTAACAAATGTACCTTGTCTTTTTATGTACACTGAGAGCATATGCACCAAAGACAAATTCCTTGTGTGTCCAGTCACACTTGGCCAATAAAGAATTCTATTCTATTCTATTCTATTCTATTCTATTCTATTCTATTCTATTCTATTTTAGCCTAGCCTAGCCTAGCCTAGCCTATATATATATAGGATAGGATAGGATAGAATATATGTATGTATGTATGTATGTATGTATATATATATATATATATATATATATATATATATATATATATATGTATATGTATATGTATATGTATATGTATATGTATATGTATATGTATATGTATATGTATATGTATATGTATATGTATATGTATATGTATATGTATATGTATAAAGAAAGTATTTTTCTGTTGAAGCACAGAAAGGGTATTCGAATCCGAGTAAGGGTATGGCTAGTTTATATCTATCTATCTATTTATCTATCTATCTATCTATCTATCTATCTCCAGGAAGGAATTGCAAAATGAACGCAATCAAACATTCCGTCCTACCCAATTATGTCGGAAACGAGATGACTCAGCACTTTATGGAAGCAATCTCCTCTGGAGATTGGGTGACAAAGGACCCTAATAGCATTAGCAATAGCATTTGGACTTATATACCACTTCACAGGGTTTTATAGCCCTCTCTAAGCGATTTACAGAGTCAGCCTATTGTCCCTGCAACAATCTGGGTCCTCCTTTTACCAACCTTGGAAGAATGGGAGGATGAGTCAACCTTGAGCTGGTCAGGATTGAACTCCTGGCTGTGGGCAGAGACAGCCTGCAATGCTGCACTTTAAAACCACTGCACCACCATGGAAAGAAGGAAGGAAGGAAGGAAGGAAGGAAGGAAGGAAGGAAGGAAGGAAGGAAGGAAGGAAGGAAGGAAGGAAGGAAGGAGAAAAGGAAGAGCAATAGCAATAGCACTTAGATTTGTATACTGCTTCACTGTGATTTTACAGGACTCTCTAAGCGGTTTACAGAGTCAGCCTCTTTCCCCCAACAATCTGTATCCTCCTTTTACTGACCTCAGAAGGATGGAAGGCTGAGTGAACCTTGAGCCTGGTGAGGTTTGAACTGCCAAATTGCAGGCAGCCGGCAGCCAGGAAATGGAACCTGCAGGACTGCATTCTAACCACTGCGCCATTGCAGTTCTAATGAGGGCTGATTGGAAATGTATGATTAGCTGGGAGGAGATTAACCCTAAGCAGCCAACACACAGGGCTGCAGGACAAAGACATTCAACATTTTCAATAGATGAGAAGAAAACGTATGCCAATGTTTCCTTTTCCTTTCAGGCAGTAGGAACCACAGCCTTTTCCATAGGGCATAGTTCAAGAATGCTCCCCCTCTGGAAATTTCAAGGCACCTGGTATGAGTCTAGGACAACTCACAACAGCCAACTGGCCATGGCCAACTCACCACATCCAACTCACCATGGCCAACTCACCATGGCCAACTCACCACATCCAACTTGCCTTGGCCAACTCACCGTGAGATAACTCACCATGGCCAACTCACCACATCCAACTTGCCATGGCCAACTCACCATATCCAACTTGCCATGGCCAACTCACCATGAGATAACTCACCATGGCCAACTCATCACATCCAACTGGCCATGGCCAACTCATCACATCCAACTTGCCATGGCCAACTCACCGTGAGATAACTCACCATGGCCAACTCACCACATCCAACTGGCCATGGCCAACTCACCCTGAGAAAACTTGCCATGGCCAATTCACCACATCCAACTGGCCATGGCCAACTCACCGTGAGAAAACTTACCATGGCCAACTAACTTGCCATGGGACAAGAGTTACACTAACATCAAAGAAATGGTGGAATATAATCATTAAAGGAAGGATGCCAAAAGAGGGACAAAATGAAATGTGAATGACAAAAAATAAAATATTTTTAAAATTATTTTAAATAACTAAATAGAATGATTGAATTGTCCTGTGGTGACTTGTCCTGCAGTGAGCTGGCTGTGGTGAGTTGTCCCATTCCACCTGGTATGATCTCACCTCAGCCACACTACTCCTGGCGGTTAGGTGGTCACTTTTGTTAGACACTGAATTATAACATCTATCCCCTTTGCAATTTTATGGCTGTTGGAGTTATGGTGATTTTATTGTGGTTTTATCTTGGTTTAAGATATTGCCTCATGTGTTATATTGTCCACATGTCTATTTCTATCTCTATTTCTATCTCTATATCATCTATCTATCTATCTATCTATCTATCTATCTATCTATCCATCCATCCATCCATCCATCCATCCATCTATCCATCAATCTATCTATCTACATCTAGATATAGGTTTTCTGAGGTTTTTGCGGGTGTTTGTATATAGGTCTTTGGTTATTCAGGTTTTCTTCCACGTAAAATTGGAAGTGTCTTGGCGACATTTCAACGAAGTCTCATTTGTCATCTTCAGGCTGGTGATTACAGCTTCGTGCTTCTAGGAGCTATCTGTTATTGCAGCTGTTTCTTCCTTTTAACTGCTAGTGGGGGTTTGAACTGATTGGTTGGGAGCTTGGCTGTGTTCTGATTGGGTGGAGACCCCCACTAGCAGTTAAAAGGAAGAAACAGCTGCGATCACACATTGCTCCTAGAAGCATGAAGCTGTAATCACCAACCTGAAGATGACGAATGAGACCTCATCGAAACGTCGCCAAGACACTTCCAATTTTACGCGGGAGAAAACCCGAATAACCAAAGACCTACATCTAGATATATATAGATATATGTTTTTTCTAACAATGAATAGCACTAATACACTGAATTTTCTACACACCACACTGTATTTTCAAGAATTGGACAAGTAGTTCACTCTGCCTTTTGAAATAATAAAGAATAATAAAAGCAGATCACCTCTAAATCCAAAAAAAAAACAAAAAAAACCCATCGAGTTTAAATTGATACTCCATCTTATGAATTATGTGTTTGTTCTTTTTCTAACAATGAATAGCACTAACGTAATCAGAAGCTAGCTTATAGAAGGAGAAATTTAATTCTCCCCCCCCCAAAAAAAAATCTGTTGAAGACTATTGAGGAATGTGCAACCTCCCCCCACCCCTTGGGAAAGGTTACAATGGGCCATGAAACTTTCTGATCTTTTCTCAAATCAGATATTTTTGCTGGAGAAGGAAGGGCTTCAAATGTTGATTTAGACCCAATTTCAAAATCTCATTCAATTCCTTCACGAAAACGAAGTGGACGAACCATGCAGGCATGACGTCCAGTTTATAGGGACGTGCCTTGCTTGCTTAGGACAAGCAGGGAATGCTAATCAGGTTGTGTTTTGAAAGGAATGACTCTTCTCTTAACAGCAGCCAGCATCAAATCTGTCACACGACAGTCCTTCTATAGAAGAAGATCTTTCCAAAGAACCAATCCATAAATCAGGGGTGAAATTCACTTACCTCCTTACCGGTTCACAAATGTGCGTGCACCGTCGTCTGCGCATGTGCAGAGGCTTAAAACCATCACAAAAAAAGCGACATCATGATGTCTGCACGGGTGGGCGGAGCCTCCCGCAGCAGCTGCTACCGGTTTGCCCAAACCGGATAGAACCGGCTGAATTTCACCCCTGCCATAAATGTTACTTAAGACCATGTCTCATTGTCGTCTCTCAGTTGATGAATAAGCCCCCCCTTTTTTTCCTCCTCAGGTTGACCTCTAACCTTCCGAATATGACAATTTTATTATGATTAATAAATTTCATTTCCACAGAGGGGAAAAGAACCGTGTCAGCTCCTTTTTAAATGCTAATTTCCAAAACACGCCTTTACATGTTGCGAAAACTGAGAAGTTCAAAAGCTGAGCCTTCGGCAGGCAGATGCTACCTGTAGCACCAGTCACATTGCGCATGAGGTGGGAACAAGGAAACCTCACCCGTTTCCTTCCTAGGGGCTACTGAGTTTCTTTCAACACGACTCCAGGGCTTCGTATTTTTTACAATTTCTTCTTATAGGTTCAGGTATGCAAACATGGACTCTGCATTTCGATTGACCGGTGATATGGAGAAGGAAAGGCATAAAACAAAAAAGCATAAAGAAATTATTCTGTAATATCAGACTTTATTCTGGAAACCTGTTCTTGTTAAAATTGTAATTATCTTGCTCCGCGGGATTTAAAACGTTGGATTTACAGCCTAAAGGAGGTCCCAGTGGAGATAGACCATCTTCTACAATCTGGTCCCTTCAGGTGTTTTCCAAATCTCAGAATTATAGCTTCACCCAACTTGTAAAATTTGAGATAGATGGCCTCAATATATCTGGAGAACATCAGGCATTTTAGAGGCAGTTGTGTCTGATCATTCAGAAACCCCAGAAGCTTATCTACTAGGACAAGCACAAAGGCTTAGAATTTCAGTTGCAAGTTTTAGAATGCTGGCTTAAGTAACAACTTTCATTCTTTCTCCTATGTTAGGTTATTTTTCTGGCACTGATAAGATGGGATTTGGGTACTGAACATCAGGTTTTTTCACCTATGCCCCCTCATACCTAACCACCCAAATAATATTTTTGGGACACCAGAGGGAAGGTCACAAATGACAATCATGTGTCCACAGGATGCTCTAATTCTGTGCAGTTGCCACATGCCCAAATCCTGGTCACACAACCCTATGGTGCTGGGTTGGCCAGAGCTTTGAGGACTTGGTCATGTGACTTGTTCACTACGATTGCGACTTTGGTCACTGAAAAAATGTTAACCAAGGACTGTCTGTAATTTCGATTCCTGCACCATGCAGGGAGTTGGCCTATATTTCGAGGGGAGTGATATTTGCTCACTTCTGGAGACAGATATTTTGATACAAAAAACAAATATCACAAGGATCTTCTCTGGAAAATGCCATAATGACAAAATAAACATCTAAAAATTTCTCACATTTATTGGCGCTGACTAAGGGAAAATGGAAGCATCTTACTGGGATGAAGGATGGGGCCCTGTTTAAGTAAAAAAAGAATTGTTCCCCTCGTACATATGTGCTAGTCGTTCCCAACTCTAGGGGGCAGTGCTCATCTCCGTTTCAAAGCCAAAGAGCCAGTGCTGTCCGAAGACGTCTCCGTGGTCATGTGGCCAGCATGTCTCAACACCAAAGGTGCACGGAACGCTGTTACCTTCCCATCAAAGGTGGTCCCTATTTTTCTACTTGCATTTTTTTTACGTGCTTTCGAAACTGCTAGGTTGGCAGAAGCTGGGACAAGTCATGGGAGCTCACCCTGTTACACGGCAGCACTAGGGATTCAAACCTTTTAACTGGTGACCTTTTGATTGACAAGCTCAGCATTTTAGCCACTGAGCCACCGCGTCCCTGATAAAGAAAAGAATTAAGGATATGCAAAACTTATAGGTTACTTCTCTAGCATTAACTACCCTATCCATGGGGAGTTTCAGGAGTCTCCAGAAAAGGTAATCAAGCCCTTCAAAGTTTTCCAGAAAATTCTTTCCCTGAATTGGTGATATTTGCACATCTTTAAAAAGCTTCTACTTCAAGTCAGTCTCTCTCTCTCTCTCTCTCTCTCTCTCTCTCTCTCTCTCTCTCTCTCTCTCTCTCATTGGAAGGATCTGCACTCTGCCCATTCAGAAACTTTGATTTTCTCCTTTGGATGTCTTGAGCGGTCTTTATTTTTTATTTTTTTTCCTTGAAAATATCCTGGAAACTTTTTGCATCTCACACGAAATGCACAGAAATACTTGAGCGTGCTGTGTTGCATCTGCAAGTGCGCGCGCACACACACACACACACACACACACACACACACACACACACACAGAAAAACACATCCACAGATGTACAAGTTCACAGACCGCCACTTCATTAACAGCGGCAGATTGGAACGCAAACTCCCTCTATTTACAAATTACAGAAGGCGGCTTGCCGTAATCTTGTCAAGTTGTCACGTTTGACTAGCCATGTGAACTGACCTAGAACTCCGAGTGCCGAGCAAGGCAAGCTGTCAAAGAGATAATGACAAAGATGCCAAGAGGCTTGCCAGGGCTTCGCGCAGGGTGAAAGAAAAAAGGATTAATAAAACTTCAACTGTGCGAGAGAAAAGGGATAATCCGGGTTTTACCCTAACCTGCCGTGGCTTTAAAAGAAGTCAAGTCCCGCAAAAGTCATCTGCTTCTATAGCGATAAAAGAAAAGAAAAGAAAAGAAAGGAGTGCCACCATAAAGGGAGAGCTGAATTTATCAAGGAGATTAATTCTGCACCTTGCTGTAGCGTACGCCAAATCTGTCTGGATAGAGATGTTTACATCTCTATTGGCGTTCCCACAAAGAACTTAGACAGGTTAAAGGTTCAACCCAATTCGAGGCCAGAGACTAACGGGGTGGCGGTGGGTGAATTTGGATTGCATATTGGTACAGGTAGTTCTCAACTTACAACAATTCGTTTAGTGATTGTTCGAAGTTACGATGGCACTGAAGAAAAGGACTTATGGTCGTTTTTCACCTTTACAACTACTCCAGCATCCTTGTCAGAGCATTTGCAGCATGACTACTATTAGGAGACAACCCAGGAGCAAAACACAGCACACAGAGACTTAGAGACGCTATAGTAGTAATGGTACTAGTAGCGTGTGTAGCAAGGAGAGTAGGAACTGAAGAGCAGGAGGCAAGGATGTATTAGAAATAGAAAGCATCGTGAATATGTTAAAGCATTCGGCTGTTCAACTTTAAATGGGAGGAGTGTCAGGGTAATGATGATTTAAAGCTGACCAGCCCTTTAAGACTGAGAATGAGTCAGCAGGGTTACTGCCACTTTAAGAAGCTGCGTTAAGAAGCTGTCTATATAAGGGAGGCCATTAGAGGGCATCTCTCTCTCTTCTCTCTCTCTCTCTCTCTCTCTCTCTCTCTCATTGGAAGGATCTGCACTCTGCCCATTCAGAAACTTTGATTTTCTCCTTTGGATGTCTTGAGCGGTCTTTATTTTTTATTTTTTTTCCTTGAAAATATCCTGGAAACTTTTTGCATCTCACACGAAATGCACAGAAATACTTGAGCGTGCTGTGTTGCATCTGCAAGTGCGCGCGCGCACACACACACACACACACACAGAAAAACACATCCACAGATGTACAAGTTCACAGACCGCCACTTCATTAACAGCGGCAGATTGGAACGCAAACTCCCTCTATTTACAAATTACAGAAGGCGGCTTGCCGTAATCTTGTCAAGTTGTCACGTTTGACTAGCCATGTGAACTGACCTAGAACTCCGAGTGCCGAGCAAGGCAAGCTGTCAAAGAGATAATGACAAAGATGCCAAGAGGCTTGCCAGGGCTTCGCGCAGGGTGAAAGAAAAAAGGATTAATAAAACTTCAACTGTGCGAGAGAAAAGGGATAATCCGGGTTTTACCCTAACCTGCCGTGGCTTTAAAAGAAGTCAAGTCCCGCAAAAGTCATCTGCTTCTATAGCGATAAAAGAAAAGAAAAGAAAAGAAAGGAGTACCACCATAAAGGGAGAGCTGAATTTATCAAGGAGATTAATTCTGCACCTTGCTGTAGCGTACGCCAAATCTGTCTGGATAGAGATGTTTACATCTCTATTGGCGTTCCCACAAAGAACTTAGACAGGTTAAAGGTTCAACCCAATTCGAGGCCAGAGACTAATGGGGTGGCGGTGGGTGAATTTGGATTGCATATTGGTACAGGTAGTTCTCAACTTACAACAATTCGTTTAGTGATTGTTCGAAGTTATGATGGCACTGAAGAAAAGGACTTATGGTCGTTTTTCACCTTTACAACTACTCCAGCATCCTTGTCAGAGCATTTGCAGCATGACTACTATTAGGAGACAACCCAGGAGCAAAACACAGCACACAGAGACTTAGAGACGCTATAGTAGTAATGGTACTAGTAGCGTGTGTAGCAAGGAGAGTAGGAACTGAAGAGCAGGAGGCAAGGATGTATTAGAAATAGAAAGCATCGTGAATATGTTAAAGCATTCGGCTGTTCAACTTTAAATGGGAGGAGTGTCAGGGTAATGATGATTTAAAGCTGACCAGCCCTTTAAGACTGAGAATGAGTCAGCAGGGTTACTGCCACTTTAAGAAGCTGAGTTAAGAAGCTGTCTATATAAGGGAGGCCATTAGAGGGCATCTCTCTCTCTTCTCTCTCTCTCTCATGTATCTCTCTCCTCATCACATGAATCTACATTGCTGAGTTCTCCGTGTAGAGTTGAGAAGATGTTTGACTGCATCTCTCTCCTCATCATATGAATCTACATTGCTGAGTTCTCCGTGTAGAGTTGAGAAGATGTTTGATTGCTTATCAGGTATTTGCATACCGCGTATATTTCTGTATATATCTTGTATATAAACCACTGTTAAATGTCTAAGTCTCTGTGTGCTGTGTTTTGCTCCTGGGTTGTCTCCTAATAGTGGTCACGCTGCAAACGCTCTGACAATCCTCATGATCAAAATTCAGATGCTTGGCAAGTGACTTGTATTTATGACAGTTGCGGTATCCTGGGGTCATGTGATAATCTTTCGCGACCTTCTGACAAGCAAAGTCAAAAGGGAAGCCAGGTTTACTCAACCACCGTGTGACTAACTTAACAACTGAGGCGATTCACTTAGCAACTGTGGCAAGAAAGGTTGTAAAAATGGGGCCAACCTCACTTTAACAAATGTGCCACTTAGCAACAGAAATGTCAGGCCCAATTGTGGTTGTAGGTCAAGGACTACCCTTCCAACTCTGTTAATCTGTTAACCTATATTCCCAACTAATAGCCAGAAGGGATCCATGGGAAGGTTTCATCATTAGGAAGAGCAACTTGGCTGAACTTAAACCTAGATTAATCCTTATTCCTTATATTAGGCAACCTTTGTCTTTTCAGCTACCGTGCTGGTTCTCAACCTTATCAAGTTTAAGATGTATGAACTTCAACTCCCAGAATCCCCCAGCCAGCATGTTGACTGGGGAATTCTGGGAGTTGAAGCCCACATATGTTTATGGAGATATCAGTCATCCAGGTCATGGTTGTCCCAAAGGTGCTTTTTTCAAAAACTTTCTGGTTTTTCTTTGAAGATGTTTCGCTTCTCATCCAAGGTACCAGTCAGAGCCTGAAGAAGCTTCTTGGAAGAATGAAATCCTTCCATTACCCACCCTCCAGTCAGAGCTGAAGAAGCTTCTTAGATGAGAAGCGAAACATCTTCAAAGAAAAAACCAGAAAGTCCAGTTGCCTCTTGAAAAAAATGCACCTTTGGAAGTCAGGTTGAGAAACACTGAGTTAATAACGGTTGTTTCAGGCTTAGAATGTTATAAGTGGCTCCAAATTATCTTTAGTAGCAAAATGTCTTGGCCACCTGGTTAAGTAGGAAGGAATTCCCCCAAAAAGTAAGGGAGGGAGGTGAGGGGGGAAAAATCAAGAAAACCACCCACATATTTAGTTCTCATTTTTTGATGAAAGAATTTGCAATACATAAATACACATGCACACAGCCCTGTTTCAATTTTTGTGGCAGCAGGATAAATGAAAATTTGAGGGGGGGAAAAAAGACATCAACGCTGTATCTTCCCTTTCAGAATATTAGTTGGATTATTCCTTTTTTTCCCCTTTGTTTTACAGAGTGAGCTTTACGGCATATTACAATGCTACAAAACTACCAGACTTAAAAGTTGCAGGTGGTTACCCAAACCTTCTCAGACTTTGGGAAAGAACTGCAAAACCCATCGATGGAAGCATAGAAGGAATGTGGGCTGGTTTGAAGTCCTTGGTCCTCAGTACAATTTATCTGAATTTCTATGGTTTCTATTGATATATTTCTGCCTTGCTAACATGCTCCAATTCCTCTAAGAATTTGTTTTCCTCACAGTTCCAGCAGGACAAGGGTGGATGGGTTTTGCAGTCCTTTTTAACCCAATAAACAAATTCAGCATAGTGTACGAAGGACTGGAAAAGTAGTAAAACAGCAGCCTATGGATTTTGACAGCACCTTCATTTACTTTACAAATAGTAATTTTATCCATCCTTAATTTAAATCCAATCTGCACTCCTGAAGCTGAATACAGCCTCTGGCTTAGTTTTATTGTGGACTTCAACTAAAGATGAACAAATAGATCTCCATTTATGGATCCACCAAGCAAGACAGATTCCTGCTTATCACCATCACATCTACCTAAATATTCACCAGCCCAAAGAAAAGCAACATTTCGTCCCTGAACTATATAAGGAGGCCAAAGGGTTCCCCCTCTATTTTTTTCAGTGTGCAGTTTACATTACATTATTGTAATTGTACATTTACACCAATAGTATTCAAGTATACTATTATGTAGTATACCTATGCTACATAAATAATATAAATTGCCATCATTCTTTTATCTCTGCAAACTCAGTCTGGTATGATTACCCTGGAATTTCTCATCACTGAGTAATGTAAAGAGGATCTAACAACTTAAATTTTAAGCACAACTACTGTCGGATTGGGACAGCAGCCCTGAACCAGGGGTGAAATGCTCCCGGTTCAGACCAGATCGGATCGCACGATCCGGTAGCAATGGGGGGCAGGTAGTTCGGAGAACTGGTAGCAAAAATCCCTGCCCCCCCCCCCCACTGCCCACACCTCGCTGTTCCTCTCCTCTATCCCTGAAGCTCTCGGTGGTGATATAGCTGCAAATGGCCTTAAACGACTGCCGAGGCGCTTTAAAGAGCCGCACTACAGCTGATCAGCGCTGTAGGTAGTGAGTAGACCAGTGCCTCTATTTTTAAAGAAGGTAGACTGGTGCCTGGCAAAAAAGGGCACTTGGTAAACCGGTGCCTCTCAGTAAAAGGCAATTGGTAGACCGGGGCCTCTATTTTTAAAGAAGGTTTTGTATACTTTATTATTTTTATTATTTATTATTTATTATTATTTATTATTATTGACCATGCCCATTCAGTCACCTGACCACCAAACCACACCCACCAATTAAGCCACGCCCACAGAACGGGTAGGGAAAATTTGTAGATTTCATCCCTGCCCTGAACTGACTATTTTTAATACCCCTCTGAGATTCAGGAGAGGAAAAAGCAGATAATCCTGTTCACTAATTCTCTTCTGGCTTTAAAGATGAGGGTTTCTTTACTTTGTGGGTACATAGTGATGGTTTTGATAGCAATAACAAGAGCACTTAGACTTATATACTGCTTCACAGTGCTTTACAGCCTCCTCTAAGCAGTTTATAGAGTCAGCATCTTGCCCCCAACAATCTGGGTCCTCATTTTACTAACTTCAGAAGGTTGGAAGGCTGAGTCAACTTTGAGCTGGTCAGGATTGAACTTTAGTCTGTGGGCAGAGTTAGCCTGCAATATTGCATTATAACCACTGCGCCACCACGGCTCCTATAGCAATAGCACTTAGACTTACATCCCACTTCACAGTGCTTTTACAGCCCTCTCTAAGCGGTTTACAGAGTCAGTATTTTGCTGGGTCCTCATTTTACCCACCTCGGAAGGATGGAAGGCTGAGTCAACCTTGAGCCTGGTGAGATTCGATCTGCCAAACTGCAGCTGGCAGTCAGCTGAAGTAGCCTGCAGTACTGCACTCTAACCACTACGCCACTGTGGCTCATATATCAAAAGAATATTGTTACAATTTTGTTGGCACAATTTTGCAAATGTAAATTTTTTACAATGGATGTTTAGGTCTGCATAAATAGATATCTTGGGGTCTTCAGGTTCGATTTCTATGAACTAAATTCAATCCATCTATTTGTAGCACTATCTATTTTCGACATCAGAAGCTGTAACATTCCCAAACGACAACATTCCTTTTGTTTGCAAGATCTCAAGTTGGTATAGATCCTGCAGTAGTTGGGGGAAAAAACGGAGGACCGGTTCAACTATCACGTGTTATTCCACCTCTTTCCACAAAACATATCTCCTCAGATTCAGAGGCCTTAGAGCCCAAGGGAATAGCAATAGCCTTGGAACAGCTTTCCTTCTTAAGGGTCATTTTCACAATCTCAGAAGTCAAGATTTAAGGCAACACACGACTCCATGGATGATAGGCTGATAGCTTAGAATAAGTGGCTTTAGAAATTCAGTAAAATGCCCATTTGGGTTTGGTTGGATTACCACTCTCTGTGGCACCATCCTACATTAATCCCATTTATGGGGTGGGCAAAAATACAGTGGCATTAAAGCAAGTTCCATAATTGCTTTGTGTATGTACATATGGGGCCTCTGGTGGCTCAACAGACTAAGTAGTCTGTTATTAACACAGCTGCTTGCAATTACTGCAAGTTCAAGTCCCACCAGGCCCAAGGTTGACTCAGCCTTCCATCCTTTATAAGGTAGGTAAAATGAGGACCCAGATTGTTGGGGGCAATAAATTGACTTTGTATATAATATACAAATGGATGAAGACTATTGCTTAACACAATGTAAGCCGCCCTGAGTCTTCGGAAAAGTGCGGAATATAAATGCAAATAAATAAATAAAAAAAATGTGTGTATGTGTGTGTGTTACACACACACACACACACACACACACACACACCATTATCTTTATCAGGTATTGTTATGCCTCTTTTTGCACCTAATGTATGAGTTTTTCAACTTCTTAAATCTCCATGGGCGGTGCAGATAGAATGAAGAGTGGAACCCCAAATACTGTATACTATGCATTAACCTAAAAAGTTGGCTTCTGTTCATCTAGACAAGGATAAAAGCTGGCCAATCCAGCTGTGACAACAGAATAATAGACTTGGGAAGGGACTTTGGAAGTCTTCGAGTCCAATGGTGTCCAGCCTTTGCGGCTAGGTGGCCTGACTGGGAGGGGGGGGGGAGAGGACACCAGGCCACGCGAGTGGCAGGCCGGCACGCTCATGCATGCATGTGCAGTTCAACTTGCAAAAGTTGAACTGAACATGCCTGTGCATGCACAGCAGCCTGCCGCTCGTGCAAGTTGAGCTGCATGCACACACGTGTGCGCCAGCCCAACAGTCACATGGCCTTGTTACAAATAGGCCATGACCCAGTAGTGGGCCGAGGCCCAGGGATTTGGGGACCCCTGTTCTAATTCAACCCCCTGCTCAAGCAGGAAACTCTATATCATTTCAGACAAGTGCTTCTCCAATCTCTTCTTAAAAGCCTCCAATGATGAAGCATCCACAACTTCTGGAGCAAAGCTGTTCCACTAATTGACTGTTCTTACTGCTTTAGGTAAAGGTAAAGGTTCCCCTCGCACATATGTGCTAGTTGTTCCTGACTCTCGGGGGCAGTGCTCATCTCTGTTTCAAAGCTAAAGAGCCAGCACTGTCCGAAGACATCTCCGTGGTCATGTGGTCGGCATGACTCAACGCCAAAGGCGCATGGAACACTGTTACCTTCCCACCAAAGGTGGTCCCTATTTCTCTACTTGCATTTTTTTACATGCTTTTGAACTGCTAGGTTGGCAGAAGCTGGGACAAGTAACGGGAGCTCACCCCATTACGCGGCACTAGAGATTCGAACCGCTGAACTGCTGACCTTTCAATAGACAATCTCAGCGCCTTAGCCATTGAGCCACCCTTCTCACTGTTTTAATATTGTCTTAATTTGGGGCTAGGTATTAGAACATGGGATTGCTGCTGCAATCCTCTTTGTAATGTCAAGCACACCAACCCTCTCTCACATGTCTCTGGAAGTCATAAATTCCAGAGACAAAGCTAGGAAAATTTCAGTAGCCACATTAAACTTTTTCAAAACTTAAGTCTGATTTTAGCCAAGAAGTCAGCCCATTTTTACTCTATCCTTATTTTATTCCCCCTGCATCTGAACATCAGGGTTCGTGACTTACCACCCAACTCCAACCAAGTAACATCACCTTATTCATCTGGATTGTTACAATTCCTACAGCTTGGATGGCATGCAAAAGACAATGGCTGAGCTGTTTCCTGTGGAGGAAATTTATGGGGAAAATGGGCATGTGTTTAGTTCATTCTAATATCTTCTCTTTTCTTTTGCAGTGGTAGCAAATTTCATCAACCACAAACTCTGGTTGAAGGTGAAAAAAGGTGGAACAATCCCTACTCACAGTCACGCAGGCCCTAATCACTTCCCGTCTTGACGATTGCAACGTGCTGTACATGGGGCTGCCCTTGAAGAGCATCCAGAAGCTCCAGTTGGTGCAAAATGCAGCGGCCCACATGGTTTTGTGCAGACCCTGGTGTGCGCATGCATCACCTCTCCCGTGGGAGCTGTGCTGGTTGCCAGTTTGCTTCTGGTTGTCACCTTTAAAGCCCTTCACGGCTTGGGACCAGGTTATTTTAGGGACCGTCTCTTTCTGGTCACATCTATCCGACCCATCAGAGCAGGGAGGCAGGGAATGTTGCGGGTCCCATCCCTGACAGAGATACACCTGGTGGGACCCAGAAGAAGGGTTTTCTCCATGATGGCCCGCTCTCTCTGCAACATCGTCCACCCCAGAGATTAGAATGGCCACACTTTAGCACTTTTCCAGAAGGTGCTGAAGACCTGGTTCTGCCAGTGGGCCTGGGGAACCCAGAGCAGGATGGAGCCCATTAAATGGCTCGTGTGAGATGCTGCTGCTGGGGTGGCGGGATGGGAGGTGATTTTAGTATATTAATTTATTATATAACTTTTCTTTTATTAGTTTTATTGTTTTTATGTGGAGTTTTATATTCTGTAACCTGCCTTGAGTCTCCATGTGCGATTGGGCGACAATATAAATTTCCTAAATAAATAAATAAACAAACATGTGCAAGACAAAAGGTCTCCCATCCCCATTCTAATGTACACGTGTAGAAGTTCTGAACTTTGAACTGTTATACTTCGTATAGGTTCAGTAAGAAAAATGTAACCAACCCCTACTCTGTGTGTTTCTGCTGTTGGAAAGGACATTCAGGAACACAACTGTCTTAGGAGTCCTAAACCACCATCATTTGTGGTGGTTTCTCCAATCAACACTGAGAAAACTGGTGCTAATGTGTTTAATAATTTCTACAGTGTTTTGGACTATGTGTCAGGATTCCGACGGATGCCTCGAGCCAGGTTTCAAAAGAAATCCAGTTATTTATTAGGAGCAACATGTCGGCACTTATCCAAGTGGAGTCAGCTCTGCCCCACATAATTTATGGTCCCACTCTGACTCTGTTCCCCCCCGCCCCCCCCCCGGGTGTGTCATAAATCACATTCTCCAGTGGAGCACTTTCACGGGCTGTAGAAAACATGCCTCTCCTGCTGGCTCTGGTAACCTGGGATACAATCTGGAAAAAGGTATGTGTGGAATGTGCTTCTGGTCATGGCAGCTGAGTTGCTCAATCGGTTTCTTCCCCCCACCCTTGCTTATGCAACTCGAGAGCAGATCTGGAATGCTTTACAAGTTGACACTATGCCTTAATCCAGAACCATCAGGAGGTTGGACTACAAGACTTCCAAAGTCCCTTCCAACTCTGTTATTCTGTTATTCTTCAGTGAAGTGGAGACATTGCTTTTTACTTCTTCTTCTTTTTTAAGAAGGCAATTTTTGTGAAATACATCATTGTACTTATTTAGGCACAAAGCAGACAGGGAATGAGTGTAAATACCTAACTTTTATAGGCCTCTCCACTAGCCTGCAGCCTGCTGATAGGAAACGGGGGTTTGGTGTTTTTTTTCAGAAAAAGAGAATTTGGAGACACTTAGAGGCCTGTTTCAGCACAGAATTAATAGAAGTATGGTGTCTAATAGAAGTGCATGAGTGGAAGTCTTCATAAATTTTTTGGGAAAAATATATTGGTAAGAACCCCGGCACTTGCATTAGTGGCTATATGTGATAACTACTCCCTTCTAAATATGTGTCTGCTTCAAATTGCAGTGACTGCAGAATGACGAAATTTGCATTGGGAAATTACGATACAAATCTAGAAATGCTTCTACTGGCATTACAATAGTGTGCACAAAGACACGTGTCACATGGTTTGCATGGCAGAATTGCCGTTTGTGTTTCGGTGTGAGCTGCCTCAGGGCTATCAATGAGTTGTTTAAGAGATATATAACCAGGTAGGAATCCAATCTGGGTCAGTCAGCAGAACCAGCGGTTTTGTATTCTGAGCTTTCAGATTCATGCTGGAGCCCATCTTCGGAGAACTTCTCTCTAGCAAAGTTGCTACAGAGAAGTTAAGAGAGCTAGAGAGAATTCCCTGAAGACGGGCTGCAGCAGTGGTGGGTTTCAAATATTTTTACTACTGGTTCTGTGGGTGTGGCTTGATGGGTGTGGCATGGCTTGGTGGGCGTGGCTTAGTGGGCACGGTAGGGGAAGGTTACTGCAAAATCCCTATTTCCTCCCAATCAACTGGAACTTGGGAGGCAGAGAATAGATGGGGGCAGGGGCAGTCAGAATTTTTACTACCGGTTCTCCGAACTACCCAAAATTTCCGCTACCGGTTCTCCAGAACTTTGCAGATTGGGTCCTGCAACATTATCCTGGGACCAAGGATGGACTGCTGTGAGTTTGGTAGGGGTTCAGGAGAACTTCTAACTAAGATTCTATGCAGTTCAGAGAACCCCCAAATCACTCCTGGCTGGCCCTGCCTATCCTGCCCCGCCCCTCCTAGGAGTCCCCAAATGGGCCATTTTGGATGCAGGTAAATGCACAGCATGTACGGAGGCTTGGGGAGGGCAAAAAATGGGCCTACTGGACGTTCGGGAAGAGGGCCTCCGGAGCCTGGGGTGGCTGTTTTTGCCCTCCCGGAGGCTCGAAGAAAGCCTCCAGAGCAAAAAGCCCCTCCTCCACCATGGTGCAGGAGGCTGACTAGGCGACGCCCACCATGGCCACGCCCACCCAGCAACCGGACAGAGAAACTTTTGCTAAATTTTTTGAAGCCCACCCCTGCCCGGGACATGTATATTTGCCTTCGTTCGTGAGATATAATCATGTTCAATATAACTGGTATATTTTAATTTGACAATCAACTCTTTTGCAGCCAGTTTCCTGTCTCTCTTCCTTCCCCATCCTTCCTCGCTGCTGACTAGATTATATTATTTCTTTTCCACGAAACTTCCGAATAAATGGCTCCTTTCCTCCCTTATGTAATTGCGAAACAAAACATCAACGTCAGCAGAACACGCTAATGTATTTTCAGCCCCAAAGCCTGGAGGCTTGGAGTTATACCCGAATGAAACTATTCCAAAGATTTATCTCTGGGGTTTTTTTTTTTACTAGGTTTTTCCTCTAGTGACTAACTACAGCATGTGTAAAAGGATATTGAGACTCAGATGGATGCATCAAGAAGTATCAATGATTGTTACCTGCCGAGGTGTTACAAGAAATTTCATCGGTTGCAACGAAGACGAATTGATTTCTGCAAGAGAAGATAAGATTCACAATACTGCTTGCTGACTGGGAAATGGGTTTGCTGCCAATTGACTTTATGTTTACAGAAGGGTTAAAAGGGATGGAGGCATTTTCCTTTTAATGAAGGTGGAGACGAGCTCGTTGACAGAGCTCATTAACTCAAGAATATCTAAATTGCTAAGATAGACATAAGGGCGACTCTGGAATATATGCACAATTCTACCCTGAGAACTCACAGTTTAAGGAAACCAAAGATCTTACGCTAAATGATAATTCAGATGTTCTCTCTCTCTCTCTCTCTTTCTTGTAAATGAAGGAACATTTGTATCAACCAAATGAAGGCAAGCTGTGCTAATTTTAAAAGGAATTGAGCAAGAGCAATTTAACAAAATTTATTGGACCAAAAGAACAGCAACAAAACAACAACAAAAAAACCCAGTGGTGGGAATAAAACACTGAAAGCAAAATCTTGGGCCCTTTAGTATTTCTAAACAGAGACACAAATGTGTTTTGTGGATATATATATATATATATAGATTTTACAAAACTTATATGGCACATAACCCTCATAATACCATGATTGCGAAGCTTCAGAACGGATGTTGATATTAAATCGTCGCTTGCCAAATTAATTGGTTCTGCTTTTTAAAGAAGGGATGCCAAGGTGGCAGGGTGGGGAGGAACTCCAAACACTTAAAACTGTCTTTAAAAAAGAAAGAAAGAAAGAAGGAAGGAAGGAAGGAAGGAAGAAAGGAAGGAAGGAAGGAAGGAAGGAAAGAAAGAAAGAAAGAAAGAAAGAAAGAAAGAAAGAAAGAAAGAAAGAAAGAAAGAAAGAAAGAAAAAAGAAAATAAAAGAGTAAGGGAATTATGATGATGATTAATCATTAACCATTTATTATGCAACCACATCTCCAGTCTGGACCGTCATGCCTCGTCATTTCCTCATGCAATCATTCCAGTGGAAGCCTGGCGGTAGTGAAATGTCTTCCGTGAAAGGCGCACCATGCACAACAACAGCCTGGAAAACCCCCCAGCAAGCACCTCTGAAATGTACGGGTAGATATGCAGCTGTGGGAGGGGCAGGACTGAGGTGACGGAGGACACACGGTCCCAAGCCCCTGCCGACATACAAGCTGTTCTCGTGCTCTGCCCAAGCAATCTGTAGAGCAGGCAAACACACATATTGGGCGCTTGGGTTCTGTGGCTGCCACCAAAGCAATGTAGACAACGAGACGAGTTATAACAGGAACTCTCATTCCCAAACATCTGCCCACCTAGGTCATTTGCTCCCGGTCTTATTGAAAACCAATGGGATGCTTCTGGTTGTAACACTGTGGGTTAAGATTTTGTGCATGCGGTAACTTCATCATGCTGATACCTTCTTTGAGATATTCATGCGGACATCTTGTTTGTGAGATAAG
This sequence comes from Ahaetulla prasina, assembly GCF_028640845.1. Lineage (NCBI taxonomy): Eukaryota > Metazoa > Chordata > Lepidosauria > Squamata > Colubridae > Ahaetulla > Ahaetulla prasina. The sequence goes on from NC_080552.1 coordinate 7,259,091, forward strand.
AAGACTGAAATTTTACGATTTCTCTCAGACTAGGAAAGGAAGATTAGGGTGACACTTTCTGCCAGATTTCGCTGAGTTGTACCTATGACTTGATTTTTAATACTGGTTCATGACTATTGATTCAGTAGTCTACTGGTTCATGAACTACTGGTTGACTGATATTGGTTTTTGACTCATTGATTGATTGATTGATTCATTCATTCATTCATTCATTGTGTACTGGAGAAAAATTCCTTGTGTGTCTAATCAGACTTGCCCAAATAAAGTATTCAATTCAATTCACTGAGTTATTCATTGATTCATTCATTCAGTTTATATGGCTATCCATTCCCAATTAAAAATTCTGGTTGGCTAACCATGTTAAAAGTTTAAAAAGAGAAAAAAACACACTTACAAACTCATATAAAACAGCAATCATGGTAAATACAGGTCTATCAATGACAATTAATATAACCAATGCATGAGCTCAACCCCACCTGCTGACCACACCTATTAAATTCTTTAAGGCCTCACAGACTGCTGACATTAATTTGCTGGAATGCATGTTGACAGTGCCAGGGTTCCGAGTAACACATCCACCAAAAGCAGAACTCTGAGGCAGGTAGATTCCTCAAAGAACATGTTTATTGGACACATCATATCGGCACAGCTAGTGAAAACCAATGCTAAAGGTTTCCATGGTTCTTCCCTAATTAAAAGAGCAAATATTTCCTCCCCGGGTGTCACCGATCACATTGTCCAATGAAGGTAGCCGAGAGGCTCCTTGGTCACTTCTCTGCCATCCGTTGGGATGACCTTGGTTCCCACAAGAAAACTTTATGTTTTGGCTGGTAGCCGGACTATCTGCTTCCCACCTCCCTTTCCCTCTTTCAAAGTTTGTGGCAACTATGAGGCAGGAAAAAAATGGCTTCAGCCAGGTCAGCTTCAGAGTTGACCTCCAGCTTACTCGTTTTTGGATGCTCTAATTTCCTCGTATGGAATTGGTGGATAAACTCTTGGTGTCAGCCGCTTGTTGAATCCTCTTGAAATATTACATGCATGTCCCTCAACAGGGAAACATTTATCTCTGCCCATTTATTTGACGTGATCCTTCCCACCGATCCTAAGATTCCCTCCCCAAATGTTGACTGACAACAAGGGTTTGCCCATCAAATCCATACAAAGTAATTGGAGCATCTTAAAAAGAATAAGCTGGCATCACACATTCCAGGAAATTAATGTCGGCTTTCTGTAAGGCCTTAGAGAAGATACCAGGCATGGTGGTCAACAGGTAAGCTTGATTTAAACATCACACACAAGAGTGGATGTGTTTCTCTACCACGAAGAGGCAATATATCACACCACTAAAATGGTTCCAGTGATGTTAGATAATTTGGTAGGTGGAGAACCGGTTTTCGGGATGACAGTATATCCACCCTTAACATAAATCAAAGAGTTTCAGCTTGCTAAACCCTCAGACGGGTGAACAAACTAGAACAATGCTGCACATCTCAGTTGAACACTGAGAACAACAGGTAACAAGTAGCAGAACAGGCCATTAGAGAAAGTGATGAGTTCTCCATCACTAGAAGTCTTCATACAGAGACTTGACTCTGCATTCTTAAGACCTTTGTGGAGGTTGCAAATGCATGTACTTGAATTCCCCAGCAGCTTATTTTCTTTTTTTTAAATGTTGGCTAGCATTGTTACTGGTGGGAACTGCCAGGAAGTCCACTTCTCCAAAAAGCTCTTCAGTGTATGCAGAACAGGGGAAGGGGAGATGGGCCATTTCCTATACTTGGCAGCCAAAAGTCGTTATGCCAGAGTTCCAAGTAACTGTTACATAGCCCGCCAGCTATCTCTACTCCCCCATTCCCTTTCCAACAGCTCTATTCAGCCTCACTGTGGTAACCCTGAAGATGTCCCATGTCAAGATGGTTCCAGGGTTGACACATTACTTAGAATAGAATAACAGAGTTGGAAGGGACCTTGAAGGTCTTCTAGTCCAACCGCCTCCTTAGGCAGGAAACCCTACACCACTTCAGGCAAATGGTTGTCCAACATCTTCTTAAAAATTTCCAGTGTTGGAGCTTTCACAACTTCTGGAGGCAAGTTGTTCCACTGATTAATTGTTCTAACTGTCAGGAAATTTCTCCTTAGTTCTTGGTTGCTTCTCTCTTTGATTACTTTCCACCCATTGCTTCTTGTCCTGCCCTCAGGTGTTTTGGAGAATAGCTTGACTCCCTCTTCTTTGTGTCAGCCCCTGGGATATTGGAAGACTGCTATCATATCTCCCTTAGTCTTTGTTTTCATTAAACTAGACATAAACAGTTTGTGCAACCATTTTTCATATGTTTTAGCCTCCAGTCCCCTAATCATCTTTGTTGCTCTTCTCTGTATTCTTTCCAGAGTCTCAACATCTTTTTTCTATCAAGGTGACCAAAACTGAATGCAGTATTCCAAGTGTGGCCTCACTAAGGCATTATAAAGTGGTATTAACACTTCATGTGATCTTGATTCTATCCCTCTGTTTATGCAGCCTAGAACTGTGTTAGCTTTTCTGGCAGCTGCTACACACTGCTGGCTCATACTTGCCCCAAGGTCAACTTGAGGTTGAGGAACCCAGACAAATAATATGTAGAAAACCTGTACTGTTTGAGGTGTGGTCCTCAAGGCATTATGGATGAACCCACTCAATGATAATGATTACAACTGCGCTAGATGTAAGTTAAGAAAGACAGCCTGTTGTGCTGGCTAAGGCATCAGGTTAGAAGCTGGGAAACCGTGCGTTCTAGTCTCACTTTGGGCCCAAAGCCAGTTGGGTGACCTTGGGTCAGTCACTTTTTCTCAGCCCTAGAAAGGAGACAATGGCAAACCACTTCTGAAAAATCTTGCCAAGAGAACTGCAGGGACTTGCCCAGGCAGTCTCTGAGAATCGGAGATGATTGAACAGAACAGAGAAAGAAAAAAGGGAATAAGCTAGAGTCCAACTTCAGTGAATATTCCTTACCCAGACAAATAATATGTAGAAAAACCTGTACAGTTTGAGGTGTGGACCTAAAGGTGCTACGAACAAACTCACTCAATGATAACGATTACAATTGCGGTAGATCTTAAGTTAAGAAAGAGCTAAGTTAAGAAGTTTGGTGTGGCAGTTAAGGCATCAGGTTAGAAACAGGGAGACTGTGAGTTCTAGTCTCGCTTTAGGCCCAAAGCCAGTTGGGTGACCTTGGGCCAGTCACTTTCTCTCAGCCCTAGAAAGGAGACAATGGCAAAGCACTTCTGAAAAATCTTGCCACGAGAACTGCGGGGACTTGCCCAGGCAGTCTCTGAGAATTGGAAACGATTGATTGATTGAACGAAAGAAAAAAAACAAGATATAAGTTGGAGTCCAACTACAGCAAATGTTCCTTACATTTTTCAAGTGCAATAGGTGAGCAAAATTCGAGGGGTGGGGGAGAGATTTTCAGATCAGAGGGTTTTTGAAAGGCAATCAAACATATTTCTCGTAATTGGCTCTGTCCCAGTTTCTCAGCTTAACCAGCTGAAACTGATATCAAACCGCCCTTTTTTTTATATACTTCTCCTCTTACTCTCATTAAAAAAAAAAATTCCATTTTATCCTATGTAGTTGGCATATCTTAAGATACATCAAAGTGTTTTCTGATTCCAGTCAACACATAAGATCTTAGCTAGGATTTGATTACTAGCAAATTAACATAAGCGAGAACACTAATCCCGGCTTCCTAGGATTTTGTTTTGGGCTGATTTCTGCTTTTTTTTGAGAAGAAAAAGAGAATTGGGAAATAGCTAACCCTGAAATGGGTTATAGCTGGCCATATGTTACAGACTGTTACGCCATGAATTAATCACTCATGCATAGACAACTATTCCATGCTATGTGAGTTGTGCATTAACAAATAGTGAACTTCTCAATGTGTAGCAGGTAGAAACCTAGGAGAGATACAAAGACACCTGTCAAATCTGTACTTTTTGAGTTGGTCAGTTATCCAAATACAACTTCACAGTTGTCTCTATGCAGATGGACAAAGAACCACCCAGAAAAATGATTTTTCATTTAAATATTCAAATTTATCTTCAACAGCAGAAAATATGTTGGTATTTGATGCGGGTTGGGGGTTTACTCATAGGAGGATTCTACTGTTAGGTAAAGGTAAAGGTAAAGGTTCCCCTCGCACATACGTGCTAGTCGTTCCTGACTCTAGGGGGCGGTGCTCATCTTCATTTCAAAGCCGAAGAGCCAGCGCTGTCCGAAGACGTCTCCGTGGTCATGTGGCTGGCATGACTCAACGCCAAAGGCGCACGGAATGCTGTTACCTCCCAGCTATTTTTCTTCTTGCATTTTTTACGTGGTTTCAAACTGCTAGTTTGGCAGAAGCTGGGACAAGTAATGGGAGCTCACTCTGTTACGCGGCACTAGGGATTCGAACTGCTGAACTGCCGACCTTTCGATCGACGAGCTCAGCATCTTAGCCATTGAGCCACCGTGTCCCTTTCTCATTGTGTAGCAGATAGCAATCTAGGAGTGGTACAGAGACATCTTTCAAATCTGTACTCATTGAGTTGGTCAGTTATCCAAATACAACTTCACAGTGGCCTCTATATGCAGATGGACAAAGAACCACCCAGAAAAAAAGATTTTTCATTTAAATATTCAAATTTATCTTAACATAATATAATAACAGATTTGGAAGGGACCTTGGAGGTCTTCTAATCCAACCCCCTGCCCAGGCAGGAAACTACACCATTTCAGACAAATGGCTATCCAACATTTTCTTAAAAATTTCCAGTGTTGGAGCATTCACAACTTCTACAGGCAAGTTGTTCCACTGATTAATTGTTCTAACTGTCAGGAAATGTCTCCTTAGTTCTAAGTTGCTTCTCCCCTTGATTAGTTTCCACCCATTGCTTCTGGTCCTGCCCTCAGGTGTTTTGGAGAATAGCTTGACTCCCTCTTCTTTGGGGCAACCCCTGAGATATTGGAAGACTGCTATCATGTCTCCCCTAGTCCTCTTCTCATTAAATTAGGCATACCCAGTTCTTGCAACTGTTCTTCATATGTTTTAGCCTCCAGCCCCCTAATCATCTTTGTTGCTGCTTTCTTCAACAGCAGAAGAGCTGTTGGCATTTGATGGGGGTTGGGGGTTTACTCATAGGAGGATTTTACTCTTATATATGATCAAATATATATATATATATTTGGTTCTGAGTATGATCAGTCTTCAACTAAATCTGATTTAATGCGAAGTTACATTTCTGTGCTATCAGAATAATTAATTGCTTGCAGTTAATGGTTTTACTACTTTTCAGCTGCATTCACAATTATAGTTTGATGGCAACTTTCTGAAAATATTTCAGCTATTGCACTCAAGGTTCTGCAGAAAGGGACTATATATAAACAGCCTTTGATACCATGTTGTACATTTCTGCTTTGTATTTCAATTCAGCTTGTAAATATACTAGAATACAGAATTATTTCAAAGCATTAAGATTTTCCTTGTCACACAATGAGATTTATCATAAAATATGGGCCTGGTAGGCCTGTATGTATAGCAGCATGGAAACTGCTGATGTTATGAGAAGGTTATAACTGCTTGTTTCAGTTTTGTTCCACATCAGATGAATTAAGCCATTCTGTTCTACTTCTTCTGGATTAATTGAAGAGGAAAGCAGTGAGGACAGAAGCTTCTAGCAAGTCGTGATATGCATGCTCCAGAGAGAAAATATACCACCCTAAGCAGACTGCCATTGGCTTTGTACTTGTCGTGTCCCACTCCTCCGCTGACGGCCAGGTCAGGGAAATCCGAATCAGGCTTGCCTCTGCAGCTCTGCCCAAAGTCCTAGCAAAGTCCTCAGAGCAGGCAGGAGACCAGTAAGTGACTTCAGCAAGATAAGTTCGACTTTTGCCTGACTCAGAGACTGCCAGAAAGCAGATCCTTTATATAGGCCATGGGGTGTGGCTCCATGACTCAGCACTCATTAAGGCCTGCCCCTCCCTTCCTTCTGTTGCCTCCGCCTATCCAGCCTTCTGATGCGAGGGTCACTCCAATCAGCTGTTGGTAATAAACCCTCCTCAGGCTCACATGCTGTGGAGGAGGGGGAGGGGTCTAGCTGCTCCGTTTGCCTGGGCATGGAGTCAGGGCTGGGGCCGGGAGATGCTCCTTCTTCTGCAGTTTGTGTGGGCATGGAGCCAGGACTTGGGCCGGGAGGCATACATTCCTCAGTGTTCGGGAGCAGGTAAGAAGGCCCCGGCTGCTCTGAGGGCGGGCAAGACACAACAGTACTTTGGTTTCTTTTAAACAATGGTTAGTAAAATAAATTTCACTATAGGTCCATGATGGCGAACCTATGGCACGCCTGCCACAGGTGGCCCATGGAGCCATATCGGTGGGCATGTGAGCATTGCCCTAGCTCAGCTCCAGTGCACATGTGGGCCTTCCAGACCCACTGGAAGTTGGGAAACAGGCTGGAAACAGGGAAACAGAGCCTTTCTAGGAGCCTGGGGAGGGCAAAAACAGCTTTTCCCACCCCCTCACAGGTTCTCCGGAGGCCAGAAATGGCACATTTGCCGAGTTCCAGTGGGACCGGAAGCCCCATTTTTCACTCTCCCCAGGCTCCAGAGGCTTTCTAGGAGCTTGGGGAGGGCAAAAATGGCCTTCCCCATCTACCCAGAAGCCCCCTGGAGGCTGGAAACAGCCCATTTTCCAACTTCAGAATGTGCGGGGGGTGAGGCGCATTGAATTATAGGTGTGGGCACATGCGCCCTCGCTCCCCCCACTTTCGGCACGCGACAGCAAAAAAGTTAGCCATCCCTGCCCTATGTTTCTGACAAAATCTAAACTGGATCCGGGAAATTGTAGCCCTCTTAAAGTTGCTGGACAATTTCCAGCATTGTTCACCACTGCAAGTTAGCACAGAGGTGGGAGGCACATGAATTAACCATTGGTTCATCCAGCACCAAAAATGTGTGTGTATGTGCTTTCCGCGCATTTGTGCAACCTCCTGCACATGCGCTTTGCTCGCACACATGGCTTGCACGCCTGCATGCAGCTTAAAGAACACAGCTAAATAGGATGGCATAGCACCGGGGTGCAGTCATAAAAACTGGTTCACCCGAATCAGTCCGAATCGGCAGCAGCCCACCACTAAGTTAGCAGCATCTGAAGGATCACAGACTCTCATAGTCCTTCAAAATGATGCTTGAAAATGGTGCCAAGAATTAAGCAGGGCGATTCAGGCTACCTGAACTGACGGAGTAAGGGAACAGACATAGGAACCAATATCAAAAAACTCAGACCCTACTAAGGTGTTAGTAGGGTCTACTAAGACCCTACTAAGGTCTACTAAGACCCTACTAAGATCCTAGAAGACCCTACTAAGCAGAAAGCAGTGACAGAACTCCTCAAATCGAACAGTCCCCTGATATTTAAATCTGTATGTTGAAGATGCAAAATGGAACATGCTTAGAATCAGCTGGCCCGTAACAGCATATGTAGATCTATGGAGACTTTCCATCAACCAGATCATGGTTGGCCCCAAAAATGCTTTTTCCAAAGGCAACTGGCTTTTCTCTCTTCTTCCTTGAAGACATTTCACTTCTCTTCCAAAAACGCGTCTTCGGTTCTGATTCAGTTAAGAAATGAAGAAGCTTCTTGGATGAGAATTGAGACTCCTTCAAGGAAAAACAGAGAAAATCCAGCTGCCTTTGGAAAAAGCACCTTTGGGAGAATCTTGAAGGCTGACGTTAATCGGGTTTTATTCAATTTAGCAGAGAAGCGGCTCATGTAAGCACTCTTAAGTAACAGGGAGGAGGGAGCAGATCCTCTATCAACAGCTACATTGCCTTCTACAATTACACACATCGGAGACATGGCATTCCTGCTGTTTTAAACTATAGTGGATAACTGCCTGTGTTTGTAGGCCATTCATAAACTAAATTAACACAAAAGATTCTCTACTACTGAGTTTGTGAAAGATTTCCCACTGTGCCAGCCAAAGTACCTTTCAAAATCAGAAAGTCTTCTTTTATTATTCAGTTGTCACAAAGGGGAACCTGCCCCCACCTCATTTATAACTGGGACCTATTAAAAAGAGTGGAGGAGAGAAATTAATGGAAACAGATAGAAGAATAACTATGGAATTTACTAGAAATAAAAGTTAGGTTGTTCTGTTTTAGAATGGAGTGGAGTGGAGTGGAATGAAATAGAATAGAATAGAATAGAATAGAATAGAATAGAATAGAATAGAATAGAATAGAATAGAATAGAATATGAACTGGAAGGGACCTTGGAGGTCTTCTAGTCCAGCCCACTGCTTAAGCAGGAGACCCTATACCATTTCAGACAAATGAACATTCAGTTTCTTCTTAAATACCTCCAGTGATGGACCAGCCACAATTTCTGAAGGCAACTTCTGTTCCACTGGTTGATTGTCCTCACTGTTAGGAAGTTTCTCCTTAATTCCAGGTTGCTTGTCTCTTTGATCAGTTTCCAACTATTGTTTCTTGTCCTCTGGTGCTTTGGAGAATAATTTGACCCCCCCCTTTTTTGTGGCAGCCCCTCAAATACTGGGATACTGCTATCATGTCACACCTAATTCTTCTTTTCTTTAAAACTAGCCAAGCCCAAATCCTGCAGCCGTTCTTCATATGTTTTAGTCTCCAATTCTTTGATCATCTTAGTCGCTCTTCTCTGAAATTTTTTGCAGTCTCAACATCTATTTTGTAGTATGGTGACCAAAATTGACTGGAGTATTCCTTGTGTGGTCTTACCAGCCTTTTTGTAAACAGCACTAATACTTCACGCAATCTTGATTCTATGCCTCTTTTTCTACAAACCAGGATTGTATTAGTGATCATCCACTAGAACAGTCTCACAGTCACTGTTTTATTTTATTCAATTCAACAACCTGAAGCTCTCAATCTCTCTGAATTTTCTTTCAAAGATAGGGGCCGTGATGGCTCAGGCTGTTAGAAGCCTGTTATTAGAACACAGCAGCCTGCAATTACTGCAGGTTCGAGCCCGGCCCAAGGTTGACTCAGCCTTCCATCCTTTATAAGGTAGGTAAAATGAGGACCCAGATTGTTGGGGGGGCAATAAGTTGACTTTGTAAATATACAAATAGAATGAGACTATTGCCTTACACACTGTAAGCCGCCCTGAGTCTTCGGAGAAGGGCGGGGTATAAATGTAAATTAAAAAAAAAAAAAGATTATCTGTATGACATGCAAGAAGTCAAGCCAGGTCACACCATGTTGCATGGTAGTCTTAATAAAAAAAGAAATACAAGAAGGTACACCATCCCTGTAAGGTACCATCTTCCTTTCAAGTGGAAAAATGCACTTTCTAAGAGGTATGGAGAAGCAGGAGAAAAATAATATTTGCTATTACCAATGAGGTGGGCAGGACTTGGCCCAACTTTATTTGGGACATCACATAGATGAGATTTCAGGCTGGTCTTTGGTAGTTGTCCTCTAATTAAGATAAGAATTCAGTGACCAGCTGTTTACAAGGGAGATGTTACTGACAACTGGAGTTTAGAAGAACTGAAGTTACTCCAAGTCAGTCCTAGAAGAAGTTTTATAATCTTCCAAACAAGCTAGGGACCAGTGGTCAAATCCAATTTTTTTTTACCAGTTATGTGGGCGTGGCTTGGTGGGTGTGGTATGGCTTGGTGGGCGTGGCAGGGGAAGGATACTGCAAAATCTCCATTCCAACCCCACTCTAGGGCCAGCCAGAAGTGGTATTTGTCAGTTCTCCAAACTACTCAAAATTTCCACTACCGGTTCTCCCGAACCTGTCAGAACCTACTGGATTTCACCCCTGTTAGGGACTATGGAATTGTAGGGCTGAAAGGGACCTTGGAACAGAGGTGGGTTTCAGCAGGTTCTGACCAGTTCTGGAGAACCAGTATTTATTTATTTATTTATTTATTTATTTATTTATTTGATTTTTATACCGCCCTTCTCCCGAAGGACTCAGGGCGGTGTACAGGCAGAATAAAAACAAGCAATACAAAATACAATTAAAATGCAATTTAAAAAACTTATTAAATTAGCCTGAGAATTTAAAAAATTACCTTACACTAAAAACCCCATTTAAAATTAATAAAATTTACCATTTAAAATTCAATTCAAGCCAGCCCCACGCGAATAAAAAGGTGTGTCTTCAGTTCGCGGCGGAAAGTCCGAAGGTCAGGTATTTGGTGTAAGCCTGGGGGAAGCTCGTTCCAGAGTGTGGGAGCCCCCACAGAGAAGGCCCTTCCCCTGGGGGCCGCCAGCCGACATTGTTTGGCGGATGGCACCCTGAGAAGTCCCTCTCTGTGAGAGCGTATGGGTCGGTGGGAGGCATGTGGTAACAGCAGGCGGTCCCGTAAGTACCCGGGCCCTAAGCCATGGAGCGCTTTAAAGATCGTAACCAACATCTTAAAGTGCACCCGGAAGGCCACAGGTAGCCAGTGCAGTCTGCGCAGGAGCAGTGTTACATGGGAGCTACGCGGAGCTCCCTCTATCACCCGCGCAGCTGCATTCTGGACTAACTGAAGCCTCCGAGTGCACTTCAGGGGGAGCCCCATGTAGAGAGCATTGTAATAATCCAAGCGAGAGGTAACGAGCGCATGCGAATGATTTCCAGTAGTGGAAATTTTGAGTAGTTTGGAGAACCGGTAGTAACAATTCTGACTGGCCGCTCCCCCATCTATTCTCTGCCTCCCAAATCCCAGCTGATTGGGAGGAAATGAAGATTTTGCAGTAACCTTCCCCTGGAGTGGAGAGGGAATGTAGTTTTTACAGTATCTTTCCCCAGCACGCCCATCAAGCCACGTCCACCAAGCCACGCCCATCAAGTCATGCCATGCCCACCAAGCCACACCCACAGAACCGGTAGTAAAAAAATTTGAAAGCCACCACTGCCTTTGGAGGTTTTCTAGTCCAAATCCCTGCTCTATGCAGGAGACCTTTTTTTTTATTATTTACATTTATATCCCGCCCTTCTCCGAAGACTCAGGGCAGCTTACAGTGTGTAAGGCAATAGTCTCATTCTATTTTTATATTTACAAAGTCAACTTATTGCCCCCCCAACAATCTGGGTCCTCATTTTACCTACCTTATAAAGGATGGAAGGCTGAGTCAACCTTGGACCTGGTGGGACTAGAACCTGCAGTAATTGCAGGCAGCTGTGTTTTAATAACAGGCTTCTTACAGCCTGAGCCACACCGCGGCCCTTATACCATCGCAGTCAAATTGTTCTCCGGTTTCCTCTTGGAAACCTCTAGCAATGGAGCACCCAGAGCTCTGGGAGGCAAGCTATTCCATTTCTCTCACTGTCAGAAAATTCTTCTTACCTCTATGTGGGATCTATCTTCAACAAGCTTCCACCCATCACTTCTTGTATACTTTAAAATAACTTAGGAACATCATGGATAGCCACCTTTCTTGTACCTGCTTCTTCTGGGAAGCCATCAGCAGGAGCAGGAGTTTTTAAAGGTGTCTTTCAGTTTATTCTTATTAAAATTTTCTTCCCTAGTTCTGAACTTAGGCTATTTCTTCTTCTACCCAACAATTTCTTCCAAACAAGCTACAGACCATAGAATCACAGGGCTGGTAGGGAACCTTGGAGGTCTTCTAGTCCAAATCCGTGCCTTGCTCTTTGTCAGTCTCAAATCTTTGTCATCATTTTTCCCAAACCAACTGACTCCTTTGAGAAGGTTTATTTGATGCTGGCATTCTCAACCAACTAAGACAGATATACAAACTAACTTCAAAACGGTACACTTCTGTATAGTTTTAAATGAAGGAGGCATAAGTGATTAATGGTTCAGGGAAATAAAGGTGTGGGGGAGAGTGGCATGGATAATTTATTGCACAGTCAATAAGAGATGAATGAATTTCTGGTGCACAATGATGAGAAATGGACCACGCCACCAGCCACTTTTTAAAAATTTCAGCCTGCATGCCCAGGAATGTCTTCAGTCTTTTGATATCCTGTTTCCCCAAAAATAAGACACCCCCTGATAATAAGCCCAATTGGGCTTTTGAGCGCATGCGCTAAAATAACCCCGTCCCAAAATATTTAAACGCAGAGCTGGAAATCAGGTAAGATGGCAAGAAGAGCCCCATTTTGCTCCATGTGCCCCAAAATAAAAAGACCTCCCCAAAAATAAGGCCAAGCGCTTATTTTGGGGTTCAAAAAAATAAAAGACAGGGTCTTATTTTCGGGGAAACACGGTATCTATCTTAATATGTGTGTGTGTGTATGATGATAGCCCCAAATTTAGTAAAGGTATACAGATTGACACCAATGCAGTTCATAGGGTTGGTTAGCTTGGGAACCAGTCAACTGGATCCAATCCAGTGGTGAAATCCTCCAAGGTTTGCCACTGGTTCTCTGTGCACGCATGTGCAGTGCACGCCAAATGTGTGTTGCATGCGCATACACAGTGCGCGTCAAACACACGCTTCATGCAGAAAAAGGAGGCTTAAGAAGGTAAGTAGAACAGCGAGGAGGGCTGCACGATTTAGATTTGCTAGAAAGTAGGATTTCCTGTTTTCTAGCGAATATAAATCACGCAGCACAGCTGATCATCAGAAATACCGGTTTGGACGAACCAGTAGCTTTTCACCCCTGATCCAGTCTGAATCAATTTTGAAGGGGGGAAAAAAAACCCACCCCAATTTGATTCAATTTTCCAAAATCCCTTCCAAATGAGAAGCCTAATGTGATCCAATTATTTGATCCCAGCTGCTGTTCTGGTGAAAGGCAATCTTGTCCAACCGCCTCCAAATGGGATCTCTATTCCAAAGGTTTGCACACAAACACACACATGAAAGGAAAGCCCCTTGTAGCCTTCCTTCCTTTCTGCCTTTGGAGAACATGCTGAGATCACTTATTACATTATTACGCAGTGCGTCCACTTAGAAGAAGGTAAGAATGAAGGAATTAGAAGAGCAGAACTTTCCAGTGAAACATCCAGATATGTTTCTAGGGCCGGTGAAAATATCTTGTCCAAGGGCAGCACCAGGGAAATATGGGTTTTGTACAACTGGCACACCTTTCTATGGGAAAAGTAGTGCTCACCGTAGCTGTGGATTTTGACCTAAATCAGCTGTGATCAGTGTGGCCGGTGATCAGAGATTATTGGAAGTAGTCTATGGCTCAACCTTCATAAACAGCACCAAGTTACTTATTTTCTAGAAGATGAGAATGAAGACTGAGATTTCCACTGAGTTATGGTCCTTCATACTAGGAATCTTCCTCCTCCTCCTCCTCCTCCTCCTCCCAAACCCCTCTCCCTTCTACTGGTAGCACTGATGATGTTACTTAGTTTGGTAATGAAATGTCTGCAAGAAAACATTCAAACTCAAAGAGTACCAAGGACCTCACAGTCGTCCTCCTCCTCCTCCTCCTCCTCCTCAACCCTGAAGTTGTCCTAGGTGTGGACATTTTCTGCTCTGTAGCCTTTCCTATGAGGGTTTAGTATTCACAGTGCTTTAGGGCTGACACAGCCTGGAGCTGAGGGGCAGGGAGGGGGGTGGTATAGAGATACCTGGGTTGCCATAGCAAAAATAAAATTCTTTTCCCTGGGAATCAAGGACATTTCTGCAGGTGTTTGGCAGGTGGAGACTGAGGTCACCTAGCAACTGGACTGATTAGATCATGTGACTGGTGACTTTGTGTGTGTGGAGGGGGGGAAGAGACAAACTTTTATTTTAATTGGGTGCAAAACTGACGGGAACTTAGAGCCAGTTTTCCACCAAGTTTGTGCCAAAATGATAGGTCCCAATAAACTGTTCTTTGAGGAATATGCCTGCCTCGGAGTTCTTATTGCCGGGGATGTATTACTTGGAACCTTGACATTCCTCCTTTCAAAACTGAGCAGACCTGAGTTTCATTCAGACAATGTTTCAGCCAAGCTCTTTCCTTTTCATTCCGACTTGCTGGCAGCGATACTGGATCATTACTTAATTCTGCTAAATGCAAAACCATCCCACGAGGCAGAAGGCAAAAGGCACATGTAGTCGACAGAAACAGCGGGTGACGCGGTCAAATACGTTTCCTATGTAATGTTAAGAAAACCCTTTTGTAAAATTTCCCATTCACCAGGAGAACAAGAATATTGAATACAAGAACCACACCGGAAATGTTCTCCTTGATATTTAGTATTTAGGTATGCATTAAAAAATTATTCCAGGGGTGAAATGCTACTGGTTAGCACCAGTTCAGGTGAACCAGTAGTGATAAAAACTACCAGTTGGGGAGAACCAGTAGTAAAAAAAAAGCTATTGGTTCCGACAAACAGGTAGTTTGTCCAAACTGGTATTTCCAACGATCAGCTGTGCCGCACGGTTTATATTCACTAGAAAGCAGGAAATCCTGTTTTTTAGAGAAGCTAAATCATGCGGCACAGCTGTCCCCCCCCCCTCACTATTCTACTTACTTTCCCAAGTCTCCTTTTTCTGTGTGAAGCACGCATTTGGCACACATTGCACAAGCACACGTGCATACCGCACATTTTGTGTGCACTGTGCATGCGAGCATGCACCACACGTTTGGCACAACATTGCGCATGCGCGGGCAGCATACCGGTGGCAATCCACTGAGGATTTCACCACTGAGTTATTCCCAATATCTATGCGATCAGACAGTCTAGAATTGTCTGCAAAGAAATTGATCCCTGGTAGCAAAATATTGTGTAAGCTTTGAAATAAATGCCTGTTTTTTTTGTTTTTGTTTTCAGGGGAAGTCATGCAATCTCTATTTTGGCTTTTCGTAACTACTTCTGGTTTGAAACCAGCAAGTACAAGAGCATCTTATTCTTCCTAGCTATGTGTTCCTAAGATACAACGATATATCAGGGATAAAATATACATCAAAGGGGAGAGTATTACACCTGTGCTTCTCCTTCTTGCAAGCACTGTGTTGGTGCCCACAATTAAAGTTTCTTTTTTTCTGATCCTAAAAGTAATTTTGTAGAGAGTTAATTCTGTTCAGGGCTTAACCTGAGCCTCCCTGCCAGGAAATGGCTGAGCTGTACAGAATTCAGGTGCCCAGTGCCAAAATAGTAAAGTAAAAATAATACAGGTTTTTTTTTTAATGAGGAAGTGCACCATCAAAACTGAGAAGAGAAAGACTAGCTCTTTAAAGCACAAAAGCACATTAGTTGATAGGTACTAACAGTGTAGAAATATAAACATCTTAGTGGGCTGCAACAAGGTGAACTGTGAAACTTTTACCTAGTACAAACCATGAATATGAAGCACCTTGTACTCCATTCATGGAGTGATTTAGCTTTAATCCAACCTGGATTAAATAGCTATTGAAAGAAAGGGCTGTTCTTTTGTAAGAGAAGCTATATAATCAAAATGTGACTCTCGGTGTCTTCAAGGACAACTTTAAATTATTCCTTGGCAAAATGCTCAAGTGATTTGTGATTTGTCTTCTTTCTTAGTTTGCCATTGACTTTTTTTCGGGGGGAGGTTTTTTTTTTTTTAACTTTCTTATCTTATCTACAGATTGGGATTCCCTGAAAGTTTCCTGGCCAAGTAGCCAGTATAACATTGGGATCTACCTGTCTGCCCATCTCTCTCTCTCTCTCTCTCTCTCTCTCTCTCTCTCTCTCTCTCTCTCTCTCAAATCATATCTATCTATCTATCTATCTATCTATCTATCTATCTATCTATCTATCTATCTATCTATCTATCTATCTATCTATCTATCTATCTATCTATCTATCTATCTATCTATCTATCTATCTCTATCAAATCTATTTCATCTCTCTCTCTCTCTCTCTCTCTCTCTCTCTCTCTCTCATCTTTAGTTTTTCATTCTTCCAATCCTAAATTAGATTCATCTTAATTTATTTAGGGTGTTTTAATTATGCATATGTACTTTTATGTCCTGTTTTTCATTTCTCTCTCTCTCACACACACACACACACTCTATGTATCTCCAAACCCATTGACATATTCTGTGTTTCTGATCTGCCCAACAGCTGCAGAAAACATTTTATTTCAGGGAATTTTATCTAACAAGATGCATTTTGTACTTTTGTTTTCATTCAATCATACATTTTTAATGCCTGATAAGTAATACCAAAACCCAAAACAAACACGATATATATTACAGAACAAATAGTTCATTGATGTGGACACACTGAAATATTATGCAATTCATGCCTTGAATTGCAAAGTAAACCAGGTTTTCCCTTGTTCCTGGCTAGAGATGATGCTCCAGAGTCCTAGGGCTCCTTGATCAGGCCATGACGTCCAAATTCTGCCATGGTTCGTCTAATCCAGGGGTCTGCAACCTTAAATATTCAAAGAGCCATTTGGACCCGTTTCCCACAGAAAAGAAAACACCTGGAGCCACAAAACCTGGGTGGGCATGGCCAAGTCAATGTCACTTACTTCCACCAGTCACATGACCCCCCCCCAGCCACACCTACCGAACCAGTCATTAGGGCAGAGAACCAGTTGTTCAAAAACACCGGGAACCACAAAATCCTTTTGATATCTCTCTCTCCCCGCCCTCCCTCTACCCCCTCTCTCTGTATCTCTCTCTGTGTATCTCTCTCTATCTCTCTCTCTGTATCTCTCTCTCTCTCTCTTTCCCCCCCTCTCTGTATCTCTCTATATCTCTCTCTCTCTGTATCTCTCTCTCTCTCCCTCTCCCTCTCTCTCTCTTTCTCTCTCTCTGTATCTCTCTATATATATCTCTCTCTGTATCTCTCTCTCTCTCTCCCTCTCTTTCTCTCTCTTTCTCTCTCTCTCTGTATCTCTCTATGTCTCTCTCTCCCCCACACTCTCTGTATCTCTCTGTCTCTGCCCTGGCTGCTTCTCCATCTCCCGCCCTCACCCTTACCTTCTCAGGCCAGGCGAGGAGTAATTGGGAGAGGAGGGCGAGGGGCAGGGCCAGCCAGTGGTGGGATCACCTGACAGGGAGCCACATAAGAGGGCCCAAAGAGCCACATAAGGCTCCAGAGCCACAGGATGCTGACCCTGGTCTAATCCAAAGTTTTTCAACCTCAGCAATGTGAAGGCGGGTCGATTTCAACTCCCAGAATTTATCAGCCAGCATGAGAGACTTCTAGGAGTTGAAGTCCACACATCTTAAAGTTGCTGAGACTGAAAAACACTGGTCTAATCTTTTAAAGTAATTTTATGGGGAAACCCTAAATTTAAAGCCTTGAGTACATCAAGACTTGATAATAATACTGTACAATAAGCAGGATATGGTATTAATGCTACAATTCAAAAATGGGTGGGAGAAAAGCATACTACTTTCACAAGCTGATATTAATTATATCTATTTCATATATCCAAGCAATATTAAAGGTAAAGGTTCCCCTCGCACATATGTGCTAGTCGTTCCTGATTCTAGGGGGCGGTGCTCATCTCCGTTTCTAAGCTGAAGAGCCAGCGCTGTCCGAAGACGTCTCTGTGGTCATGTGGCCAGCATCACTCAATGCCATTATTCTATGACTCATTCACTTCAAAATTCCACATTTCACACTGAATCTCCTGTTTCCTTATGTAAAACCTCTGCATCCCCTCAGACATTGCCCCATCGGATATAAAAAAAAATATTAGAAGCTTGTCACAAATTGATGATTCTCAATTGTATTCCAAAACCGGTAGCAGAAATTTTGAGTAGTTCAGAGAAGTGGCAAATACCACCTCTAGTTGGCCCCAGAATGGGGTGGGAATGGAGATTTTGCAATATCCTTTCCCCAGGAGTGGGGAGGAAATGGGAAGTTTGCAGTATCCTTCCCCTGGAGTGGGGAGGGAATGGAGATTTTGCAGTATCCTTCCCCTGCCATGCCCACCAAGCCACACCCATCAAGCCACACCATGCCCACCAAGCCATGTCCACACAAGTAAAAAAATTTGGATTTCACCACTGGCTATAGGGCATTGCATCTCAAAAGACAGTTTTCACCCCCTTGTGCCGTCACTCCTAAAATTTATCTTTAGGCATTATGCCTAAAGATATTTACCCACATAGTAGGGCTGTATTGCTATTATCCTTCTCATCTTCTCATCTTTCTCAACTCCCATCTTTCCTACTACCTTCTCCTATGTTATATTATGATTTATCAATTGTTGTTGTTTGTATCTTATGATTTATGATTGTATCTTATGATTTATGATCTCTGGCTTATCACTTGGTTGTTCGTATGCACACTGAGAGCTTATGCACCAGAGACAGATTCTTTGTGTGTCCAATCACACTTGGCCAATAAAGAATATTCTATTCTGTCTATTTTTCTATGCACCCAATTCTGGAAGATTTATAACAATATTTTGTATTTGTAATGCAATTTTATTACAAACTATACTTGTAATAAAAAAATAATTACAAAACAATAAGTGATGGCTGGTGAAATAATTACTTTTAAATACAGTAAACTCACAGCAAAGGACATGAAAGGAAGGGGAAATTGGGAAGAAAATATTGTTTTGCCCCATTTTACCATTTGGAAGAAATCAACATCCTCAAGGAATGCAGAAATTATTTCAGGCAGATAAAAAAATTGTATCTTTCCTTGAATGGGGAAATATGGAAGAAAGCTAATAGACAGAATCTACTACTTAGCAACTAAAATATAATTTGAAGAAACCATATGGGCCTAAAGTGCTATATTGCATAGTATTCTTTACTTAGGTTATTTAAAGTCATTTTAGAATTTCCTTTAGACAGAGGGGGGAAAAGAGGAAATTTTAATGGATTTGCAACTAACCATTAAAAAAAAAATCTTGATTCTGTTGAGAATAAACACATTCAGATACAACCGCCCCCCTCCCAACTAATACTCAAAACGAGCTAAATCCATTTAAAGTACCTACGATTATGCAAATGACTTATATTAATGTGATTCTAATTATACATAAAGAGAGAATTTGAATGTTTAGCATGCCAGGGATAATTTATAATTCAGAAATAGAGGAAGCAACTCTTGCATTGTTAATTACTTGATTCGGCTGGCTCTGACAATATTTCATTGTGTTGGTCAGCCAGATTCTCAGAAGTGAAGTAAACTCATTAAATGGGAAAATGTAAATACAGTCAATGCCATTCCAGGTTTTAATCAAAAAAATAATAATAAAAGAAATAGAATAACAGAGTTGGAAGGGACCTTGGATGTCTTCTAGTCCAACCCTCTGCCCAGGCAGGAAAACCTACACCACTTCAGACAAATGGTTGTCAAATCTCTTCTTAAAAACTTCCAGTGTTGGAGCATTTACAACTTCTGGAGGCAAGTTGTTCCACTGATTAATTGTTCTGACTGTCAGGAAATTTCTCCTTAGTTCTAAGTTGCTTCTCTCCTTGATTACTTTCCACCCATTGCTTCTTTTCCTGCCCTCAGGTGCTTTGGAGAATAGCTTGACTCCCTCTTCTTTGGGGCAACCCCTGAGATATTGGAACACTGCTATCATGTCTCCCCTAGTCCTTCTTTTCATTAAACTAGACACACCCAGTTCCTGCAACCATTCTTCATATGTTTTAGCCTCCAGTCCCCTAATCTTCTCTGTTGCTCTTCTCTGTACTCTTTCTAGAGTCTCAACATCTTTTTTACATCGTGACGACCAAAACTGAAAGCAGGTTTTGTGTGGGTACATCAAACTTTAGTAAGCCATGCTGGGGGTTTAAATGCAACAGCATGTCCTTCACCCAGTCTCTAAAATATGTTCGGATGGAAAGATGTGGACAATGTAATAGTTTGGCCAGAGTGAAAATAGCACTATGCCAGAAGATGAATCCATCTGGAGATCCTGAGCAATCAAAATTCCCTGACAAAGGGATAGGGAAAACTGATTAATTCCTGAACTGCCCAGGTCTGGTGCTAACAACCTCATCAATATTTGAAATCAAATGTAAGATGTTCGCCTTTAGAAAACAGCACACTAATACATCTCAGGAGTTCTTAAGATGCTGATAAAAGATACACAATATTTTGCTCAGAATGACCGAGTGTTTGTCAAAGAAAGATTGAGGAAGTCCTGCTTAGACAGATAAGATCTAAGTCACCTTGAGGGACAACAAAGAAATGTCCATGTATACTCGAGACTTCAGCATGAGATTTGCACAGTCTTGGTCAATAGCAGGAGCACGTTATAAGCACATTATACAAGGGTGAACCAGAGGTTTGCACATATCTTTGCAAGGGTCCCCTATTACAGATAATCATGACGAAAACATTAAGGACTCCATTGAGACATAGCGTGGAAAGATCATTGTTTCTCCTGGATTGATGTACACTTGGACAATTGACTGAACAGGGCTAGAGACTGCCTAAGTATCCCGAGCAGGCTGCTTCAAAGAATGCTGGAATATATAAATAAGTAAGATTGGGATCTGAAAATGCATTCTCAGGTAGGACTCTGGGGATCTTGTACAACACAAGTAAACAACACAACACAGAAAACTGAAAAAGTAGGGCTAGAAGATCAAGAGAGCGATGTTGGGAGTGCCAAGGCACCTGTGAATTTGTGCTAACGGAATTCTTCCTATGCTATTGAGTTACACACAATGCCTTGGCACAGGCATGGGGATCAGCTGCCTTCTTCTTTCTAAGCAAAGGCAGGAAGAACAACAAGCTTTCTGTACAAGATCTTTTTTTAAAAAAAATATATGAGTGAAATACTCAAGGATAGGCCACTGAAAGGCTCAGAAAATCCTATCGTTATGGGCAACTGATATCTGCTTTTGCTCACTCAAAACATCACATGTTTGATGACTTCCGGGGCAACTGTTATTCTTTATTTTTTTTATTTTTTTTTATTAAAAAAGTTTTAAAAAACAAACAAACATTTTCCCCCCTTTCTCCCCACTCCCCTCAAAACCCCTTCCCCATCCCTTCCCCATCCCCCCGGCTTCCCGTTCCTGCTGCAATTTTTCCTTTTGGGAATTATAATGGATTGTACGGTGACTGAGACTAAATTGATCTTGAATTTAATAACAGCAGCAAGACTGCTGATTGGACAATATTGGAAGAAAAAAGAATAGAAGAATGGATATTGAAAGTTATCAACTTGGCTGAGATGGTAAAAATCTCAGCCTTTTTGAAAGACAATACGCAGGAAAGATATTTAATTGAATGGAAAAAATGGATTGATTATTTACAAAATAGATATCAGATTAAAAGATATCAGATTGCCTTTGAATAATAAGGATGTATTATCTTAGAATGTTATGGGGGAGGTTAGGAAATGAAAAGACTTGGATGAGGTTAATTGGGTTAAAAGGGAAAATTTTAGTTTATGTTTGGCTTATGTGTAATAATACCTTGTTATTACTGTTATGCTTATCTACCTGTAGATTTATTTTTTGCACATCCTTATTCCAAATTCACCTTGAATGGTAGCTTGCGGAGAAAGGGGAGGAAAAATCTGAGAATGGTCACGGACCTTTCTAAATACCCTGGAACGGATCTTCCTAGGATCGAGTGGATAACTTTGGATCGAATTAGTTTGATTGTGGAAGCCATTGCATTTTACCAAGCAGATATCCATCTTTTCCCCAAAGCCAGACACCGCAACACTGCCTGTCTGTTTTCCAATGCATTCTGTTCTGCAATCCAAGGGATGCTTCATTCACAATATGTACACGAAGGCTCGACCATCCAGCCAAAAGCATCTAAAAAAGGCTAAATCATCGCAACTGGACCAAAGCGTAGATGCTTCATTCATGAGTGGGATAGTCTTCCCCCACTCCCCACTTTTCACTTCACTCCACCAAAAAGTAGTTTGCACAGACGGTTTGGCAATAGATTGGAGCTCCACAAAGGTATTTGTTTATAGCCATTTCTCACTATCTCCCCAGAGCCTTCAAATTTGGGAGGCGCTGAGGGATTTTTTAAAGGATAAATCTGGAATGGTGCCTTGGTTTCTGAGAAGTGGGGTTAGGATAGTGGGTGCCACTACCTGCCAAAGGTTTGCGTTTTATGAATTGCGCATTGCCCTGTGCCTTGCAGAAGTGGAGGCAAAATCCTTCTCTTTCTCACAAGAAACTACTAGTAGCATCATCTCCCTCCCCATTTGCACACCTGCTATCCCCTGCGTATTCCTATCTACCATGAAATTCCAGCTGAACACGTGTTTGTCCTTCCTCACCTAAGAACACTAAGAACACTAGATTTGACATTTCTTACCCAGATTGCTCGCTGGACCTAGAAGAAATGAAGATGACTTCCATCACTTGATCAACCAGCAAGTTGATCAAACAACCCTTCGCGGGAGAGCAACACCACCAGGTGTACGCAAAGAGAGAACACACAGTTGTGAGTTATACTCCATGTTCTAAGTATACACTCCGCAGTTGTATAGTTTTGTTAATATAGCCCCCTGTCAGCTTTGGACGCCATGTTAGGCCGGAAGCTTCCATGCTGCCACTTTCTCATGTGTGGGAAAGTAGGGGGGGGGGATTTAGTAGAGGGGTTGTCTTTAGACACAATAACATTCTTCCTGTCCTCAAGGTCAGGCCGATCCTGCATCTGGAGAAGGAGTGGTCGGAGTGCTGTCTCGAGATGGGACGGATGGCGATTGGAGCATGTGATCGACTGAGGAGTGAGGGGATGGTTTTTTTGATTTACTGAGGGAAAACCTGGACGTTTCAGATTCAGGTTTTCCCAGATGTGCCAGTTTACCTATCCTAGTAAATAGAACTTTGAAAGATGTTTGCTTCAGAGTTTTTACTTGGAGTTGGAGGTGGGGGTTTTCTGGAATGCTAATACCCTGTGCTACTATTGGCTGCATCGAAACTTCACGTTGTTTCGTATCATCTCCATAAAGTTATGCTTTCCCCATGCTCCTATTAGCAAACCTGTTTTAGTGCTTTCTTGCACACGGCTTCTAATTTAACCAAGCTGAAGGACATTCCTTGATGTACACCCAGCCACCAGGTCATCCTCCTTACTGTCTCCAGAGCCCCTCAAGACGGGAAAACCTGGAGGACATTTGCTAAGACCCTGATTCCCCGCATTAAAACATTCCTCGTTTATTGGTCTGCTGCTTAAGTCTCTTAAGTAACGTCAGTAAGACCTCTTGGGGGCAGTTTGCTCTCAATGACCCAGCAATCTCCTCAGCGTTGCAAGCTCACGGAGAAAGTACTTTTTTTTTAAGTGACTACATGCTCAACGAGACTCCTTTGTGGAAATGAAATGTGAATTCTTGAGCTGTGCTTCCTTGCCATCCATTTTCCTCAAGAGGAAACGAAAAAGAAAAGAAAAAGAAAAGAAAAGAAAAGAAAAGAAACCCCAAGCCTATCTCCATCTGCACATCAGGCACAAACAGCAGAACCAGAGAGACACGGCTAAGAATCCGGACGTCCGGGAAAAACAAAACGAAACAAATAGGTTAGCTTGCTTACCTGTCAGAACCCAGCATGCCTCAGCCAGCTCATGCAAAATTTGTCTTAGTCATCAAACACGTTTGTGTGTGTATGTTTGCGTGCGTGTCTGTCTTCACCGCCAGAACATGATTAAGCACATTGGGAAGGCAACACGGCATGCAAGAGCTTGAACATTCATTGTTCCACATAAATCTATATATCTATATTTCTCTTAAGAAAGTGATCCAGGAACAGCATTTTGAGAATCTAGGCGCCCAACCTAAGAACTGTTTCACTCTGCCTTGAAATGGAATAACATTCCGTAATGCTTCTTGAAAATGTTGTCCATCTACGGCAGATCTCTAAATCTGATTCTTGTTCTAATCTCCTTGCCTGGTCTCGTGATGGAAATGCAAAAAAACCCAAAACAATAACAAAACCCTCTCTTAGCTAACAGTCTAAGTGTCTTTCTTTCTCTCCTTCTTGAGCGCTGAATGTGGATTTCATTGTAACTGGAGAAAAAACTATTATTCTTGCCTAATGGGATTTTCCATTCGGTTTGGTATTTAAAAGAACCGCATTTGATTTCTGCTGAATTTATTTGGAGGCTGTAAGGTATAGAATTGAAAATGTATCGTGCATCAGATTCTTAGGTGTTTTTTTTTAATGTCTAAATCTCAAAAATTCAGCAATCTTGCCTCCAAGACGGATTTTTTTCCCCCAGTGTCATTTGCAAAGACGAATAACCAAGCTCTCACCAGATTTCACAATCCCGTGAGATTTCAGCTGCTTTAATTTTAGAAACATTTTAACTAGTATTTAATTTGGGAGTTTTGCAAATGCCCCCTTGGGTATTCACTGATGATGCCTGTTCTTGTTGATTTCCAGCTAATGGGCAGAAGTGAGAAACTCCAGGGTTTGCAAAGAGAGACACTGAATAATAGATTTAATTCCCCTGAGGAAATCAATAACTGTGTTTACAGAAGTTCTTCCTAGCGGATTAACAACTCCGCAATTGCATTTTTTTTGCAATAAGCTGAAGCTAGATGGTTTTATCGTTAACCTTGGTTTAGGTTTCTGCTATGGTTTCATGTCGTATTCAAAAACAGCTGGATTTTTTTACATTAATGATTAAGTGCATTGTAGCACTCAGAAAAAAAGTTAATTCAGGACCCAGCTTAAGCACGCTCTGTTTACAGGGCAATCTGAGGTATGTTTACTCAGAGGTGTGAGAGGTGAGGTTTACTCCTCAGTAACTAAGACACTGAAAAATTACTTTTGAATAGAGGCCAAACAGGCTTATACTGTTAGACAATTAATGCTTTAATGCAGACTTACTTCGATGTACATCCTGCTACTGATACCAAGACTTGATTCAGTGGCTTAAGGGTTTAAATATGTTGTGGAAATAAGACTACAGAAGAGAGGAGGGATAGCAGCCTCCGCTTATCGCTTTCCTTATCCTCTGTTTGTTTCATCTAATTTTCATGCTTGCTTGTAAATATTTTTCAAAAGCCACAGGAAATTGCACATGCATTTTCATGTACCTTCTCCTGCTCGTGCATACCCATTTCCCTAATGTACTGCTTTGGGGAACATGTCCTTTTGTAAATACTTCTCTCTCTTTTTCTCTCCAGAAAGTAGAGTTTTCATGCTGACATGTTGTCCCTGATAGATGAATAGGTGAGTTCCAGTTTCCTCAACTGGTACCCTCCAGGAATGTGGGATGCTGTTTATCATAACGATGGACACGGATGCGGAACAAATAGAGGCTACCTCACTGGAGAAAGAACCATCCGGCTTTAGTCACAGCTATTCATCGATTTCAAGTCTAGAAGCTCTTGCTCTGCATGGAGCAAGGAAAGGCCATGGTGACATAAAAGCCAAGGTGGGTCCAAAGAGCATTGTGTTTCCCAAGTCAAGGATCTATTCAGTAGAAAAAAGGAAATCTTACCTATCACTGTAGGCAGTGGCAGTAGCGGTAGTAGGTTGGGCATACCGATAGGCTGCGTACCCTCCCTGCAAGACAAAGATTTCATAATCAGAGAAGAAAATCCAGACGGCAAGCCAAGTGCAATCCCCTCCAACATTCCCCCACAACAGAGTGCAGAGAAGAGCAACAAAGATGATTAGGGGACTGGAGGCTAAAACATACGAAGAACGGTTGCAGGAACTCGGTATGTCTAGTTTAATGAAAAGAAGGACCAGGGGAGACATGATAGCAGTGTTCCAATATCTCAGGGGCTGCCACAAAGAAGAGGGAGTCAAGCTATTCTCCAAAGCACCTGAAGGCAGGACAAGAAGCAATGGGTGGAAACTAATCAAGGAGAGATGCAACTTAGAACTAAGGAGAAATTTCCTGTCAGTTAGAACAATTAATAAGTGGAACAACTTGCCTGCAGAAGTTGTAAATGCTCCAACACTGGAAATTTTTAAGATGTTGGATAACCATTTGTCTGAAATGGTGTAGGGTTTCCTGCCTGGGCAGGGGGTTGGACTAGAAGACCTCCAAGGTCCCTTCCAACTCTGTTATTATAAACCCTACAAAATAAGCCATTTTAGTTTTTGTTTTTTTTAAAATAGTTTTTATTGAGTATTTTACATTTTTAAAACCAAAAACATAACGGAAAAAGGTAAAAACCGAAAAAAGAAAAGAAAAAGAAAGAAAGAAAAGGAAAGAAGACATACACATACATCAAACATTTACAAAATACAAAACAAATATATGTAATAACAATATATTTGTAATATTACATAATATTATGTAATATATTACAACATTTTAGGTTTTTCATATTCTGCTGTAGAGATGCCTATGGAGGTTGTCAATCATTCAGGTCATGGTTTTACCCAAAGATGCTATTCAAAAGACAACTGGTGTTTTTTTAAAAAATAATAATAATAATAATAATAATAATAATGTTTTGCTTCTCATCCAAGAAACTTCTTCAGTTCTGACTTCAGAAGTGAACGGATGGGAAGCAAAACATTTCCAAGAAGAAGAAAAAAACTAAGAGAATCCAACTGCCTTTTTGAAAAATACTTTTTGGACCAGTGGTGGGATTCAATTTTTTTTTTTTACTACCAGTTCTGTGGGTGTCGCTGGGTGGCCATGTGATTGGGTGGGCGTGGCCAACTCGATGTCACTCACATCGAGAGGTGCCTCACCTGGCCGCTCCTCACCCCTCAATGTTCTGTCTCCTTCCCCACTTCGGAGTAACGAGCTGGCCTTCAGCCAGTGGATTCACGGCTCTTATCAGTCCTGGCAGAGAAATCGCAGCTGCATGCCAAAGTTCAAACAAATGACTCGCAGAGTAAGACTTTCAGCTCTCTTTGAAATGGTTCAGCTAATCTTTTGCTCCCCGTGGAGTGCGAGCAGTCCCAAAGCTCCTTATATATCCTGTGGGGTGGGGCTCCTGCCCCACCCTTCCCTTTGATGACGCTGCCTCTCTAATCGTCTGAAGCACGGGTTAATCCAAGCTTGATTATTATTATTATTATCAGCTGGGTCTGAAGGCGCAGCCTGAGGAAGGGAAGAATCAGGGGATGACGGCCTCATTACGTCCTCCGACTGGTCTGGTTCTGGCTCCTGGAGCCGGGCCCAAAGGCATCGGTGCTCCCGAGGTAAGCTTTACCGGCCCTCCCCCCTCACTCTCAGAGTCACTTTCAGGCATTGGGCCAGGTTCGGGGGCTGGAGTCACAACACTCCCCCTCCCAACCACTCCTTGCCTTGTCTTGCATGTCATGGAAGCTTTTTCAAAGTCATCTTCCCCTTGGTAATAGCCAATAAGATGAGGTTTTGCTATCAGAAGACCTGATGTACATTTCCAAATATTGTTGATCACCGTTCTCTTGGTAAGACTGAGTGGAGAGATTTATAAAAAAAAATAACAGAGTTGGAAGGGACCTTGGAGGTTTTCTAGTCCAACCTCTGCTGAAGCATCAGACCCTATACTATTATGGACAAATTTCTTCTTAAAAACCTCCCATGATTGGGAGGTTCCTCTGGAGAGATTCCCCCCCAATTTAAAAACGACAGGTTTGGAAACCTGCTGATACAAACTGTTGAATGGCTAAGAGGCCTCCATGAGGGGCTTGAAAGGAAAGGCAATTTGTGGAAGAAACTTATGGGTAACTTCCTCAGGAGGGAATTCCAAAGCATTTAGGGAAGTAGATTTCATCAAGGTATGGGAGGACTACAAACATCTTTAAAAGGCTTAAGTGTACTGATAAGGGTTTACGCCAAATACCTGACCTTCGGACCTTCCGCCGCGAACTGAAGACACATCTTTTCATTCGCGTGGGGCTGGCTTAAATTTTATCGATTTTAAATTTTAACGATTTTAAATTTTTTAATATTAATTTTAATGGGGTTTTAGTTTTATATATTTTAAAGTTTTTTAGGCCAATTATAAAATAAGTTTTTTAATTAGTATTTTAAATTTGTATATTGTATTGTTTGTTTTTTACTCTTGGCTGTACACCGCCCTGAGTCCTTCGGGAGAAGGGCAGTATAAAAATTGAATAAATAAAATAATAATAAGAAGAAAGCAAAGGAAAGAGACATAAGGCCAAGTAAACCAGAAAGGGCTTTGACAAGAGTATGTCTCTACGTCATGGTTAACGGTTTGGCATGCTGCAAAGACCAAGCCAATTGTAGTTAACGCAACAAGCCATCGTTAAAGCAAAGCATGCTTCATAATGCGTTGGAAATTC
The DNA here is from genome assembly GCF_028640845.1 of Ahaetulla prasina. Lineage (NCBI taxonomy): Eukaryota > Metazoa > Chordata > Lepidosauria > Squamata > Colubridae > Ahaetulla > Ahaetulla prasina. The sequence goes on from NC_080552.1 coordinate 7,287,131, forward strand.
AGTCATCTGTGCAGTTGTCTAGCTACAACGGCAATGCGAGTTCATACTAAGTTCATTTTAACCATGGGCTCTCATTCACAAGCCAAATCTGTCTTGAGGATAAGCAAATGTTGACTTGGTCAATACTACGTCTGGCTTCTCCTTCCTTTTTTCTAGCTGCTCCTGTTTGCGGTTGATTTGCCTACATTTTAATAGGTTGGTTTTGGTGTTTGGATGGGAGACAGAAACAAGTCAGTAGGAAGCTGCTTTCAAACCGGGGACCCAACATCACTTTTGACCAAAATTGCAATCGGTAAGTCAGAATGTGATCATGGTTTCAAATAATTGACTGCCCCGAAGCAAGCAAAGTTCTGTTCCCTTCTTTGTTGACCCCAGGGATTCATCCCAGCTAGTCGAAAAAGTCATCAGATGGTCTTCTTCCTCCAGTGGAGACTAGAACATGGGTCCTTCAAGACTCAGATCTTCCAGGTGAGTTCTGACTTGCCCATTGGCCTTCTAAAAATCAAAGCTGTTATACAATACCTATCTTCTGCTCTTCATTCTACATGTCAGGTTCTACATTTAGGCAAGAAAAACAAAATGCACAGGTACAGTATAGGTGGTACTTTGCTCAATAGTAGTAACTCCGAGAGGGATCTTGGAGTCCTAGTGGACAACCATTTAAATATGAACCAGCCGTGTGCAGCAGCTGCCAAAAAAGCCAACACAGTTCTAGGCTGCATAAACAGAGGGATAGATTCAAGATCACGTGAAATGTTAATACCAATTTATAATGCCTTGGTAAGGCCACACTTGGAATATTGCATCCTATTTTGGTCGCCACGATGTAAAAAAAATTTGGAGATTGGGTGTAGGACATGCTGTTGGATTTAAACCCCTAGCATGGCTTGTGGTGCTGTGCAGCACTGAAGCTTGATGTAACCACACAAAACCTGCTTTCAGTTTTGATTGCCACGATGTAAAAAAGATGTTGAGACTGTAGAAAGAGTGCAGAGAAGAGCAACAAAGATGATTAGGGGACTGGAGACTAAAACATACAATGAACGGTTGCAGAAACTGGATATGCCTAGTTTAATGAAAAGAAGGACTAGGGGAGACATGATAGCAGTCTTCCAATATCTCAGGGGCTGCCACAAAGAAGAGGGAGTCAAGCTATTCTCCAAAGCACCTGAGGGCAGGACAAGAAGCAATGGGTGGAAACTAATCGAGAGAACTAAGAAGAATTAGAACTTAGAACTAAGGAAAATTTCCTGACAGAACAATTACTCAGTGGAACAACTTGCCTCCAGAAGTTGTGAATGCTCCAACACTGGAAGTTTTGAAGAAGATGTTGGATAACCAATTGTCTGAAATGGTATAAGGTTTCCTGCCTAAACAGGGGGTTGGACTAGAAGACTTCCAAGATCCCTTACAACTCTATTATTCTATTCTATTCTATTCTATTTGATTCGATTCGATTCGATTCGATTCCATTCCATTCCATTCCTGTGAAACTCAGCTTTATTATTCCTCTCTCTCAATGCACACTCATAAAGCAGAAATAAAAACTTTAAGGTTAAGTGATGCATGGGGATGCATGGGGAATTAAATGCATGAATTTAAGTAGGCACCATCACAACACAAATTTTGGTCTAAGCCGGGAAAGCAGACCAGTTTTCATTCCTGTTCTTGGCCCTGCATTTTTTATTCTGCTTTTTTATTCTGCACTTGTGATGCCAGTGGGGGGAAAAACAAATAAAACACAACTTTGGGGGATGCCATCCTGGTATGGTGGGGATAGATAAGATTTTATGACAGTCATAGACCAAGAAAAAAAGAGACCGCTATAACAAAACAGAGCAGAACCATTAGCATAACCATGAGCTTCCATTACAGCTCGTGGCGGGAGGGGGAGAGTTTACACACAGTACAACAAAGCTTGGCAACATTTAAGGACAACAGAATTGTCTTTGTTATCTGATAGGTAATGTGAGCGAAATAAACCAGAATGCCCTGTGCATTTAGAGAAAGGAGAGGGGAGATCGCTTGCAAATCTATGTCCCCCATGGAACTGGCAGCAAAACGCAACAAAGGCAGCACCTGCATCACAGAAGCAAAATTGCTACAGGGGGGAACATTAAAACAAGCCAAGGATGATGAAGCTCTTCTGAATTTTGAAACGGTGTTCTTGTCCAGCTAACCAGCCAATTTGTATTTGGAAGCTGGTTGGTAATGTGAACACATCGTGGGCTGAAGCTGCCTTATCTAGTTGGCCCCTGTAGAACCTCTCGTTTTCAAAACCGAGTGGGCCAAAGAGCATAGAAGTGAAATTTCCCAGTAATATATTTTTTTTCCCAGGTGGACTCAAACCCTGGTATGGTAGAGCGTTGGTGGCTTTGTAGATTGAACACTTGTGCCTCTGAATGTAAGTAACCAAGGGGTCCTTTTGGTTCCGTCGTGCAAGAGCAACGCATCTTCATTTTGAGGTTTAAGGCATCTGTTCCCAGTTTTGTGTTGTTGGCCGTCTTTGACACGTCCATTGCTAAAATAATAACTCCTATGAGAGCTCTTTTTTTTTTTTATTAGCAAACCAGACAAGTTTAACACATGTGGGCTTCAACTCCCAGAAGTGTCCTGGCTAAGGTGGGACTAGAATTTACTGTCTCCTGGTGATGAGCCGTGTAGTGCATTGGTTAGAGTGCAGTACTGCAGGCTACTTCTGCTGACTGCAGTCTCCCTGCAATTTTGCAGTTCAGATTTCACCAGGTTCAAGGTTGACTCAGCCTTCCATCCTTCCAAGGTGGGTAAAAGGAGGACCCAGATTGTTGGGGGCAAGAGGCTGACTCTGTAAACCGCTTAGGGAGAGATGTAAAAGCACTATGAAGTGGTATATAAGTCCAAGTGCTAAGTGGGAGGGAGGAAAGGAAGGAAGGAAAGAAGAAAGGAAGGGCCATGGTGGTGCAGTGGTTAGAGTGCTGTACTGCAGTGTTGTGGCTCCAGCCCCCCCCCCTCGGGCCTGGCCCCCTGCCAGAGAGTGACTCAGAGAGTGAGGGGGAAGGACCGTCAGGGCTCCCCTCCGCAGGGCCGGCCTCTCTGGCTCAGCTCCAGGAGCCAGAGGCAGGCCAGGTGGAGGACGTAACGAGGCCTCTGTCTCCTGTATCTCCTCCCGCCCAGGCAATGCTTCCAGACCCAGCTGTGGACAATCAGTCCTGGTTAGATCCCAGGTTTCATAGACAAGAGAGGCGGGAACAACAGAAGAAGGGGTGGGGCAGGCCTAGAAAGTGCTGAGTCACGAAGCCACACCCCACAGGGTATAAAAGCAGGAGGGGCTGCTCTACTACTTCGTGACGGACAAATCAAACTGACTGGAGAAAACTTGAGCTAATTGAGCATTTGGCTTGGATTGCTGTTTGTTCCTGACTTCCTGGTTGACACGCCGGCATCAAGGAAGATAAAAGAAAACCTTGGCAGACGCTCACTAGTTTGCTGCCAGAGTTGATAGCTGCCGTGGACTAAATTCCCGGCTAATTGAGTCATTTCATGTGCCTCCCGGACTGAGGTGGGGGGACAGAACATGCAGGCTACTTCTGCTGACTGCAGTCTCCCTGCAATTTGGCAGTTCAGATCTCACCAGGTTCAAGGTTGACTCAGCCTTCTATCCTTCCAAGGTGGATAAAAGTAGGACCCAGATTGTTGGGGGCAATAGGCTGACTCTGTAAACCTCTTAGAGAGGGCTGTAAATCACTGTGAAGTGCTATATAAGTCTAAGTGCTATTGCTATTTTCCTTCCTTCCTTCCTTCCTTCCTTCCTTCCTTCCTTCCTTCCTTCCTTCCTTCCTTCCTTCCTTCCTTCCTTCCTTCCTTCCTTCCCTCCTTCCTACCTCCCTCCCTCCCTCCCTCTTTCCCTCCCGGTGGTTAGAATGCAGTATTGTAGGCTAACTCTGCCCACTGACAGCAATTCAATCCTGACCAGCTCAAGATTGACTCAACCTTCCACCCTTCCGAGGTGGGTAAAATGAAGACATAGATTGTTGGGGGCCATAGGCTGACTCTGTAAACCTCTTAGAGACGGCTGTAAATCACTATGAAGCGGTATATAAATCTAAGTGCTATTGCTATTGGCTGGGGAATTCTGGGAGTTGAAGCGCACACATCTTAAACTTGCCACATTGGAGAAACACTGCCTTACGATATTCTTCTGAAATGTCTCCTCCTATGTTATGGTTGGCCTTTTACCATTTGAGGAAATTCGCGGAGGTGGACCGTTTATATCAGTTGTTGATTTTTGATTTGCACGTTATTTATGTGGCAGTTAGTGGCATTTATTCTGTGAATTAGATTTTCAGTTGTGGAAGTGAGTTCGTGACATTCATGTTATGGAACAATTTGACTCTAATTAGTTGTTATATTTTTCTTTTACACCCAGTACTGTTTCGCTACATATCTGGTAACATGCTCAGCTTCTGGCATGATATAAATACATAAATAAGGCTGCTACTAATTAGGATTCTGCAAGTCAAATTAAGTTTTGATCCTCGAACGGAAACCTACACCACTCAGCAGAACCACCTTAGCACTTGATCATACTCATGATGAAGTTGTATGGACTATCAGTCTAATAAATGAAAAAAAAAAAAAAGCTAATGTGAAAATAGCCACGTGCTTCAAGATTTGCAGACTAATGCGATATTTGTGTCATGCGCACTGGAAAATCTGGCAAAATGATACAGAATTTTACTGCCAACAGTATTGTTGGAACAGTCTGGAGAAAAAATAAAGCTACAATTTGGTTAGGACTTAATTCTGGATTTAAACCTGCTAGAGTTAAAACTACGGCTTGCAAAAGTTCTAGAAATCTCCTACACGCTGGGGATTAATGGATCATGAAACCAGTCCTCAGTGAGATGAAAACCTTCTTCCTCACTTATGCTATTTCAGAATGTATATGGAGATATCTGTACTTGAAAACTCTGATTCAAATATGTCCATGTAGAAAACAAATGTCATTGGAAGAAGAATAGGGAAGAAGATTGCTCTACGCCCAATGACGATTTACTCTGGACTAGAGGACAATCCCAAAGGTGCGGTTCTCCATCATCCAGTCAGAGTGGAAGAAGCTTCTTGGATGAGAACCGAAACATCTTCAAAGAAAAAACAGAAAGTCCAGTTGCTTCTTGAAAAAAGCACCTTTGGGAAAACCATGATCTGGATGATTGAGAATCTCCATAGACACCAAAGGATGGTATCCTACCAGAAGTTCTTATTTACTAGGTGTTAGAGATGTAACCATGAAAGATATATAGGAAAAAGAAAGTCTGGAAGGACATTCAAAACTATCAGCTAACAATATTGGAAGAAAGAAGACTTACCTACAATTGGAGAATGGATTAGTAAAGTATCAAATTTAGCAGAAATGGCAAAAAATTCTGCCTATTTGAAAGACTGTACACAAGAAAAATATATTTTGGAATGGAGAAAGTGGATTGATTATATTCAAAATAGGTATCAGATTAAAAAATATCAATTAGTTTTTGAGTGAAGTTAGGAATTGACATGTATTAGAGTTTAAGAAAGAAGGGAATTGATAGTGTGATGGTTTGATGGTGTGAAATGGAATATGTTTTATGTTATATTTTAGATTATGTTTGTTAGTTACAATACCCTGTATTCTGTTCTGGGAAGTCTTGGGGGGGAGGGCGGAAGTGGGGGGGAAGGGGAAGATTATAAGTTGATTGATTGCCATTGTACAGAAATAAGGGTAGAATTAAACAAGTTGGAATGGTGTAAAGTCGGGGCTGCTCGGTAACCACTCCCGAAGGGAAAGGGTAAGGAAAGAGGAGTAAAGAAGGAAGAAAGTAGGTAGGCAGGTAGGTAGGTAGGAAAGAAGGGAGGGAGAAGAAAGGATAGGAGGAGAAGGAGGAGGAGAAGATAGAAGGTTAGAAAGGATGGTAGTGAGAAGTGGAAAAGAGGCGGGGAAGTAGGAAAGCGAGGAGAAGGATGGTGGGGAAAGTCGAAGAAGGATGAGAAGGGTAGAAAGGATTAAGGGAGGGAATGGCAGTCGAATAGCCTGGATTGAGCATAATTTGAGTATAGGATCGATTGTTGGATAAGTGATTGTATTGTACACTGGTCAAATTGTGGGAATTATTATGGGGAAAAAAAATTTGCCCTAAAAAAAACCAAAAACTATCAGCTAAAAGTACCGATGTCCATTGGGTTTGCTTTGAGGGAAAAAAAGAAAGGTCAAGATGGCACAACCGACAATGCACATAAAAAGCAAGTAGAACTTTGAGGATGCCATTATAACCTGCCATCTTGACATTATTATTATTTTTTTTACTATAACTTGTGGACATTCCTAGCTGAAAACCCCAATTTTTAGAGAAAGGCCGGAGATGGGATGAGGTGGAGAGGAATGTAGGCACAATGTGTCTCTGTTCCCGTGCGTTGCAGTAATAATAAATCGTACGAGGGTGACGGGGTAACTCAGCCATGTGCAGAGAAGAGCCTGCCATGGAATAAAATGTGGAAGATGCTTCAAAGAGAAACAAAACCATTTTTTTTAAAAAAAAGAAATAGGTAGCACGTTGGTAGATATTGTCAAAAAGGAGATGCTTAAAGAAGGGATACAAATGAAGTGGACATTTAGCTACAAAATAGTTGCAGGCAGTGGTGAAATCCATTTTTTTTTACTACTGGTTCTGTGGGCGTGGCTTGGTGGGCATGGTGTGGCTTGGTGGGCATGGCAGGGGAAGGATACTGCAAAATCTCCATTCTTTCCCCACTTCTGGGGAAGGATACTGCAAAATCCCCATTGCTTCCCCACTCCTGGGGGAAGGATATTGCAAAATCTCCATTTCCACCCCATCCTGGGGAAGGATATTGCAAAATCCCCATTCCCACCCCACTCCTGGGGGAAGGATACTGCAAAATCTCCATTCCCACCCCACTCCTGGGGGAAGGATATTGCAAAATCTCCATTCCCACCCCACTCTGGGGCCAGCCAGAGGTGGTGTTTGCTGGTTCTCCAAACTACTCAAAATCTCCACTACCGGTTCTCCAGAACCTCTCAGAATCTGCTGGATTACACCCCTGGTTACAGGTCATGCAGGTTATGTGATACAGGTAAAATAATAGGTACAGTTTCATCTATACTATCCCCCGTAGACATCCCTGCCTTCAAACCAGTGGTGGGTTCTAACCAGTTTTACTACCGGTTCGCATCGCACATGCGTTTTGCGCGCAATCGTCGTGCGCATGCTCGCTTCACTCACACGCGTGCCAAACTTGCGTTTCGCGCAAACGCATTAAGTAAAAGAACAGCTGAGGCATGGCAATCCACTCTGCTGCGCCTTACAGCTGAGCTAAAAACAAAGGAATAAAGGTAGGTATAGGGCGGGGGCCGGCGGGAGGGCCCAGCTGACATTAGGAGCAAACTGGTTCGTTCTCATATCAAGATTTCCACTACTGGCTCTTCCGGACTGGAGAGAACCGGTAGCAACCCACCACTGCTTCAAACCTACAAATTTTGGTTGCTATGAACTGGCACTAGATCAGGGATGTCAAACTCTATTTCATTGAGGGCCACATCAAGGCTGTGGTTGACCTCAGGGGGTGGGGCTGGGGGCTGGGTGGGAGTGCTTGACTGTGTGAGAGTGGCCAATTGGGTGGGCGTGGTCAGCTTGACACCACTCCCCAAACTGCTGGCACGTTTCCTGTTTGCATTGGGTAGACTGAGTCGAAGCGACGTAGGCTAGCTCCTTACATTTTCCAGGAAAGCCCAGCAGTCCAGATCCGACCACATCATGGGCTGGATCCAGCCTGCGGGCCTTGTGTTTGACCCCCCCCTGCACTAGATGATCCCTGTCCTGCTGTTCTGTTGGAGGAGGGGAGAGGAGGGCTTGCTGTAATTTTTCGCAAGCTTTTGCTGTAATTGCTTGGGAATTAAGGAGGGGGATTGTCTTCAGAGACGAAGCAGACTCTCTCCCAGCCAGTTCCAGCCTGGTTCCAAGGCCTCCATGCCCTGAGAGTGACCTGTTATCTGCCTAGCACCTCCGTGTTCTCAAAACAACCTTGCAGCATCACACTGGTTGTGCGGGATGGGGGTTGGGTTTGGGAAAATGAAAGAATTGCTGGGTGCTTTGCCTGGGACTTTTCAGAGTCTATCTGATTCTTTACTGCGACCACTTTCTTTTAGTAAAAGTTATTTTGATTCAACTTAATGGATTCAAGAGCTTTGCTTTCCTGGGAGACTAGCTGGGGCAGGTCCTTATTCACAGTGCTAGGATTCAGCCAGTTCACACCTATTCGGGAGAACCAGTTGCTAACTTTCTAAGCAGTTCAGACAACTGGTTGTTGGAAGAAATCTTATTTTGTTTTGTTTTTTTCACTTTACAGGGCTAATCCTGTAAGGAAGGCAGGAAGGAAACATTCTGGCCAGGGGTGAAATCCAGCAGGTTCTGGAGAACCGGTAGTGGAAATTTTGAGTAGTTCGGAGAACCGGCAAACACCACCTCTGGCTGGCCCAGAGTGGGGTGGGAATGGAGATTTTGCAGTTTCCTTCCCCTGCCACGCCCGCCAAGCCACATGCACAGAACCGGTAGTAAAAAAAAAATTGGATTTCACCACTGATTCTGGTATTGTTTCTAGCCTAATCTTTATTGCCCTGCTTACAGAAACTGTCTCTCTGGTTAACCCTCTTACACTGTAACAGCTAAGGTGATGCGCCCATCGATGTGAGTGACACTGAGTTGGCCACGCCCACATGGTCACATGACCACCAAGCCACGCCTACTCCAGCTGGTCATTAGGGCAGAGAAGTGGTTGTTAAATTATTTGAATCCCACCACTGCTTATTCACCTTATTCACCAATCCCCTTATTCTTTGAAAGAATAATAACTGTGTTGGCTTTTCCAATATAGCCATCAAACATGATACAATATACTAGTATACTAAGGGAGCAATCACAGTATTCCAGTATTTGAAGGGCTGCCACGAAGAAGGGGTGGGGTGTCAAATTATTCTCCAAAGCACCTGAAGTCAGGACAAGAAACAATGGATGGAAACTAATCAAGGCGAGAAGCAGTCTGGAATTAAGGAGAAACTTCCTAACAGTGAGGACACTTAACCAGTGGAACAGCTTGCCACCAGAAATCGTGGGTGATGCATCACTGGAGGTTTTTAAAGAAGAGACTGGACGGCCACTTGTCGGAAATGGTGTAGCTTCTCCAGCTTGAGCAGGGGGCTGGACTAGAAGACCTCCAAGATCCCTTCCAGCTCTATTCTATTCTAAGATTATCTTGTGTGCATGCCTACTGACAGAACTTGAGATTTAGTAAAGTTGAATCTTTTCCCTTTGCATCTGTATGCTTCTCCAACTGATGGGGAACTGAGGCCAGAATGGTCTGAGTATGAAGAACAAAGGAGAAATGAAACACAAAGAAACTGTAGGGATTCACACTTCTGCAGGGTTCATGAGAATCTTGACTTTCTATTCTGCAAAGACTGTGATTTGCACAGTCTTTGCAGGATAGAGTGGTTTTTGAGAGCCAGTTTGGTCTAGTGGTTAAGGCACCAGGCTAGAAAGCAAGAGACCATGAGTTTAAGTCTTGCTTTGCCATGAAAGCCTGCTGGGTGACTGTGGACCAATCACCAGGAGACTGAGGAGTTCTAGTCCTGCCTTAACTGTGAAACTTAGCTGGGTAACTGTGGAACAGTCTCTCTCTCATTCTCCACCCAAACCAACTCAGAAAGTTTGTTGTCTTGGGGAAAATAAAAGGAGGAACGTGTGCTGGGTATGCTCACTGCCTCATTTGTAAAAATAATAAGTAGGATACAAATAAAATAAATAAATACATCTTACAGTAGTTGCAATGTATGGCTGTGAAAGTTGGACTATAAGAAAGGCTGAGCGCCAAAGAATTGAGCGCCAAAGAATTGAGGCTTTTGAACTCTGGTGCTGGAGAAGACCAGGGGCGTGCATAAGAGCACAAGTGTACCTACTGTTCCTGTCCTATTGTTTCCTTTCATTATATCCAATTAATATAGTTATTTCATGCTTATGCTTATATACACTGTGTGACAAAAATAAATTAAATTAAAATTAAGACTCCTGCGAGTCCCTTGGACTGCAAGGCAATTCAACCGGTCAGTCCTAGAGGAGATCAACCCTGACTGCTCTTTAGAAGGCCAGATCCTGAAGAGGAAACTCAAATACTTTGGCCATTTAATGAGAAGGACGGGCTCACTGGTGAAGTGCCTAATGCTGGGAAAGATTGAGGGCAAAAGAAGAATAGGACGACAAAGAATGAGATAGTTGGATGGAGTCACTGAAGCAGTCGGCATGAGCTTAAATGGACTCCAGAGGATGGTAGAGGATAGAAAGGCCTGGAGGAACATGGGTCGGACACGACTTCGCAACTAACAACAACAACATTAGTAGCCAAAATTGTGGAAACCTTTTGGGAAAAGTGTATTTTCTAAAACTAGCTAATAAAATCATTTTTTTTTGGAGAGTAGTACCATAAAATTATATATCAATGGAAAGTTAATTTAATCAAGAATGTAATGCAATAACTTTTATGAAAGATTTGCTATTAGAATAGCAGTGAGGGTAGAAAGAAGAAAAGGGAAACACGTAGAAAAAATGAGATATACAAAAATTGTCACCATAGAAAAAACTAGATATACCAAAATTATCCCCATGTCACTTAATACTTAGTTGGGTAACTTTTAGCAATGAATGACAGCCTTACAACGTCTTCCCATGGAGCAAACCAAGTCTTTTAGTTCTGCAGCTGTTCTAATGTGAAACCAAGTTTGAATGATGGCTTCTCTTAACTGGGTTTTATTGCTGGGTCGCTTCTGAGTAAAAAAGTTTATTTAGTCAGCTCCATAGATTTTCAATTGGGTTAAGGTCTGGGCTATTCCCAGGCCATTCCAGTAGTGGGATAGGATTATCTTGAAACTCAAAAAAAAAAAAAAGTAGTGTTATTAGCCATCAAACCTCAAAAATACACTTTTCACAAAAGGTTTCCACAATTTTGTCCACTACTGTATATGCTGATCATCTCATTATGCAAAATGAGTTTTAGTACAGAAGACCACTATTGCAATAAGGCCACAGAATGTTGCTTTCTAGTTTTAAAAGTTACAATGAACCTGTCTGTGATGGCTACTGGACTTGAATTTTGTAAGCATGCAGCAATGGAAACATTATGAGCATCTGCATTAATTTTGAGATAGTGCAATGGTGTAGTTTAATTTGGGAATCTGTTAATTTGTGTCATTACAAAAATTGTTTAATAATAATGGCTTCTAAATGTAAATTACAGAAAACGTAATTAGAGAAACTAAGCTTAATAGGGCCTAAATACTTGTATGGCTTTATGTTTTCATGGTGTTATTTTCCCCTCTAGTTTGCATAATACAGATTACCCCAAAAGGAACTAGCAAAATGTTTGTGTATGTTCACTTGTGTGTGAAAAAGAAATAAAAAGTTAATGATGAAGTATATGGCTAGTCTAGTGAAAAGAAGGACTAGGGGAGATATGACAGCAGTCATCTAGTATTTGAGGAGCTGTCACAAAGATGAGGGTGTCAGACTATTTTCCAAAGCATCCAAAGATAGAACAAGAAAATATGGATGGAAACTAATAAAGGAGAGATGCAACCTAGAATTAAGGAAAACATTCCTAAAAGTGAGAACAATCAACCAGTGGAACGCCTCGCATTCAGAAATTTTGGGTGCTCCATCACTGGAGGCTTTCAAGAAGAGACTGGACAGTGATTTGTATGAATTGGTATATGCTCTCCTGCTTGAACAGGGGGTTGGACTAGATGATCTCCAAGGTCCTTTCCAACTCTGTTATTCTATGATACGTTGTTTTTAAAAAAGCTTTGTTCCTGCTCATTGAAATGTCATTCTATTTAGGGCAGAGGAAAACGGTTTTGATTCTAAATCAAAACCTGGGGTAAGTTGGATAAGGAAACCTACAGCATCCCGTCTGAAATACATTTCAAATCCAAAATTTGACTGGGTTATGGGATATTCCTGTAATAAACAATTCCTCCATCCCCAGAATTAACATTTACTTGTATGTGACAAGTGAAGCTGTTCAATTAAGCGAAGCAAAGCAAACACACAGATGCGCTTACATGTTGGGAAGGAATGGCGTGCACTGATGCATTGATGATCAAACTGTGAAAACAGCCCTACTTCCTGTTCAACGGACCATGATGTTATCTCAACCATTTCCAAATGATCTCCCTACATGCCAATTAACAGCCAGAACTGGGTCTCCATAGATAAGACAAACAACATTTACATTCCAATTAGACTTTGCCCATCACCATCTCTACTGGGATTTGAAAGGTACTCCTCTTATTTAACCGAGAGTTAATGGGAGGAGAGGAGACATCGGTGGGCTTTGTTTGAGGTGGACCTCCCTCCAAGTCCTTGATTTCGCACTGAAATTAAGACCCAATTTAATTAGGAAGCCTCTTTAGAACTCATTCCAGAATCAGAGCTGGCTTAGCTTGTTTGTTCTTACTATTTGCCCGTTCCCTGCAACGCCGCTGCACACAAAGAGCATTGACAACATGCACCCTACAACAAAAGGCAGGGACATAGAAGGCTCTGTAGATTAAACAACAGCACTTATATACTGCTTAACAGTGCTCTTACAGCCCTCTCTAAGCGGTTTACAGAGTCAGCCTATCGCCCCCGACAATCTGGGTCCTCATTTTACCTACCTCGGAAGGATGGAAGGCTGAGTCAACCTTCAGCTGGTCAGGGTCGAACTGCTGGCAGTCAGCAGAATTACCCTGCAATACTACATTCTAACCACTGAGATAGAGGGAGGGAGGGAGGGAGGGAAGGAAGAAAGGAAGGACAATAGCAATAGCACTTAGACTTATATGCCACTTAACAGTGCTCTTACAGCCCTCTCTAAGCAGCTTACAAGCCTATCACCTCCAACAATCTGGGTCTTCATTTTACCCATCTCGGAAAGACAGAAGGCTGAGTCAACCTTCAGCTGGTCAGGGTCGAACTGCTGGCAGTCAGCAGAATTACCCTGCAATACTACATTCTAACCACTGAGATAGAGGGAGGGAGGGAGGGAGGGAAGGAAGAAAGGAAGGACAATAGCAATAGCACTTAGACTTATATGCCACTTAACAGTGCTCTTACAGCCCTCTCTAAGCAGCTTACAAGCCTATCACCTCCAACAATCTGGGTCTTCATTTTACCCATCTCGGAAAGACAGAAGGCTGAGTCAACCTTCAGCTGGTCAGGGTCGAACTGCTGGCAGTCAGCAGAATTACCCTGCAATACTACATTCTAACCACTGAGATAGAGGGAGGGAGGGAGGGAGGGAAGGAAGAAAGGAAGGACAATAGCAATAGCACTTAGACTTATATGCCGCTTAACAGTGCTCTTACAGCCCTCTCTAAGCAGCTTACAAGCCTATCACCTCCAACAATCTGGGTCTTCATTTTACCCATCTCGGAAAGACAGAAGGCTGAGTCAACCTTGAGCCGGTCAGGATCGAACTGCTGGCAGTCAGCAGAATTAGCCTGCAATACTACATTCTAACCACTGCGCTAACAATGACTCTGCCTACACTTTTAGAAGGAATGTTGAAATGGTTTTTCATTTTGAACTCCTCTTGAGGTTTTTTTTGAGATAGGCAGGAGGAACCAGTATGGGTCTGATGCTGTTCATGGTTCCTAATCCCAATGTTTATGTTGGTCATGTCCCACACTGTTCCAGGATCAGAATAAATTTCTGTACAGGCAGAAATGAAACTATGAGACTGAAGAACTGGTGCCTCAGAGTTTCTAATCTAGGGGGGCGAAGTCCTTGGTTGAATAAAAGGAAGGATATGAGCTCCATGGACTGCAGAGGTGACTACCAAGCAAGTACTAGAGCACATAACATCCAACACTAGAAGGCAAAATCACAAAACTGGGTCTCACTTATTTTGGCCATGTCATGCAGGGGAATTCATGGGAGAAAGCAATTATGTTGGGAAGAGTTAGTGGTAAAAGGAAACTAGGCCATCAAAGATAATAATAATAATAATAATAATTTAATTTGTATACCGCCCTTCTCCCGGAGGACTCAGGGCGGTGAACAGGCAGATAAAATAAAAACGATACATTTCAATAAAAACAATATTTGCCTTATACACTGTAAGCCGCCCTGAGTCTTCGGAGAAGGGCGGGGTATAAATGTAAACAAAAAAAAAAACTTATTCCAATAGCCTAAATTTAAAATACAATACAAAATATAAAATAAACCCCAATAAAATCCATATTTAAAACCCTATTAAGCCAGTCCTGCTCGAAAGAATAGATATGTTTTAAGCTCGCGGCGAAAGGTCCGGAGGTCTGGAAGTTGTCGAAGTCCTGGGGGAAGCTCATTCCAGAGGGTAGGTGCCCCCACAGAGAAGGCTCTCCCCCCGGGGGTCGCCAGTCTGCACTGTCTGGCTGACGGCACCCTGAGGAGGCCCTCTCTATGAGAGCGTACCGGTCGGTGGGAGGCATGTGGTAACAGAAGGCGGTCCCGAAGATATCCCGGTCCTATGCCATGAAGCGCTTTAAAGGTGGTAACCAACACCTTGAAGTGCACTCGGAAAACCACAGGTAGCCAGTGCAGCCTGCGCAGGATCGGTGTTATATGGGAGCCACGAGTGGCTCCCTCTATCACCCGCGCGGCTGCATTCTGAACTAACTGAAGTCTCCGGGTGCACCTCAAGGGGAGCCCCATGTAGAGAGCGTTACAGTAGTCCAGGCGAGAAGTGACAAGGGCATGAGTGACCGTGCATAAGGCATCCCGGTCTAGAAAGGGGCGCAACTGGCGGACCAGGCGAACCTGGTAAAAAGCTCTCCTGGAGACGGTCGCCAAATGATCTTCAAAGGACAACCGTCCATCCAGGAGAACCCCCAAATTGCACACCCTCTCCATTGGGGCCAATAATTCGCCCCCAACAGTCAGCCGTGGTTGCAGCTGACTGTACCGGGATGCCGGCATCCACAGCCACTCAGTCTTGGAGGGGTGGAACACAAAGAACATGATGGCTGGACACTTCATAGTTGATCTTGACCAGAGTATGGAAAACTCAAACAAGTAGTGCAAGATTAGAGGATGGGGAGAGACCTGGCCCATAGAATCACCAAAGGTTGGGTACAACATTATGGATACTCTCCTCATCATCATCATTATCATCAAGGATTATGGGTAACTGGTACACAGCTATTGGGGACATATTCTGGGGACATTGTCTACAGAAGCTCTCATTCATCCAGATCACGGATGTCCCAAAGGTGCCTTTATTTTGAAGGCAACTGGACTTTTTAAAATTTTTCTTTAAGATGTTTTGCTTCTCATCCAAGAAGCTTCTTCAGTTCTAACTAACTGATGGGGAATGGAAGGGATTTACTTTCTCTGAAATCAACCAGTCGTTAACATTCTTAAAGGAAGGTCTTAAAGAATCATTAGAAAGTCCAGTTGCCTTTAAAATAGAGAGTAGGGGTGACAGGATAGCAGTGGTCCGTACTTGAGCAGCTGCCACAAGGAAGAGAGGGGTCAACCTATTCTCCAAAATATCTGAAGGTAGGACAAGAAGCAATGATGGAAACTAACCAAGGAATGAACCAACTTAGAAATAGAGAGACATTTCCTAACAGTGGAATCGCTTTTCTCCAGAAGTTGTGGGTGCTCCATCAATGGAGAAGTTTAAGAAGAGGTTGGACAGACATTTGGTCAGAATGGAGTCTTAGTGGACAACCAGCTAAATATGAGCCAGCAGTGTGCAGCGACAGCCAAAAAAGTCAATGCAATCCTAAATTACATTAACAGAGGAACACAATCAAGATCAAGGGAGGCACTAATACCATTCTATAAAGCCTCAGTAAGACCACACCTAGAATACTGCATCCAGTTTTGGCCACCACACTATAAAAAAGATGTTGAGACTCTAGAAAATTGCAGAGGAGAGCAACCAGGATGATTAGGGGACTGGAGATTAAAACATATGAAGAATGGTTACAGGAACTGGGCCTGGCTAGTCTAGTAAAGAGAAGGACCAGGGGAGATAGGATAGCAGTCTTCCAATATTTGAGGGGCTGCCACAGAGAGGAGGGGGTCAAGCTGTTTTTCAAAACAACTGAAGGCCAGACAAGGAATAATGGATGGAAACTGACCAAGGAGAGATTCAACCTAGAAATGAGGAAGAACTTTCTGATAGTGAGAACAATCAACCCATGGAACAGAAGTTGCCTTTGGAAGTTGTGGGAGCTTCATCACTTGAGACTTTCAAGAAAAGACTGGACTGCCATTTGTCAGAAATGGTGTAGGGTCTCCTGCTTGAGCGGGGGGTTGGACTAGATGACCTATAAGGTCCCTTCCAACTCTGTTAATCTATCTAATCTAGGGTCTCTGGCTTGAGCTGGGGATTGGATTAAAACACCTCCAAAGTCCGTTCACAGCTCTGTCATTCTGTTAAATCAAGATTGGGTTATTTTGAGTTTCTTTTTCATACTCTCCAAGTAACTTTTTCAAAAGTTTCCCCGTCATGTTTCACTTTGCCCCGTTTCAATCCCAGGGCCTGGTTCCATTATTGTTCCTGTCTCAGACATTCTTTTTTTCCCCCTAGGACTGAATTAACTTTCCTGAAACTTGACTCTTAAGAGTGTCTTGATCCTTGCTTCTTTCCCAAGGACAGATCTCTTTTCCTTCACAACAAGAGGAAAATTCTCACGCAGATGGGCTTTCAAAATACAGTATTTGCCAATAGAGAGAGGTAGAGAAAAATTGTTGATAATTTCTTGGATATTTCTTTTCTAGATAAAGCAAAATTCTCAGGCATTAAGGCCTTTTGGATAAGAATTTGGTGGATTATTCAAAATGTACTGAAGAAGAAGATAAAGTTCCTGCCACAATTTTTCCTTTTGGGAATTATAACGGATTGTACAGGGATTGAGACTAAACTGATTCTGAATTTAATAACAGCAGCAAGACTGTTGATTGGACAATACTGGAAGAAAGAAGAGGTACCTACAATAGAAGAATGGATACTGAAAGTCATTAATTTGGCTGAGATGGCTAAAATCTCAGCTTTTTTAAAAGACAATACGCAGGAAAGATATTTAATTGAATGGAAAAAATGGATTGATTATCTACAAAACAGATATCAGATTAAGAAATATCAGATTGCCTTTGAATAATTAGAAAGTTATTTTATCTAATGGGGAGGGGGTTGGGAGATGAAAAGCTTTGGATGAGGTTAATTGGATTGGAAGG
Organism: Ahaetulla prasina; assembly: GCF_028640845.1. Taxonomy (NCBI): domain Eukaryota; kingdom Metazoa; phylum Chordata; class Lepidosauria; order Squamata; family Colubridae; genus Ahaetulla; species Ahaetulla prasina. The sequence goes on from NC_080552.1 coordinate 7,304,419, forward strand.
GAAAATTTTATTCTATGTTTGGTTTATGTATAACAATACTGGGAGGGAGGGGGGAAAAAAGGGGGGAAAATGTTTTTGTTTTTTTAAAAACTTTTTCAATAAAAAAAAAGCAAAATTCTCAGGCCATTTTTCAGGGCCATTAGCTGTGGCATTTACATGGCTGTTGAACCTATCTACCATTTCCCAGGAAGTTTCCTGTCGATGATTTCTCTTCAGGTTTAATAAAAGGTAGCAGACAGGGGACTGTGTAATGAAAATTTACATGCATCCTTTGGCACATACATCTTTAAATCCATGTCGAACACCATGTACACCTAGGAGATCGTTTCCAAAATTCTCATTTCTTTTGAAAGAACTTTAATTGAAATTTTGCTGGAACTTGTCTCTGAGGTTCAACTTTTTATTTAGTGATGAATATTGATGGAGTGTTCAATTGTGAAAGAGTTATAACTCAGAACCAAGCTACCATTTGATGTGATATATGTTACATCAATATATATTACACTTGTATACAGTGCTCCCTTCCTTGTTATAAGAGCCGCGGTGTTGCAGTGGTTGGACTGCAGTATTTCAGGCTAATTCTGCTGACTGCTAGCAGTTCGATCCTGACCGGCTCGAGGTTAACTCAGCCTTCCATCCTTACCATCATCATCTTCTTTTAAGAACCCCATAATACACAGCGGGTTGGAGTCCGGGCAACTGAATGGTGCTAGCAGAGTGTTTACTGGCCGGATGCCCTCCCTGTTGCCAATGCAGAGTTTTATTCAGCAGATATATTCTCACTGTGCCCAGAGAGAGAAATATCTGCCTCTACCTAGGATCTGATTGTGAAGTGAGAGCTCCACCTCTAGGCCACCGCATCACTACTAGACTTCCATCCTTATGGAAGATGGTAAAATAAGGATCTGGGTTGTTGGGGGGAATATGAGGACTCTGTAAACTGCTTAGAGAGGGCTATAAAGCACTGTGATGCAATCTATAAGTGCTATCTAAGCTATGTAAGGTCTAGAACTCCTTGAGGTAGTAGCAGAGAGTTAATCTTGTACAATATGCAATAGCAGTGCACATTGTAATACAAGTGCTCAATCCATTGTGTTAGATCCCCTTGGGCTCCTTCTGACAGAATGGAGAGAGCTCTTCCTTTGATTCTAAATCTGTTCCTTTCTAGGGAGCACTGACATGGAGCGGGGTTCAGTTGATGGTCAGACCAAAACAGCCTCCTTGAGAAACAGAATTACTTATGAGCTGGGGTGAAATGCTCCCAGTTCGGACCGGATCGCCCGATCCGATAGCGATGGTGGCGAGTGGTTCGGAGAACCAGTAGCAAAAATCCCTGCCCTCCCCCCACCCCTGCTAAGCCACGCCATCATCAGAGGGATTTTTTTATTTTTAAAAGCATTTTTTCTTCGACCAAAAAATGCTTTTAAAAGTAAAAAAAAAAGCCTCTGACAATCTCACGTCTCAGCTGGGATCATCAGAGCCTTTTAAAAGCATTTTTTACAACCTCTTCGGCTGTAGAAGTTGTAGAAAAAATGCTTTTAAAAGTAAAAAAAAAACTTGGCCATGCCCACAGAACTGTTAGTAACAAATTTTACATTTCACCGCTGCTTATGAGTAATGCAGTGGTGCATTGCATGCATGACAGAATGCATAACAACAACATCATCAACATCATCATCATCATCATCATCAGGATAGTGATGAATAAGACTTTTCTCAAAAGGAGAACACATTAGAAGGCAATCTTTGATAGTCTGCATCTATCCCTCAGATGAAAATTCTGTCTCCTAGTTCAGAAAGACCATTTCCCTCTCAACATTCTATGTTCTCTAATCTTCTTGCTTTTTTTTCCCCAACTGAATTCCTTGATCTTTATTTCTGTTGATGGAGTAGGATTTTGTTCCTGTATGACCAAATAACTGCAAATAATAGTGATGTGGTCTGGTAAGAAATGCAGGTGTGACAGATAAATATTCTTAATAGGATTCTGTGAAGCTTCTATCTTGACTCTCTTGAAACTTCAAACCGAATTTTCAAATTGAATTGATATATCAAGTCCAGTATCTCTTTGAATCTCTTTAAAGACATCTATATGCACACATTTTATTGAATCAAGCTGAATAGAAACATCAAATTTAACTAACTCTCCTTTTAAATCAGATCACAAATCTGAATGAGATCTTGGCTGATTTTTTCCCCTCATCCCGTTGGACTCCATCCATTAAGACAATATTTTGAGGAACAACAGAATATGCCCTTCAGCTTAGAGAAAGGACATGCTAACACTCTCCAAATCTTAGAAAGTAACTGGTTTGCTGATGCTACAAAACCTTAAGTTACAGGAGGCTCATCATTTTCTCTATATAGAATAGAATAACAGAGTTGGAAGGGACCTTGGAGGTCTTCTAGTCCAATCCCCTGCTTAGGTAGAAAACCCTACACCATTTAAGACAAATGGTTATCCAACATCTTCTTAAAAACTTCCAGTATTGGAGCATTCACAACCTCTGGAGGCAAGTTGTTCCACTAATTGTTCTGTCAGGAAATTTCTCTGTCAGGAAGTTGCGTCTCTCCTTGATTGGTTTCCCCCCATTGCTTCTTGTTCTACCATCAGGGGCTTTGGAGAATAGCTTGACTCCCTGTTCTTTGTGGCATCCCCTGAGATATTGGAAGACTGCTATCATGTCTCCCCAGTCCTTCTTTTCATTAAACTAGACACACCCAAATCTAGCAACCATTCTTTATACCGTTTTAGCCTCCAGTCTCCTAATCATCTCTGTTGCTCTTCTCTGCACTTTTTCTAGAGTCTCCACATCCTTTTTACATTGTGGTGACCAAAACTGAATGCAGTATTCCAAGTGTGACCTTAGCAAGGCATTATAAAGTGGTATTAACACTTCACGTGATCTTGATTCTATCCCTCTGTTTATGCAGCCTAGAAATTTGTTGGCTTTTTTGGCACCTGCTGCACACGGCTGGCTCATATTTAAATGGTTGTCCACTGGGTTCTAAGACAGTTAGGAGATACCAGTTTGGGGGCAGTTTAAGTAGGCAATACTGATTCAGAAGCAGTTGTGTCTGCGCCCCCCAGCCGGGCCTCCTGCCAGAAAGTGACTTGGAAAGTGAGGGGGAAGGGCCGTCAGGACTTACCTCAGGAGCACCGGCTTCCCTGGCTCAGCTCCAGGAGCCAGAGGCAGGCCAGATGGAAAAGATAATGAGGCCGCAGTCCCCTGACTCTTCCCCCCCCAGGCCACGCCTCCAGACCCAGCTGATGGCAATCAGGCCTGGCTGGACCCTAGGTTTCATAGGCAGGCGAGGCGGGAACAACAGAAGCAGCGGTGGGGCAGGCCTAGGAAGTGCTGAGTCACGGACCCACACCCCACAGGATATAAAGGCAGCAAGAGCTGCTGTGCCTCTTCGTAGCAGGCAAATTAACTGCTTAACTAAGAGCTGAAGTTCTGTTTGTTCCTGGGTGACTCATTGGCGTCGAGGGAGATAACAGAGACACTTGGCAAACACTCGCTATTTTGCTGCCAGAGCTGATAGTTGCCGGCTAATTAAGCCATCACTCGGACGGAGGCAAGGGGGGACAGAACAGAAGCCATATAAAGCAGCAGCATCAGTTCATGTTTAAAGTACTTTGGGATTAACAGATAATCCCAAAGTGCTTTAAATATGAACATATGAAATAGCTGCCTTATATGGATTATTTAAACTTCTTTGGGATTAGCACATAATACATATGGGGCAAGATTTGCCCACAGTGTACATTATCTGGTTTCCTAGAAGATCTGCATGAAGCAATGCCAGAGCCAATCAACCTGGATAGCTGAATCGGACATCTAGTTATGAGGCCACTGCAGTACCCCCTGTAAAAGTTTTGTGTATAATTATGTGAATTGTGCATGTATGTTTACTCCTCTTCTGTTGTGTTCTCATAATACGCTAAATAACAATTAGGAGATAATGTGCACCCAGAAGTTCCAAATTTAGTCCAGCCAGCATTGGATTAGGTAAACCAATCATTTGAGTGGAAAGCAAGTTCATGTGATCTTTTAATCCAGGGGTAGTCAAGCTTTTTATACCTAACGCCCACTTTTGTATCTCTGTTAGTAGTAAAATTTTCTAACCGCCCACCGGTTCCACAGTAATGTGCCATGTATCGTCCTCTGCACATGCCTCTCGCGCATCGTGGATTGGGTTTGGGGGGGACGCCGGCTACCAGCTCTGCTTGTCTGTTACAGTTGGGTGGTGTGGGGGAAGATGCGCGAGCTATTCTGGGATGAGGCTGTTTTGTTTGCAGTCACACTATAACGCCATTTAGTTTCACTTAGGTAACGTGAACTAAACTTATGCGCCGGTGATACAAATAGTATATTTTCAGAAATTTAAATTGTCACGGGGAATTTTATGAAAACCTAATGAAAACATTTTTAGATAATGCTATGAAATTTTTTTTATAGCATTATAATATAGTATATTTTCAGAAATTTAAATTGTCACAGGGAATTTTATGAAAACTTAATGAAAACATTTTTAGATAATGCTATGAATTTTTTTTTAAATAATCAATTAAATTAAAAAAAAAGGAAAATGCTTCAGTATCGGACAAAACCCCTACCGCCCACCATGAAAGTTGGAATGCCCACTAGTGGGGCGTAAGGACCAGGTTGACTACCACTGCTTTAATCTAATGTAGCAAAATAATTCCTACCATTGGCATGAAACATTTCACTGTTACCAGTACATGAAGCATCCCTCCCATCACTCCAAACGAAATGGCCAATACTTGAACGTTAGATGGATTATTTTGGCAAAGATATCTCCCAAGCTCTTTTTTCTTATTTTTAGTTTTTTTTTTCTTTTTTCATTTTCACCCAAAGGCCAGACAAGAAACAATGGATGGAAACTAATCAAGGGAAGAAGCAACCTAGAAGTAAGGAGACATTTCCTAACGTGAGAACAATTAACCGGTGGAACAGCTTGCCACCAGAAGTTGTGGGTGTTCCATCACTGGAGATCTGTGGAGATTCTCAATCATCCAGGTCATGGTTGTCCCAAAGGTGCTTGTTTTTCCTTGCAGATGTTTCACTTCTCATCCAAGGAGCTTTTTCAGTTCTGACTTCACAACTGAAGAAGCTTCTCAGAGGAGAAACGAAATATCCCCAAAGCTTTAACAAAAATTTTGGTAAGCTTTAACCAAAGACTATCCACTATTGACCTCACCCCATTCCTAAGAGGTTTGTAAGGGGTGTGCATAAGAGCACCAGCGTGCCTACCGTTCCTGTCCTAATGTTCCCTTTGATTGTATCCAATTCGTATGGTTATTTCATGCTTATACTTATATATTTATAAGTATGCTTATACTTATATACTTCCTGACCTTCGAACCTTCCGCCGCGAGCTTAAGACACATCTATTTATTTGCGCAGGACTGGACTAGGATTTTTTAAATTTTAAATTTGGTTTTAAATGGGGTTTTATTATTTATATTTCTATTTTAAATATTCGGCCTATTGAATAAGTTTTTTAAAATCAATGTTTTATTCTGTATATATTTATGTTTTTATCTGCCTGTAAACCGCCCTGAGTCCCTAGGGAGATAGGGCGGTATAAAAGTATGAACAAATAAAATAAAATAATAATAAATATATACTGTTGTGTTTGACAAAATAAATAAATAAATAAATAAATAAATCTTCAAGAAAAAAAAAACAAGAACGTCCAGTTGCCTTTTGAAAAAGCTGCATCGCTGGAGGTTTTCAAGAAGAGATTGAGACAGCCAATTATCTTGGAATGATATATGGTCCTGCTTGAGCAGGGGGTTGGTCTAGAAGACCTCCAAGGTCTTTTTCCAAGCCTGTTATTCGGATTTTGTTTTCCGTCCACGGGATATGAAAATTCAGCCAACAAATTAAATAAATTAAGCATTTGCTGCTTACTTCCAGCACCCCAATAAGTTCTATCGTTTGGCCTTGAAGGAGTTCCAGCAGCGGTTCCTCCCATCACGTACCGCAAGGCTCAGAGAAAGCCGTGTTTGATATCTTTTCTAACAAGGTTCACCACCATGAGACGTCTTTGTACTTCTGCTTCTTTTTGTTGATAGATATCTATGTTTTTCTGAACCTCTGCTTCTTTTTCTCTCATCTATCTCCCTCATATAATATGTGCACAATCCTCCTAGGCTCCTTCAGACATATATATTTTTTTCTTCTTCCTCCCTCTACCTACCTGGGCTTCCTGCTGTTCTTGTTCAAATCATGTTTCTGTTGTCAGCCCACTCTACCTTTCTTCTCCTACTCAAGTTTCAGTTCTCTCCATTTAAAATGGCTAACTGAGCTGAAGCTAGGAGGTGATCGATCTCGGAACCGGTCAATATTTCAAGGCTCTGTAGGGAACTCATAAATTCCGAGCCACATATTTTCTCTACCAGGCATAGCTCATTTTGTGTGTGTGTGCATTTTTTACTCAGCCTGGCAAATAATGGAAGGGAGCGGAGAGGAAAGAACGACAGAGAGGAAATGGAATCGGGCAGGATAGGGAGCCAAGCTAGCTCCCTTTTGAAAGATGAAAACGCTCCATAGAGCTTGCAAAACCGATCTAAGCCTTTTTAGATTTTTTTTTTGTTCAGAGCATTGCTAAGAACATGGTAGGGGGAAAAGGAGCCATCGCACGTAGCCAGGTTTTTGGAGAGAGAAAATTCTCCTATTAAATTTTAAGTGGGAAATGATTGCTATGCTGGGCAATGTCTCCTTAAAGATGTTTTGTGACCTTTGGGGAGATAAATATTACAAGAAACCCAGCAGGTTTCTAGTCAAAAATGGCAACTTTGGAGAGAGAGAGAGAGAGAGAGGTTTCCTCATTTCTTAAATTGTTATGTTAGGTCCTTCCCTACTTTTGTAACTGGTTCAGAGGGAGGAGAAAAACAAGAACCTTATTACTAAAACAGATCGTTTGCAGGAAAAAAGAAAAAAACAACAACCAAGCAGATTTGTTTCAAAAGGAACATGCAATATGTTTTAGACTTTATACTGGATAGTCAAGGCTATGGTTTTTCCAGTTGCAGTGTATGGCTGTGAAAGTTGGACCATAAGAAAGGCTGAGCGCCAAAGAATTGAGGCCTTTGAACTCTGGTGCTGGACAAGACTCCTGAGAATCCCTCGGACTGCAAGGTGATCCAACTCTAGGTCAGTCCTAGAGGAGATCAACCCTGACTGCTCTTTAGAAGGCCAGATCCTGAAGATGAAACTCAAATCCTTTGGTCACCTAATGAGAAGGAAGGACTTCCTGGAGAAGAGCCGAATGCTGGGAAAGAAGAAGGGGATGACAGAGAACGAGATGGCTGGATGGAGTCACTGAAGCAGTCGGCGTGAGCTTAAATGGACTCCAGAGGATGGTAGAGGACAGGAAGGCCTGGAGGAACGTTGTCCATGAGGTCGCGATGGGTCAGACATGACTTTGCAACTAACAACAAGTGATGTCACACTTGGAATACTGCATTCAGTTCCGGTCACTACGATACAAAAAAGATGCTGAGACCCTAGAAAGAATGCAAAGAAGAACAAGAAAGATGATAAAGAGTCTAGGGGCTAAACAGTATGATGAACATCTAAGGGAGCTAGGTACGTCTAGTCTAACGAAGAGAAGATTTAGGAGTGACATGAAAGCTGGATATATGGTGATGATAGTTGACTTCCAGTACTAGAGAGGCCATCACGGAGAAGAAGGATTTGACCTAATCTCCAAAACACCTGATGGCAAGACAAGAAGAAATGGATGGAAGATTATCCAAGAGAGACCCAACCTGGAATTAAGGAGATATTTCCTAACACAGAGAATAATCAATCAGCTTGCCTCCAGAAATGGTGGGTCCTTCATCACTGGAGGTTTTCAAAAAGAGATTGGACAACCATTTGTCCAAAATGGTATAAGGTCTCTTGCTTAAGCACGAGACTGGAAGACCTCCAAGGTCCTTTCCAGCTTTGTTATTCTATGTTTTAAGTCTTAGTTATAGATTGGACAAGTTTGGTTCTAATTTAGTCATAGCATTTTGGGACTGAAAAAATATCCAATGTCCCATCCCTCTCACTCTTTCTAAGTCATAACTGCATATCCAGATACAACTAGTAGGGCAAAAAAAAAGAGATACACCTGATAGATGAGAATGACCAGCCACATAATGTTGGCAAGAAAGTTACATGGACATGTTGGAAAAAAAAACCCCCACAAGATCTTTACTCTTAGAGAGAACCAGGGGTGGGTTGCTGGGGGTTCGCAGGGGTTCAGGAGAACCTCTAGCTAAGATTCTGTACAGTTTGGAGAACCCTCGAATCCCACTCCTGGCTGGCCCCGCCCACCCCTCCCCTCCCCGGAGTCCCTGTGTGGCCTGTCTTGGATGCAAGTAAGTGCAGTGTGTGCACAGAGGCTTGGGGAGGGCAAAAAATGGGCCTACCAGAAGTTTGGGAATGCCAGAAATAGGCCCATTTCCGGCCTCCAGAGGGGCTCTGGAGCCTGGGGAGGCCGTTTTCAGCCTCCTAGAGGCTCGAGAAAAGCCTCCAGAGCCCAGGGAGGGCAAAAATGTATCCCCTGCCATGGTGCAGGAGGACGACCAAGCCACGCCCACCAAGCAACGGGTCAGAGAACCCCTTGCTAAAACTTTTGAAGAGTTGGTCCCCTTGAGAGAACAAATAGTTTCACTTAATTGGGGACTCCTTTTTATGGCCAAGATGGCCATTATCAACTTTCAGAGAGATGAATGAAAAACATCCCATCACCAGGGTACCAGTCTGTTCTCTTCTGCTAGGCCATTTTCTTCTTTCAGCTCAAATCCAGCTCTTGACAGCTGCCTGTCTCTTCTAGCTTTGCTCCTGGGAAAACCCAGCGTAGTGCAACCGTTCACCAAAACAACGTTTCACTTTGATTTTTGCTTGAGGCCAAATCTGGTAACAATCTAAGGAGCTGCAGAAATCTTCTTGTTGTTAAAATTTCTCCTCTGTTTCACCTCCAGAGGGTTTAAGGAATGACGGTGGAACTTAAGCAGTGATTAAGAAAGGCAACTTTTCCCTTGACCGAGTGGACTGTCTGAACCCGTGGAGACACATTTAAGACATAATCAAGCTCAAAAGGGATTTGCTCACTTCTCCAACTTCAGGCTTCGTATCACCCACTCCTCAGCAAGAACAGAATTAGTGCCAGCAAGAGAAATTATCCTGGATTATTTTCTTTTCTAGCAAACCTTGTACAATTTAATGAAATAGAATTTGATGTTGAAATGGTGACATCCTCGTGGGTGAGGTTTACTGTTCTATGTTTTTAAGTCATGAAAGGGCTGGGAAGGACAGGCTGTTTCATAGGGTTGGAAGGGACGATGGAGGTCTTCTAGTCCAACCCTGTTCTGTCTCCTTCCCCACTTCAGACCCATGAGCTGGCCTTCAGCCAGTGGATTCACGGCCCGTATCAGTCCTGGCAGAGAAATCGCAGCTGCCTGCCAAAGTTCAAACAAATGACTCACGTAGCAAGACTTTCAGCTCTTTTTGAAACGGTTCAGCTAAACTTTGCTTCCCGTGGAGTGAGAGCAGTCCCAAAGCTCCTTATATATCCTGTGGGGGTGGGGCTCCTGCCCCACCCTTCCTTTTGATGACGCCGCCTCTCTAATCTTCTGAAGCATGGATCAAGCCAAGCTTGATTATTATTATCAGCTGGGTCTGAAGGTGTAGCCTGGGGAAGGGAGGAATCAGGGGATGACGTCCTCATTACGTCCTCTGACTGGTCTGGTTCTGGCTCCTGGAGCCGAGCCAAAGGAATCAGTGCTTCCGAGGTAAGCCTTACCGGCCCTTCCCCCTCACTCTCGGAGTCACTTTCGGGCATGGGGCCAGGTTTGGGGGCTGGAGTCAGAACAAACCCCATGCCCATGGCAGGCAATCTTATATCATCCTGGGCAAGTGGTTATCTAGTCTATTCTTGAAAATCTCCAGTGATAGAGCACCCGCAACTGCAGAAAGCAAGCTGTTCCACTGATTAATTGTTCTCACTGTCAGGAAATTTCTCCTTCATTTTGGGTTGGATCTCCCTTTATTCCACCTATTGCTACAGTAGTGGCCAAAATTGTGGAAACCTTTTGGGAAAAGTGCATTTTCTAAAACTAGCTAATAACACCACTTTTTTTTTTTGAAGTAGTACCATAAAATTATATATCAATAGAAAGATTAACAATTGTAAAATGCCCAGAGTTTGCTGGGAGTTGGGGAGCATATAAATATAATTGTCATTATTTATTATTAACAGCAGCAATCTTTCCTATTACAGTTGTTAAGGAATGAAATGGAAAAAGTGGAAGGGGAGAGGATTGCTCCTCTGCATGTACAGGTAGTCTTCCACTTACGGCCACAACTGAGCCTGAAGTTTCCGTTGCTCAGCGAGACAAGGGTTAAGTGAGTTTTGCTCCATTTTACAACCTTTCTTCCCACAGATCTTAAGTGGATCACTGCCGTTAAGTTAGAGATTAAGTGAATCACTGCCGTTAAGTTAGCAACATGGTTGTTAACGACAAGATCAATTAAGAAAACAGGGTCGACTTGGCAGTAAGGCTTGGAGATGATTGGCCCCTCCCATAAGACATAAAAGAAGAGCAAACGGGACGTGAGCTTTTGCAGGGAGCAATTAGTTCATCTAGCGGATTCAAGATTTGAAAATTCTGTTTGTGACTCTGTGCCAAGTTTGGCCTTGCCCTGCGTCTGGAAATTAGCTCTCTGGCAGCGCTCCATGTGAGATAGGTGGGTGTTGATAACCTTCCTCTGAAAGACTGTTTATCAAGCCTTGAGGACTGTAAATGAAAGTAATTTACAACCGTATAAATAAAAGAGGTTTTGCGGGACTAAGATTGTGCTTTATACTTTCTAAGGAAGCCTAGGTCAGAACAATCTGTCCATATTCCAGTATGGAATATTCCAGTAGGTCAGAAAAATCTGTCCATATACAAGAGTGCAGGACAAGAAACAACATATGGAAACTAATCAAGGAGAGAAGCAACCTAGAACTGAGGAGAAACCTCCTAACAGCGAGGACAATTAACCAGTGGAACGGCTGGCCTCCAGAAATTGTGGGTGCTCCATCCCTGGAGGCTTTTAAGAAGAGATTGGATAGCCACTTATCTGTAATGGTATGGGGTCTTGAGCAGGGGGTTGGATTAGAAGACCTCCAAGGGAGTGACACCTTTGGAATATTGAAAACAAGGATCTATACAAAATGGCCACCCCTGAGATCATGCCCTCAGTGTGTCATCCCTAACCCTGGGAGCCTCAGTGAGGCCATTTTGCATATAGATCCTTGTTTTCCAATACTTGCCACAGAGAAGAGAAGGTTGACCTATTCTCAAATGGGCCTGAGAATAGGACAAGAAATAATGGGTGGAACGTCATTAAAGAGAAATCCAATCTAGAACTAGGAGAAATTTCCTGACTCTGTGAGCCATTAATCAGTAGAATGGCTTGCCTCCAGAAGTTGTTCTCCATTGATGGAAGTTTTCAAGAAGAGATTGGACAATCTGTAAGAAGCCTGTTATTAAACACAGCTGCTTGCAATTACTGCAGGTTCTAGTCCCACCAGGCCCAAGGTTGACTCAGCCTTCCATCCTTTATAAGGTAGGTAAAATGAGGACCCAGATTGTTGGGGGGGCAATAAGTTGACTTTGTATATAAATATACAAATAGAATGAGACTATTGCCTTACACAATGTAAGCCACCCTGAGTCTTCGGAGAAGGGCGGGATATAAATGTAAATAAATAAATAAATAAATAAATAATAAATCATTTCACTAGGATGGTATAAGCTCTCCTGCCTTGAGCAAGGGGTTGGACTAGAACAGGGGTCTCCAACCTTGGTCACTTTAAGACTTGTGGACTTCAACTTCAACTCCAGGGACTCTGGTGGCTCAGACTGCTAAGACACTCTGTTATTAACACAGCTGCTTGCAATTATTGCAGGTTCAAGTCCCACCAGGCCCAAGGTTGACTCAGCCTTCCATCCTTTATAAGGTAGGTAAAATGAGGACCCAGATTGTTGGGGGCAATAAGTTGACTTTGTATATAATATACAAATTTATTTATTTATTTATTTATAATTACATTTCTATACCACACCATCTCCCGAAGGACTCAGGGCGGTGTACAGCCAATATTAAAATACACATAACACTATGATATAAATATAATAAATAAACACTATTTAAAAACAATTTAAAAATAAATATTTAGTGGCCGAATCACTAAAACGGTCAAAGACCGATTAAAAACCCATTAAAATTTCGCTAAAATACATTCTTAGGCTAGTCCCGCTTGGTGAATGGATGAAGACTATTGCTTAACATAGTGTAAGCCGCCCTGAGTCTTCGGAGAAGGGCGGGATATAAATGCAAATAAATAAATAAATAAATAAATAAATAAAAAACTCCCAGAATTCTGGGAATTGAAGTCCACAAATCTTAAAGTGTCCAAGGTTGGAGACCCCTGGACTAGAAGACTTCTGAGGTCCCTTCCAGCCCTATGATTCTATGTTCTACTTGTTCTTGAAAATCAAGTAGTTTATTTTTATTTTTGCTGTTTCCTGCAAACCACTGGCATGCAGCCAACTTTCCATTTTTAGAAAGAAATCAAACACAAAATGCATCAGAATTAGACTTGGTTTACAGGTATTCCTGGAAATGATACTGACTGAAGCCAGCTTCGCTTTTAAAGAGGAAAGTTAAAAGAAGCCAAAAATCTAGCTATACTACTTATACTTATTGCTTGTTTGTCTGTTTATACCTTCAGGTTAGTCCAAAAGCTGCATTATATATCACAAGAATCTTTGAATCAAGTGATCTAAGATCTGGTGCCTTAAAATAATGCATTAAAAATACAGGACCATGGAATTGAAATTTTTGGAAAGTTGTGGATGTTGCAGTTTGCCAGCACTTAGCTGATCAGAATTTCTGATTCTCTCTGACAGCTTCCCACAAACAAAATCAATGGGGAAGCCAGCAGTTGCTCCTGTACTCACAATTCCTCCCCTCCTCCATCCATGGTCATTCTGTTTATTTCTTTAATAAATATTGATGTATTATTCAAATTTGTTTGCTGCAGAAATTATTTTTCTATTTATGATATATATTGTTCTTAGGGCTGTGAAAGTTGGACCATAAGAAAGACTGAGTGCCAAAAAATGGAGGCCTTTGAACTCTGGTGCTGGAATAGACTCCTGCAATCCCTTGGACTGCAAGGCGATCCAACCGGTCAGTCCCAGAGGAGATCAACCCTGACTGCTCTTTAGAAGGCCAGATCCTGAAGATGAAACTGAAATACTTTGGCCACCTAATGAGAAGGAAGGACTCACTGGAGAAGAGCCTAATGCTGGGAAAGATTAAGGGCAAAAGAACGGAACGATGGAGAACAAGATGGCTGGATGGAGTCACTGAAGCAGTCGGTGTGAGCTTAAATGGACTCCAGAGGATGGTAGAGGATAGGAAGGCCTGGAGGAACGTTGTCCATAGGGTCACAATGGGTCAGACACGACTTCGCAACTAACAACAACAACAATTGTTTTTAGACGATAGGGGTTTGGAGGTTAACACATAGGAAGAATTGGGTTTGTCTAGTGAAAAGAAGAACTAGGGATGACATAATTGTTGTGTTTGAGGGACTGTCACAAGAAGAGGGTGTCAACTTATTTTTCCAAAGCACCAGAAGGCAAGACAAGAAACACTGGGTGGAAACTGATCAAGGAGAGAAGCAACCTAGAACTAAGGAGAAATTTCCTAACAGGGAGGACAATTAACCAGTGGAACGGCTTACTTTCAGAAGTCATGGGTGCTCCATCACTGGAGATTTTTAAGAAAAGACTGGACAGCCATTTGTCTGGAATGGTATAGGGTCTCCTCCTCGAGAAGGGGGTTGGACTAGAAGACCTCCAAGCTCCCTTCCAACTCTGTTATTCTGTTTTGTTCTGTAAATCAGCACAGAAAGGACCATCCAGCATTGAGGGGGGGGGGAATATGGCTGGCCTATAATTTAATGTTCTTTCTGGTCACATTAGACTGGTCACATCCCCAAGGATGGTCACAGGATAGTCTAACCATAATTAAAGTTGGTTGAACAGAAAGACCTACCTACAATCGCCTTGACGTATCCACGGATACCACTTTGTCTAATCCTCCCACCAAATAGGATTTATGAATGGAGTGGGGGCTTACTTTGAGTACCTGCAAAATACTCTTGTGATTATTGAGTTTTTTCCATGGGATGGTTAAATTTTAATCCAATAGTTTTGCAAATGGGTCAGAGTGGGAAAAGTCAAATTCGAATCTCATAAAATCTTTACGCAATGCTGTTCTCTACAGCAGCTATTGGAAGATGTGGCTACTTTTCTTTTATGTATCTTTTCTTTTATGTACACTGAGACCATATGCACCAAGACAAATTCCTTGTGTGTCCAATCACACTTGGCCAATAAAAATTCTATTCTATTCTATTCTATTCTATTCTATTCTATTCTATTCTATTCTATTCTTTCTCTCCCGTAGTTCCAGGGATGGGGCTACTGGGGGTTTTCAGGGGTTCGGGAGAACCTCTAGCTAAGATTCTGTGGAGTTCAGAGAACCTCCAAATCCCAATCCTGGATGGCCCCGCCCACTCTGCCCTGCCCCTTCCAGGAGTCCTCACATGGCCTGTTTTGGATGCAGGTAAGTGCAGGGCACGCATAGAAGCTTGGGGTGGGCAAAAAACGGGCCTACCAGAAGTTTGGGAAGGCTGAAAACAGGCCCAGTTTCTGGTTATTCATAAAGCCTCCGGAGCCTGGAGGGAGGTTGTTTTTGCCCTCCCGGAGATTCAAGGAAAGCCTCCGGAGCCTGGGGAGGGCAAAAATGCACACACACCCGGCCATGGTGCAGGAGGCTGACTAAGCCATGGCCACCATGGCCACGCCCACCCAGCAACCAGGCAGAGAACCCCCTTGCTAAAATATTTGAAGCCCACCCCTGTGTTCTTCTCTGTTGCTCTCCATTTTTCAGAGTGGGTTTTCTCCACAAAATACACAGTTGCTGCTCTGTATTACTACCATTACTGCTGCCGCTGCTACTACTATTACCATTACTACTACCACCATATTCTCATTTTCTTTAACGTTTTAGACTCTTCTCCCTTCCATCCACAAGAAATGTAAATGATTTCAACTTAACCGTCTCAAAAGTAGCCATGGGTAATAAATGAAAATTATGGGATTTTTTTCCCCCCAAGTACTACTTAATGAATTTTTAATGTTTCTTTCATTTTAATGCAATCAATCTCTTGATATCGCAACACTAGTGAAGCAACAGTAACACAATTAAGGTACAGAAAGCTCAATGTAGTAACACAAATGAGGTTTACTTATTTCTATTTTTGAGATCAAAGCGTTTTCATTTTACACTTTATCTTAAAGTCTACAGTGGAGACTTGACAGTGGCCTGCAGTGGAGATTGGCAAATGACAACTATTTTAAAAGAATGACAGAGTCAGAAGGGACCTTGGAGGTCTTCTAGTCCAACCCCCTGCTCAGGAAAGAAACCTCGCACCATTTCAAACAAAGACATTTTACTTTATGGAAATCTGGAAAGCAAAGCCGTTCATTTAGGGAGTGCGGTTTAATCAAATCATAAAATTCAGCCTCTTTCAATCTCAAAACAGTGGTGAGAGTTTATTACTACTTAATTGAATGTTCAGCCTCGTGAGAATCTACCTTGCCAATTTTCAGGATTTCATTCCTTGTGTCGATTTGGTTATTCCACCATGTTCTCAAAGCTGTTTGAAATATCAGTGTTCAGTTTTCTTGGGAAGTGGTGCTTTTGAACTGATGTAATGCCTGCAATTGACAATGGCGATGGTGCTATTTCCTGTTTCATGTATTGGCCTCACTTTGAAGCGTCTCCGATTGATACACATCCGTGACATCTAAAACTTGAGGTATCTCGCAACCTTATGAAGTTTTGGACATTTAAAAATAAGTTAATTTGGGGTAATCCTTGGGTTAGGAACAGTGGTGAAATCCAGCCGGATCTAACCAGTTTGCGCGAGCTGGTAGGGCTGGGGGTGGGAGGCTCCACCCACCCACCAGGACGTCATTATGTTCTGTTTATTTCTTTCTGCACATGCGCAGAAGTGTTCTGTCCTCTCTCGCATCCATCCGAGTGATGGCTTAATTAGCCGGCACTATCAGCTCTGGCAGCAGAATAGCGAGCATCTGCCAAGTGTCTCTGTTATCTCCCTCAACGCCGATGAGTCACCCAGAAACAAACTTCAGCTCTTAGTTACTCAGTTGATTTGTCTGCTACGAAGAGGCACAGCAGCTCTTGCTGCCTTTATATCCTGTGGGGTGTGGCTCCATGACTCAGCACTTCCTAGGCCTGCCCCACCCCTGCTTCTGTTGTCCCCACCTCTCCTGCCTACGAAACCTAGGGTTCAACCAAGCCTGATTGCCATCAGCTGGGTCTGCAGGCGTGGCCTGGAGGGAGAAAGAGTCAGGGGATGGAGGCCTCGTTATCTCTTCCACCTGGCCTGTGTCTGGCTCCTAGAGGTGAGCCAGGGAAGCCGGTGCTCCCGAGGTAAGTCCTGACGGCCCTTCCCCCTCACTGTCCAAGTCACTTTCTGGCAGCAGGCCCGGTTCTAAGTCATTTTCTGGCAGAAGGGCAGCTCGGGGGGTACAGACACAACAAGAAGGCTCTCACGTTTCCGAACCAGTAGCGAAGGTAAGTACATTTCACCGCTGGTTAGGAAGGATGCTGCAGAGAATTTAGGAAGAACTTATCCAGGGATGTCCTAGGCATCGATAATTATCTTAATAGCTCGTGCAAAATGGGTGGGGTTTTATTTGGTTACACACACTTTTTTTTTTATTTTGTTGATGCCCCCCACTCTCCAAATATGTGTCACTGCTTTTAAACCTGTATCTGGTATAGAAAGGGGACTTAACAGAGTTTTGTAGTTTATTTTGCATGACTGAAGGAGAATTTATCTTCCTTGTGAAGGAAGATGTTAATTACCCATAAATATAACATAAACTCTATTTATAGTAGCCCAGCTGAGATGCTAACTGATTGCTATCCAAAATATTTTCTCAATGTAAAATAGAATAGAATAGAATAACAGAGTTGGAAGGGACCTTGGAGGTCTTCTAGTCCAACCTCCTGCTTAGGCAGGAAACCCTACACCACTTCAGATAAATGGTTGTCTAACATCTTCTTAAAAAATTCGAGTGTTGGAGCATTCACAACTTCTGCAGGCAAGTTGTTCCACTGGTTAATTGTTCTCACTGTCAGGAAATTTCTCCTTAGTTTTAAGTTGTTTCTCTCCTTGATTAGTTTCCATCCATTGCTTCTTGTCCTGCCTTCAGGTGCTTTGGAGAATAGCATGACTCCCTCTCCTTTGTGGCAGCCCCTGAGATAGTGGAAGACTGCTATCATATCATCCCCTAGTCCTTCTTTTCATTAAACTAGACATACCCAGTTCCTGCAACCGTTCTTCATATGTTTTAGCCTCCAGTCCCCTAATCATCTTTGTTGCTCTTTCCTGCACTCTTTTCAGAGTCTCAACATCTTTTTTACATCATGGTGACCAAAACTGAATACAGTATTCCAAGTGTGGCCTTACCAAGGCATTATAAAGTGATATTAACACTTCACGTGATCTTGATTCTATCCCTCTGTTTATGCAGCCTAGAACTGTGTTGGCTTTTTTGGCAGCTGCTGCACATGGCCGGCTCATATTTAAATGGTTATCCACTAGGACTCCAAGAACCCTCTCACAGTTACTACTATTGAGCGAGGTACCACATATACTGTACCTGTGTATTTTGTTTTTCTTGCCTAAATGTAGAACTTTACTTTTTCATCATTGAATTTCATTTTGTTAGCACCCAATTTTCAAGTCTGTCAAGATCTGTATCTTGAGCCTATCTTCTGGAGTGTTGGCTATTCCTGCCAGCTTGGTGTCATCTGCAAATTTGATGAGTTCCCCATCTATCTCCTCGTCTAAGTCATTGATGAAGATGTTGAAGAGTACTGGGCCTAAAACAGAGTCTTGGGGTACTCCACTGCATACTTCCCTCTATGTAGATGTCTTTAAATAAGATGAATGACTCTAGTGGTTGCAAGCTTGCCCACCGAGTTACATTTTCATCATGATGATCTTCCTGTCTCCCATAAAGGTTTCCTTGACCCATGAAGGATAAACAACCTTCATTGGTTCCTCCAGGAGTTCTAGCTCTTTAATTTAAGAATTGTCAACTGGGTCTCCTAATCCAATGAGTAGCCTTTGAATTTCTGAGACATAGGTTAAGAATGGAGAAAGGAGGAGGTTGCAATAGCTGAGGTTCAGCCAAAGGGTGGCTGATGGATAACTCTTTTTCTGAAGCTGTGTGCCTGCCTATTGAAAGAGTAGGGGAAGGAGCCAGGAGCAGCCATGATAAGAACGGTGTGCCAGTTTCTTTCTAATCCATCAGTTGGTCAACTGCTGGAAAGTTGCGTGGTAAATTAAATTTAAGAGGTTGAAAGCATTTTGAGATCTAGGAAGATAGCAGGGCTGACATGGAAATGAAGCAATGGGGTGGAATCAGGGATGAAATCTACTTACCTTCCCTACCAGTTTGGAAGTGTGTGCGCTGTGCGCGTCACATGCAATTTTGGACCCTCTGTACATGCGCAAAGCCTTCTGCACATGTGCAAAGGGTAAAAAACAGGTTACTTCCTGGTTAAAACCAGGAAGTAACGACGTCTGGGTGGGTGGGTGGAGCCTTGCACTGCTGCTGCTACCGGTTCACCTGAGCCAATGCGAACCGGTAGCATTTCACCCATGGGTTGGATGCTTGATCTTTCCGATTTATGCTTTGCCCTTAAGGATGTAGGAGCCTACTCAGATGAGAACACGTGGCCAATCCAAGCTCAGATTCACCCACTGGACCGTCTACAAGGCCCCCAGGTAGTGAATGAAGCCAGATGGCAATTGATGCAATGAAACACCGAGTTATTCCATGCTCAGTAATCCTTCCCGTTAGATTTCCAAACATGGCAACACGGAGGCAGACAGAGCCAAAAGCTTAATGCAACAAATGAAAGAAAAAACGAAAGCAAAAGAAAATGGTTCCAGCAATGTAGGTGCTACAGACAGCATGCACATCAATTCATACTTACATAAATGTCTGCACCATAAAATCCATCCTGGTAAACAACACTGGAAAGATGTACACACAAAGAAAAAACATTCATATTAGTGCATTTCCACATGCAGGTGCTACCAACCCCTGAAACTCTTGAGGTTAGTCATATCACAAGAACAACGGAACAGGAAGGAAAGAAAACACAAACTGGAATGCGAACAAAGAATATGTGAGGATATAGAGAACATTGTAGCATTCACATAAGGTAGGGTCACCCTTCCCATATCTCAAGCGAGGTCTGAAAGTTCCTTATTTTTTTCCTTTCTTCAGAAGGAAGTAAAGTGGTACCCTTAACATCTGGTCACTATAAAAAAATATACAGGCATTTTGTGCTGGGAGTGCATCTTTCAATGTACCAAGCTAGGAATTTTTTTTTTTTTTATTTCATTTTGTCACAACAGTATACACAAACTTTGTCATAAATAAAACAACATATCATGAGTCAACCTTGGGCCGGAATAGCTCTGGCTGGTAAAGCCTGTTATTAAGAACACAGAGCCTGCAATTACTGCAGGTTCGAGCCCGGCCCAAGGTTGACTCAGCCTTCCATCCTTTATAAGGTAGGTAAAATGAGGACCCAGATTGTTGGGGGGGCAATAAGTTGACTTTGTAAAAAATATACAAATAGAATGAGACTATTGCCTTACACACTGTAAGCCGCCCTGAGTCTTCGGAGAAGGGCGGGGTATAAATGTAAACAAAAAAAAAAAAAGAATATATATATATATATATATATAAGTAAAAAAATATATGCATCAGCTATATTAATTTGATATAATGAAGGGAACATTAGGATAGGAACGGTAGGCACTTTTGTGCGCTTATGCACGCCCCTTATAGTCCTCTTAGGAATGGGGTGAGGTCAATAGTAGACAGTCTTTTAGGATTATGGGAAGAGACCACAGAGTCAGGTAGTGAGTTCCAAGCATTAACAACTCTGTTACAGAAGTCATATTTTCTGCAATCAAGTTTGAAGCGGTTGACATTTAGCTTGAATCTATTTTTTGCTCTTGTAATATTGCGATTGAAGCTGAAGTAATCTTTTACAGGAAGGATATTGCAATAGATGATTTTGTGTGTTAAACACAGGTCATGTCGGAGTCGACGGAGTTGTAAGTTTTCTAATCCCAGGATTTCAAGACACCTCTGCGTTTCAGATATCCCCACAGCATCTAAACTAACTTGCCCAAACTTTACAGGTCATTGCAGATACGCCACCCCATCCTGCTTTGCCATTCTAGCACAACGCCAGTTCTATTTCTAGGCAGAAGAGGCCCCTTCGAACATGACGAGGAAGCTGAGTCACAGTAAAGGTAAAGGTTCCCCTCGCACATATGTGCTAGTCCTGTGATGGCGAAGCTATGGCACATGTGCCACAGGTGGCACACGGAGCCATATCACTGAGCACGTGAGTGTTGCCCTAGCTCAGCTCTGGCGCGTACGTGTGCACCAGCCAGCTGATTTTCGGGCCTTCTAGGCCCACCAGAAGTCAGGAAAGGGGCCGTTTCCGGCCTCCGGAGGGCCTCCATAAGGGCTCCGTAGATAGGTGGGGAAAGCTTTTGTAGCCCTCCCCAGGCTCCAAGAAAGTCTCTGGAGCCTGGGGAGGGCAAAAAATGGGCCTACCAGGCCCATCATGCCATCTTGTGCCAAAAACGGGGGGGGGGAGCATGAGGGGTCGCACGCACATGCGTGGGGGGCCAGGACGTATTGAATTATGGGTGTGGGCATGCATGTGCACGACACCCCTGCGCTCCTTCCACTTTTGGCACGTGACGGCAAAAAGGTTAGCCATCACTGTGCTAGTCGTTCCCGCAACTAGGGGGCGGTGCTCATCTCCGTTTCAAAGCCCAAGAGTCAGCGCTGTCCGAAGACGTCTCCGTGGTCATGTGGCCGACATGACTAAACGCCAAAGGCGCACGGAACGCTGTTATCTTCCCACCAAAGATGTTTCCTATTTTTCTACTTGCATTTTTTACATGCTTTCAAACTGCTAGGTTGGCAGAAGCTGGGACAAGTAATGGGAGCTCACCCCGTTACGTGGCACTAGGAATTCAAACACTGAACTGCCAACCTTTCGATCGACAAGCTCAGCGTCTTACCCACTAAGCCACCGCATCCCTAAATGTTTCCCTAAAAAAACTTTTTTAGCTTATAAAATGGTAAAGTTTAGAAAAGTACTTGGCATGAACAGTTGTTGATGCCCATGTGCAAATCTATAGGGGAGATGTAAATTAAATAATTAGGTTTAAAAATGCAAGTGGAAAGACTTTTTTTTAAAAAAAAAATCAGAACACCATCTATTGAACTTAGTATTTGATCAGCCTGGGTAATAACTGCAAGAGAATTGGGCTATTTTTTTTTACGTGCTTTTGAACTGCTAGGTTGGCAGAAGCTGGGACAAGTAACGGGAGCTCACCCCGTTACACGGCAGCACTACGGATTCGAACCGTTGAACTGCCAACCTTTCGATTGAAAAGCTCAGCGTCTTAGCCACTGAGCCACCACGTCACAAGGGGAGGCTAATTGGGTTCATCTCTAAGGGAAGCAAAACAGTGGCTGTGGATGCCGGCATCCCGGTACAGTCAGCTGCAACCGCGGCTGACTGTTGGAGGTGAATCATTGGCCCCAATGGAGAGGGTGCGCAATCTGGGGGTTCTCCTGGATGGACGGTTGTCTTTTGAAGATCACTTGGCGACCGTCTCCAGGAGAGCTTTTTACCAGGTTCGCCTGGTCCGCCAGTTACGTCCCTTTCTAGACCGGGATGCCTTATGCACGGTCACTCACGCCCTCGTCACTTCTCGCCTGGACTACTGTAATGCTCTCTACATGGGGCTCCCCTTGAGGTGCACCCGGAGACTTCAGTTAGTTCAGAATGCAGCCGCGCGGGTGATAGAGGGAGCCACTCGTGGCTCCCATATAACACCGATCCTGCACAGGCTGCACTGGCTACCTGTGGTTTTCCGAGTGCACTTCAAGGTGTTGGTTACCACCTTTAAAGCGCTCCATGGCATAGAACCGGGATATCTTCGGGACCGCCTTCTGTTACCACATGCCTCCCACCGGCCGGTACGCTTCCATAGAGAGGGTCTTCTCAGGGTGCCATCAGCCAAACAGTGTAGGCTGGCGACCCCCAGGGGGAGACCCTTCTCTGTGGGGACACCTACCCTCTGGAATGAGCTTCCCCCAGGACTTCATCAACTTCCTGACCTCCGGACCTTTCGCCGCAAGCTTAAAACATATTTATTCTTCCGAGCAGGACTGGCTTAATAGGGTTTTTAAACATGGATTTTATTGGGGTTTATTTTATATTTTGTATTGTATTTTAAATTTAGGCTTTATTGAATAAGTTTTTAAAATAGTGTTTTTATTGTAATGTATTGTATTATTTTATCTGCCTGTTCACCGGCCTGAGTCCTTCGGGAGAATGGCGGCATAAAAATTAAATTATTATTATTATTGTTATTAAAACATTCTTCACTAGTCTAGATGCCAGCCATGATGTTATCACTTGTGTTGGAGACCGGATGACCAGGTTGTATGTACAGGTAGTCCTCGATTTACGACCACAATTAAGCCCAACATTTCTGTTGCCAAGCAAGTCAGTAGTTAAGTGAATTTCCCCCTCCCCCCATTTTACTACCTTGCTTAATGCAATTGTTAAAGGAATCCCTGAAGTTATTCATTTATCAACAAAGTCATTAAGTGAATCTGGCTCCCCCATCGACTTTGCTTTTGTCAGAAGGTCGCAAAAGAGGATCATGTGACACCCCACCCCCACCCCCGGGACACTGCGACCGTCATAAGTATGAATCAGTTGCCAAGTGTCTGAAGTTTGATTACGTGACCTGTGGGGATGCCGCAATGGTTGTGGGGGGGGGGGAAATGTGAAAACAGTGTGGAAAATGGTCACGGGTCACTTTTTTCCAGTGTTGTTGCAACTTTGTGAGGTTACTCAATCAACCGTTGTAAATCGAGGACTATTTGTAGGCTGTTCCACACCACTATGGTACCAGATGGAGCGATATCCCCCTCTTCCATGGGCCTACCCAACCCTTGGCAACCCTTTTTTTTATTTTGCACAAGGAAACATACTTTTCCACATTTTTGTCGGTGTCACCTCAGATCGTTACGCATTGTGGGGAAAATGAAAGGGCCTAACTGAACACCTTCAGCTGGGAGAAGCTGGTTTTTCAACCTGTCTAGAATGTGTTTAAACCCGTATTTCAAGTGGTGTTCTAAGGCAGGGGTCTCCAACCTTGGCAATTTTAAGACTTGTGGACTTCAACACCCAGAGTTCCGCAGCCAGCTGGCTGCGGAACTCTGGGAGTTGAAGTCCACAAGTCTTAAAATTGCCAAGGTTGGTGACCCCTGTTCTAAGGAATACTGAATGCCTTTCATAACAGGGATTATTTGTCAAAAAGACCCGTCTCCATAAAAGACAACTTTTCTTGTTATTTCCCCCCCAAAATATTCCCCTGAAATGCGGAGCGACCAAGGTCTCTGGGTAGCAATACGGCCCTCGTTCTAATAATCTGCACCACCATTCATCCCAAATGAATGCCTTACACACTGTAAGCCGCCCTGAGTCTTCGGAGAAGGGCGGGATATAAATGTAAACAACAAAAAAATATATATTCACACGTAAAGGGCTGCTTCGGATGAATCCTGGGGTAATGACGTTACATGTTCTGAAAGCAATTAAACCTCACTTTTAATTCTCTCCTCAGCCACCGAATTGACAAACTTGTGTCAGGTATTCTCGCTCATCTCAATTTACCTCAACGGGATGCTGTCGTGAGGAAAAACGGCAGTAAAAAGATTATGGGGAAGAATACAGAGGCAGGACATGGGACTGGAGAAAAAAAAACTGAGTGACCATTATGAGGAAAGCCTCAGAGAAGATAACTTGGTCCTGAAGGAAAGCCTGAGGAAAAAAAACTCTAAATAAGCAAGATAATTAATCTCTAAGTCAGAGATTTGTCTGAAATGGTGTAGGGTTTCCTGCCTCGGCAGGGGGTTGGACTAGAAGACCTCCAAGGTCCCTTCCAACTCTGTTATTATGTTATGTTATGTCCAAACTTGGCCCTTGGAAGAGTGGTGGACTTCACCTCCCAGAACTCCCCAGCCAGCAACTGGCTCATATTCATGCTGGCTGGGGAATTCTGGGAGTTGAAGACTCTTCAAGGGGTCAAGCTTGGACACCCCTGCTCTAAGTGATCCTGCCCTGGTTTTGTTGGGGAAAAAAAGTGTAGAGAGAAGCTTTGATAGGCTTTGAAGATCCTCATATTTCACCCCACAATAATAAAGATCATTTTTACAATCCCTATTTTGCCTGTTTCTTGGCCCTGCATACTTCAACGAGCTGACATCAATCTTGAAAGGTCTAATTTTGGCAGGGGAAAAAAAAAAGATTTCACCAATGAGTGAAAGATTTCAAAAAAGATTTCACCAATGAGTCCCGAAAAAAGATTTGAAAAAAGATTTCACCAATGAGTCTCGGTCCTTTCCTGGACTGGGACGCGTTATGCACGGTCACTCATGCCGTCGTCACTTCCCGTCTGGATTACTGCAATGCTCTCTACATGGGGCACCCCTTGAGGAGCACCCGGAGGCTCCAACTGGTGCAGAATGTGGCCGCGCGGGGGATTGAGGGAGCTCCTCGTAGCTCCCATGTAACACCTCTCCTGCGCAGGCTGCATTGGTTGCCGGTGGTCTTCCGGGTGCGCTTCAAGGTGTTGGTTATCACCTTTAAAGCGCTCCATGGCATTGGACCGGGATATTTACGGGACCGCCTGCTGCCGACAGTTACCTCCCATTGTCCGGTACATCCAGTGCACGCCCACAGGGAGGGTCTTCTTAGGGTGCCGTCGGCTAGTCAATGTCAGCTGGTGGCCCCCAGGGGAAGGGCATTCTCTGTGGGGCCCCCGGCTCTATGGAATGAGCTGCCGGTGGGATTCCGTCTCCTCCCTGATCTCCTGACCTTTAAGCGCGAGCTCAAGACTTTCTTTTTTCACCAAGCGGGGCTGGCCTGATTGATTTTAGTATGGGGGATTTTAGTGGGTTTTAATAGGGTTTTACTAAGGTTTTAGTTTTGATAAATTTTAGCTAATATTTTAAGTATACAGCGATTGAAGCAGTTTTTTAAACTTGTTATTTTATTTTAATATGCTAGGTTTCTTGTCGTTTTATTGGCTGTACACCGCCCTGAGTCTTCGGAGAAGGGCGGTATAAAAATATGAATAAATAAATAAATAAATAAATAAATAAATAAATAAATAAATGAGTATAGGGTATTGAAAGAAGAGAATATTTGTACCTCAGGATTGAAATTAGGGGCGCTTGGTGTTCTCTGAGCTTGGACCTTATTTTGTAGACATTTCATTACCCAACTAGGTAACATCATCAGTGCTGGAAGGGAGTGGGGTTTGCTCTGCGTTTATATACAAATGCCAACAGAAGAGAATATTTGTACCTCAGGATTGAAGTTGGGGGCGCTTGGTGCTCTCTGAGCTTGGATCTTTTCTTGAAGACATTTCATTACTTGTGGTTCGCCAGCAGCCTGCAGAGCTGGCAACGGAGTCGGACAACGATGAGGCTGAGGAAGAACATGGGCCAGTCCTGAAGCCTGGGGAAGGCCTGGATGAGGGCTCTGCATCAGAGGCAGAGGTGAGGCCAGGGCCATTGGGGAGTGAGGTGCGGACTCCAGAGCCTCCAAAGGCTGACAGTAGTGAGGCAGAGGAACAGGAGGAGCCTGTTCCTAATGCACACATGAGAAGAGCTGCCAGAAGGCAAGAGCAGCTAAAGCAAAGAGGACGACTCAGGAGTAGGGCCAAGAGATGATTGGCCCCTCCCATAAAGCTTAAAAGACCAGGAACGGTGTTTGGGCTCTTTGCCGGAAAACAACTTTGATAGCCTTGCTCCTTATCTTGCTGCATTTATTTCTTGTCAGCATCTTCTGCTTTTGAACTTTTGCCAAGAAAAGCCTTTGGCAGTTGGCCTAATTAGATCAAGGTTGGTGATAAGACTGAAGACTTGTGTTATGAAGAATTTGTTTTGATTTAGTTTGGACTACGCTGAGAATGAGTTAATCTCAGCTGTTCTAATAAAGTCTGTTTTTTGAACTGATTGTGTCTACTACTACCTACTTGGGCCTGGGTCACAACAATTACCCAACTAGGTAACATCATCACTGTTAGCAGGGAGTGGGGTTTCCTCTCATTTTATGTATTAATAGCTAGTGGCTATATATTAGTGGCCACTAACATATAACGTGAGAGGAAACCCTGACGTTATGTGGTTTGGTAACAAAAAGTCTGCAAGGAAACAAACAAGTTCACAGAGCACCAAGGACAAATAGGGCATGGGGTATTGTTTTAATACATCATTAACAATTGTGAATGCAATTATTATTAGTTTTATTGTGAATACAAAACAAAGGAGAAGAATTGGCTTGGTCCTGCCTGAAGATTTCAGATTAATCCAGCTATTTCCACTGAGTACTTGACAGATATAAGCTAGAATTTCCAGCTGTCTTGCCTAGCCAGGACAGGATAATGTCCTTCGCACTCTTACTCCACAAGTAAACTTACTCCACAAGTAAACTCACCTGAACTGACAACTGATTCTTATTTCATACTGGCTGTGGAATTGCCTTTCTGGAGGTTCTAGGTCAGTGATGGCAAACCTTTCCGGCACAGAGTGCCAAAAAGGAAGCATGTGTGCACGCACAGGGCACCAAGTGCCAAAAAGGGTACATTTTGCATGCACGCTTCTCAGGGCCACGACCAGGAAGAAGAGTTACCCAGGGGGCATGCGCGCACCAAATAAGCTAATTCCGGTTTCCGGCGAGTGCATGCGCACCGGCAAGTAAGTCTCCCGGTTACTGTTGTGCATGAGCATGTGCTGATCAGCTGGCCACCACACATGCTCATGGAGGAAAACGGAAGACCAACGGAAGACCAGCTGGCACTGCCACATGCACAAAGGCTAGCTGATGATCATGTGCGCATTCACACCAGAAACCCGGAAGATGAACGGGTGACGCCGCATGTGGCTGGCGACATGGCTCGGCATGTCACCGGGCATGCGTGCCATAGGGTCGCCATTACGATTCTGTTGTGCCTCGTCCGCTTTCCCCGCAGCCGGGCCCATCTTATCTGCTTCCGAACGCTGAGGAATGTCCTAGCATGCCTCCCGGCCCCAGCCCTGGCTCCATGCCCAGACAGGCCAAGGAGGAAGAAGTGCCTCCAGCCCCCAGCCCTGGCTCCATGCCCAGGCAAACGGAGCAACTAGACCCCTCCCCCTCCCCACAGCATGTGAGCCTGAGGAAGGTCAATTACCAACAGCTGCAGACTGGAGTGACCCTCACTTCAGGAGAATTGATAGGCGGCGGCAACAGAAGGAAGGGAAGGGCAGGCCTGGATAAGTGCTGAGTCATGGAGCCACACCCCATGGCCTATATAAAGGATCTGCTTTCTGGCATTCTCTGAGTCAGGCAAAGTCTACCTTATCTTGCTGAAGTCACTTTCTGGTCTCCTGCCTGCCTTGAGAACTTTGCTAGGACTTTGGCAAAGCTGCAGAGGCACGCCTGATTCGGATTTCCCTGACCCGGCCGTCAGCGGAGGAGCGGGACACGACAGATTCTAGGTAATTATTCTAGCCCACAGTCTCAGCTTCAGCATGTTCTCTCCTTCTGCGCCTCACAACATTTGCTCTCCAAGGTGACTCATGTATGTTATGGAGGTGTGGGACCTGGTCAGAGAATGGCTGAGTTGGAAACATCATCTAAATAATCTTATCCAACCCTCTGCTTTGTACAGGAATCCACAAAAACAACGTTTTTTCAAGAATGAAGGCAAATGTCCGTCCCCCAGGATAGAGTTGCAGGATCCAACCTGGGTTGGTCACCAGGACCAGAGGTTTAGTCTTCTGAGTTTTTGGACTCATGGTGGAGCCACGTTCTCTCTCACACCAGAATGTGTCTTTAGTGCAGGTTTTCTCAACCTTGGAAGCTTTAAGATGTATGGACTTTGAACCAGGGGTGGGCTGTTGGGGGTTCGCAGGGGTTCAGGAAAACCTCTCGCTAAGATTCTGTGCAGTTCGGAGAACCCCCAAATCCCACTCCTGGCTGAGCCAGCCCACCCTGCCCCTCCCTTCCCAGGACTCACCACGTGGCCCGTTTTGGATGCAGGTAAGTGCAGGGCAAACGAGGAGGCTCGGGGAGGGCAAAAAACGGCCCTACTGGAAGTTCGGTAGGCCTCCGGAGCCTGGGGAGGCCGTTTTTGCCCTCCTGGAGGCTTGAGCAAAGCCTCCGGAGGCCAGGGAGGGCAAAAATGCCACCCCCCACCATGGTTCAGGAGGCCGACTAGGCCACGCCCACCCAGCAACTGGACAGAGAACCCCTTGCTAAAAAAATTTGAAGCCCACCCCTGCTTTGAACAGCTGGCTAGGGAATTCTGAGAGTCAAAGTCCACACATCTTAAAGTTACCAAGTGTTGTGACCCAGGTTCCTGGACCCGGACTCCTGGACTCGGATGATTCAGAAAGTGAGGGAGAAGACCTGGCCAGCCCTGCTTCTCTTGAGCCTTTTCCCTCCCTGGCACCCACTCAAAGGGAGGAGGAGGGGCCGGCACAGCCTGATTCCATGGAGCCTCCTTCTGATTTGGCAACGCCCCAAGAACAGTTTTGGAGCGATGCAAGATTACGTAGACGTGATCGCCGTGCACAGCAGCAGAAGAGTTGGGACAAAGCCAAGTCATAATTGTCATGCAGTGACATCTGCAGAGACTATAAATAGGAGGCGGGACTTCCTGGTTTTTTGTCTTGGACAAAGTAATGAGTTGGCGCGAGCTAACTGTTTCAATGGAGGGAAGAATATATTCGTGAGTAATTCTGGCCTTATCTATAATTTCCTCGTTATCTCCAGAAACTTGGCAGGCCCGTGGGTAGACGTGGCCAGGACATGTATCTATGTAAATAAAAGGAAAAAAGGAAGGCCTCTGACGGACTCTTTGCTGGGAGTATTGGGGGAAGGGAAACAGAACACCAAGGTTGAGAAAACACTGCACTGAAATATGAATGAAACCTTCAACTAAGCAGAATCGCTACTGTCCTTGACTGATAGTTCCATTATTTCAGAGCTCTTATTGTTGGGAAATTCCTTGAAATGCATGCATTAATTCAATTTTGAGGACCATCCTAGCATCAAGAGACTCAAGGTGGCTTTGAAGAGGACTTCAGGGAAACTTAAGGGATTCACCCTGAATCTCTTTCCTTTTAATTTCAATCTGCTAGTTGTTACCTGGTCCGCTGTTCGGGCATCTTGAATTACATTTAACACAATGCGCCTTGGAGTCAATATAAAAAGTTAAAGGTTCCCCAAGCACATACGTGCTACTCGTTCCTGACTCTAGGGGGTGGTGCTCATCTCCGTTTCAGAGCCAAAGAGCCAGCACTGACTGAAGACGTCTCTGTGGTCATGTGTCTGGCATGACTCAACACCAAAGGCACACAGAATGCTGTGACCTTTCCACCAAAGATGGTCCCTATTTTTCTATTTGCATTTTTTACGTGCTTTCGAACTGCTAAGTTGGCAGAAACTGGGACAAGTAACAGAAGCTCACCCTGTTACGTGGCACTAGGGAATTGAACCGCTGAACTGCCGACCTTTCGATCGACAAGCTCAGCGTCAATTGGAGCTGGAGTCAATATAGAAGTACTCTAAGAATATAAAACTTGTAGTTGTCAGCTTATTTACTTTCTGGAGGAAAAAATGTACAGTACAGGATATTTTTTGAGGGATTCACATGAGAGAACAAGTCAGAAACTCATCTTAAGAATTGTTACATTTTTTTTAAAACACAGAGAGTTTTAGGAATTTGATTCTCTCTCTTGGTGAAAAATTGTTTTCCAAAACCTGTCTGTGTAGAAAAGTTGTATAGGACAATAAAGTAGTATTGTTTTTTTATTATTCACAGAAAATTTGACAGAAAGAAATAATGTGCATTTGTCTGAAAAACTGACAGATCACTCTCTCTCTTTCTACTACAGTCCAGGATTAATGGCAAGCCATAAAATGTTGTTCTCGGTTGGGACCGAAAGCATCTTGTAATCCTGATTTTATGTATGTGAGAGAGAGAAAAAAATGCAACAGAAAAGAAAATGATGGAATGTAATTCTGAAAACAACATATTGTATATTATGTCATTATATTTTGCAACTGTTCTCAACATTCCATCAAACAGTGCTTTTTTTTCAGTATAATAATTGTACATCTGTTCTCCATTTGTTAAAATGGCTTTCTTATAACTCAAGATGAGTATCCTACTTGAAAAAAAAGAAATTTTAAGAATTTATTATTGGGAAGATTTAACACACACAGCCTCCTCTAAATCAGTCACAATCAAAATCAAAATCATCTCCCTACAGATAGTCCTTCACTTATAACCAGTTGGGAAATCAGAAAATACAGGCAGTTCAGTTAATTGAAAGATTCATTGTATGCTAAAGCTGTCTATAAGAATCTGAACTACTAACAGCCAAAGCAAATTGGTGGTAGATAAGGAATTCACAGTGGGCTGGACTTAGATTTCTTGTGGGCATGACTTAGATTTCTCTCTTGGGCTCAGCCTGGTCATCTCTTACAGTCACTTAGTGACTGTTCAAAGTTATGATAGATCTCCTCAAGTGTACTTATCACCTGGTTCTAAATTTCTGATGGCTGCCTATGCCCCTCACCATGGTCACATTGTTGGCATTTACTTCTAGTTTTCCACAAAAGTGGCCCACAGCAAACAACTTGTTCACTAATTTTACAACTTAGCATTGGCTTTATGACTTTGGTGTTCGTTTAACAACTGCTGCTATTAAGGTCATAAGATCAGGTTGGTTATGTGGGTGATCTGCTTTATGATGACTTACGATTGTGATGGGCAGGCTTTATGATGGCCATAAGTCAAGGACCACCTGTAGTCCTTTTAAATATAAGTAGGAAAAGTGTGGACAGCCATAACAAGGATAAGGTCAAAACAAAATTTTCAACAGCTCGGTAGATTTCTGTCCATCGTTTTCTCAGCTTAGCTGAACCGTGATAAAATGGGAGGAGAATAAAATAAGTATGTAGTCTCGCATTTACTTGACTTGTTCTGAAACAAGGATTTTTATTTTAACAAATATAGCCAAGTCAAAATTCCAACTATCGATGAATAATATGAAACTAGCTGATTGTCTGAGACTGCCTACTGATATAGTTTGCTGCACCTTTTCAAGACAAGTGTGAAAAATAACAATTTCAGATTTATATGGAGTTTTCCTGAGCTTTGAAATGGAGTCTCCTTTGTGTTTCATTGTTTCTTCTGTTCATTATGTCCTACCAAGCGGTTGCAAATAGATTTACGCTCTTTTTATAATGCCGGGATCCTTCCTTGCCCCTTAGATCACTTGACTAGGTCTGGGTGGAGAGTCTCAGAATCAAATAAATCTACCTTCAGCAATAGAAGATCAGTGATTTGGCCAGCCATTTTATTTCACAGAGGTATTCTTCTTTTTAAAATTCAAATTCAAAAGAAGGAAAGAGGAAGAGGGAGGACTGTACCAATTGATCTGTTATCCTGTGACTGCCATGGCTTCTGATACACTTTGCAAATGAGCAAAATAATTAACTTCTCTCCACTTATGCTTATGTTTCAAGAAAGATAGAGACCGTAATTCTCTATATTTTGTTCCGATCTACATACTTTAAGAAACAGATAGAGGACAGAGAAAAGGCTAAGAGGAATGGGCTAAATTTTCTATGGTTGGATGGATTCATGAACTTCTAGAACGGGCCATCCTTAATGGTTTGTGTCCTATTGCAGGGGTCTCTAAACTTCACAATTTTAAGACTTGTGGATTTCAACTCCCAGAATTCCTCAGCCAACATGGCTGGCTGTGGAATTCTGGGAGTTGAAATCCACAAGTTTTAAAATTGCCAAATTTGGAGACTCCGACCCCGATTGGGATTGCCTTCTTCTTAATCTCCTATTTGAGTGAATAAACATTTTATTGAATGGAATGGGAGAAATATATGTGAGCTATTTTAAGAGACAATAAGCACAACATCTATTCTTTCTCCCAACAATGTATGTGTTGGATGGGCAGTTCTCCACAAGCATTAACCTTAAAGCACACACAAGCATCTTAAAGGTAAAGGTAAAGGTTCCCCTTGCACCTATGTGCTAGTCGTTCCCGACTCTAGGGAGTGATGTTCATCTCCCTTTCAAAGCTGAAGAGCCAGCGCTGTCCAAAGATGTCTCCGTGGTTATGTGGCTGGCATGACTAAATGCCAAAGGCACATACAACACTGTTATCGTCCCACCTATTTTTCTACTTGCATTTTTTACGTGCTTTCAAACTGCTAGGTTGGCAGAAGTTGGGACAAGTAACGGGAGATTTGAACCGTCTCGGTGGTCATGTGGCCAGCATGACTAAACACCAGAGGTGCACGGAACGCTGTTAACTTCCCACCAAAGGTGGTCCCTATTTTTCTACTTGCACTTTTTATGTGCTTTTGAACTGCTAGGTTGGCAGAAGCTTGGACAAGTAACGGGAGCTCACCCCATTATGCGGCACTAGGGATTTGAACTGCTGAACTGTTGACCTTTTGATCGACAAGCTCAGTGTCTTAGCCATTGAGCCACTGTGTCCCTACAAGCATTCTATGTAGCCATTATTTTGCTGTTAACTGTATGAATGCACTAAATCCTTCTGGGTTACAAGTCAAACTTTCACTCCTCCCCCATTTCAAAAATAGATTTAAAATGATTCCACCTCCTCAAGAACCAGATGTTTGCCATCGCCCTCTAACACAGCTCTGCTCCCATGCGTTTCCTCTCCCTGGTGTTCCTTCTCAAGAGGGATTTGCATAACAACATGGGATGCACAAAATGCTTGAAAGCCACCAACCATGACAGGGCAAATTACTATCATTTGTCAACCCCCGTGTGCAAGGTGATCCACTTCAGGCGACAGAGATTGGCGCCACACTGGGCGAGGATGGTGTGGCGAGACAAAATGGTCGCGCCTGGCATTCATGAATGCTCGATTGCCTCATTATTATTATTATTATTTTGGGCCTCCTCCCTGTGAGAAGTTAGAAGATGGAAACTGCAGAGCGACAGGCTGAAGAAGCCCAAGGCTACAGCGACTTACCCGCCGTAAGCTGGAATCGGAGGCGGGGGTGCTGCAGCTCGAAATGTGTTGTAGACGGTGCGACCTCTGCCTCTAAGGTGGGCCCCTCGGTACGCGGCAGCTGCAGTTGCAGCTGGATACGGGAAACCCGGCACTAAAAAAAGACAAAAATGCAACAGGTGGTTGATACTTTTTTCCTTCTGTTTCCTACAGGAAAAGATACTGGCTCATTCAGCATTCAAAATTCAAGGCTTAGCCTGGGTGAACAGTCATAGGCCTTTCTCAATGAAGTCTGCTTTCTCAAATTTGTCGTATTCTTAAATTAACAACAGGCAAGAATAAGGTGTGGTGTGTTACCTAGGGGAGAAAAGTCTTGGTTTCAAACCCAGCACAAACCAGGGGTGAAATGCTCCCAGTTCGGACCGGATCGCCCGATGCGGTAGCGATGGTGGCAGGTAATTCGGAGAACTGGTAGCAAAAATTCCTGCCCCCCACTCCATGCCCAGCTGAGCCACACGATCATCAGAGGCTTTTAAAAGCATTTTTTACAACCTCTTCAGCTGAAGAGGTTGTAAAAAATGGACATAAACTGTTTCAACTCCTACCCTCAAAATGACGCTATAGAGCACTGCACACCAGAACAACTAGACACAAGAACAGTTTTCTCCTGAAGGCCATCACTCTGCTAAACAAATAATTCCCTCAACACTGTCAAACTATTTACTAAATCTGCACTATTAATCTTCTCATCGTTCCCATCACCCATCTCCTTCCACTTATGACTGTATGACTGTAACTTTGTTGCTGGTATCCCTATGATTTATATTGATATTGATTGTTCCTGATTGCTTATTTGTACCCTATGACCATCATTTGTGTTGTAAATGTTGTACCTTGATGAAGGTATCTTTTCTTTTATGTACACTGAGAGCGTATGCACCAAGACAAATTCCTTGTGTGTCCAATCACACTTGGCCAATAAAAATTCTATTCTATTCTAAAAAAAGAAGAGGAGGAGGAGGAGGAGGAGGAGGAGGAGGAGGAGGAGGAGGAGGAGGAAGAGGAGGAGGAGGAGGAGAAGGAGAAGAAGAAGAAGAAGAAGAAGAAGAAGAAGAAGAAGAAGAAGAAGAAGAAGAAGAAGAAGAAGAAGAAGAAGAAGAAGAAGATTTACGAAACAAATCCAGAAACTGCTGATATCAAATGCA
This sequence comes from Ahaetulla prasina, assembly GCF_028640845.1. Lineage (NCBI taxonomy): Eukaryota > Metazoa > Chordata > Lepidosauria > Squamata > Colubridae > Ahaetulla > Ahaetulla prasina. The sequence continues at coordinate 7,339,009 of NC_080552.1, forward strand.
ATTCTGTTTGTAATAATCAATGTTCATACTCTTTGAATCCTTTCCCTCCCCCCGTCTTCCCGTTCTACATAAAAGGCTAAAAATTCTCTTTGGGCATCTTGAGAGCCATTTCTCACCTTGAAAAGGAGTCTAGCAAACCATTTCCAAAAACAATCAATAGGAGCAGGCCACCCACGTTCACCAGAGAAATAAACCTCCCCCTCATTTTTTTTTTATTTCAAAGAAGTACTAGAAAAAAGCACCAGAGAATCCTCTCTGCCTTACAGATAGGTTTTTCATTTTAAAATATAATTCTCTCTCCAGAACTCTCCCGTTGTTACCGTAACATTCTTGTTCGTAAATCTCACTAATCAGGGCCTTGAAAGACTTCGTTCTAGGATGAAGTGCTTCTTCATCAGAAGAACTGTAGAACGGTAACAAAAATCTGACAGCCGAAGAGGTATCGTTTCTCTCTGCTCTTTTGTTTTGGGAGACCGGGCTGATCCAGCATCAGATTGTTAACTTTTCCTCATAAATGGAACATCTCCTCCATCATCAACATGATCATGTGAAACCTTAACTTTCACAGGAAGGGCCTAAGAAACCTTTAAATGGGATTCAGACAGGAGGCGGGCTAGGAACGTGTTGTGGTCCGCCAGCAGCCTGCGGAGCTGGCAATGGAGTCGGACAGCAATGAGGCTGAAGAAGAATGTGGGCCAGTCCTGGAGGCTGGGGAAGGTCCCGATGAGGCTCTGCATCGGAGGCAGAGGCAGAGGTCAGGCCAGGGCCATTGGGGAGTGAGGTGCAGACTCCAGAGCCTCCAGAGGCTGACAGTAGTGAGGCAGAGGAACAGGAGGAGTCTGTTCCTAATGCAAGCATGAGAAGAGTTGCCAGAAGGCAAGAGCAGCTCAAGCAAAGAGGACGACTCAGGAGTAGGGCCAAGAGATGATTGGCCCCTCCCATAAGGCTTAGAAGACCAGCAACGGCATTTGAGCTCTTTGTCGGAAAACAATGTTGATAGAATTGCTCTTTGTCTTGCTGCATTTATTTCTTTTCGGCGTCTTCTGCTTTTGAACTTTTGCCAAGAAAAGCCTTTGGCAGTTTGCTAATTAGACCAAGGTTGGTGATAAAACTGAAGAATTGTGTTATGAAGAATTTGCTTTGATTTAGTTTGGACTACGCTGAGAATGAGTTAATTCTCAGCTTTTCCAATAAAGTCTGTTTGTTTTTGAACTGATTGCATCTACTACTACCTACTTGGGCCTCGGTCACTACTGGAAGTTTCAGAAGTCCAGAAATGGGCCCGTTTCTGGCCTCTGGAGGGCCTCCAGTGCCTGGGAGGGGCCGTTTTCCCCCTCCTGGAAGCTCAATGAAAGCCTCTGGAGTCTGGGGTGGGTGAAAATGCCCCCCCCCCGTGCAGGAGGCCAAGTAGGTCACGCCCACTATGGCCACGCCCACCAAGCAACCAGGCAGAGAACCAGTGGCTAAAATTTCTGAATCTCCCCCGCCTGCCTTAGAGGTATTCTAGTTCAACCCTTCGCTCAAGACAGGAGATCTTATATGATCCTGATTGTCGAGTCTATTTTTGAAAACTTGATGGCATACCCACAATTCCAAGAGGCAAGCTGCTCCATTGATTAATTGTTCTCACTGTCAGGAAATTTCTCCTTACTTCTAGGTTGGATTTTTCCTTGATAAACTTCTATCTAACTTCTTGCCTGCCCTCAGGTGCTTTGGAGTCAATCCCCTTTTCTCTGTTCCAGTCCTTCAAGTTATGCTTAGTTCATAAGATTATTTACCAAAATGTTCTACCTATAAATGAATACTTAATTTCAACCATAATAATACAAGTCCCATCAATAAATTTAAACTCAACGTAATTCGCTGTAATCTTGATAGTAGGAAATATGACTTTTGCAATAGAGTAGTAAATGTCTGGAACACTCTAGCTGATCCTGTTGTTAGTCTCTCTAATCCCCATACCTTTTACCTTAAACCATCTACCGTGGACTTTTCATGTTTCTTAAGAGGTCCCTAAGGGGATGTACATAAACGCACCAGTGTGCCTACCATCCCTATCTTACTGTTCCCAAATACATGTAATAATTCTATGTGGTTATGGCTATGTTTTGCCTATTTATATCCTTTTTTTTGTGCCAATTTTTTTTCATGTGTCCATATCTGTGTCTACTCTTGTTTTCTTGTATTTGTTGACAAATAAAATAAGTAAGTAAGTAAGCAAGCAAGCAAGCACTGGAAGATGTTCACCCTATTCCTTCTTCAATAGGCTAGCCCAGGGGTCTGCAAACTTGGCTCTTTTAAGACTTGTGGACTTCAACTGGCTGAGGAACTCTGGGAGTTGAAGTCCACAAGTCTTAAAAGAGCCAAGTTTGCAGACCCCTGGGCTAGACATACCTAGCACCCTCAACCGTTCTTCATATCATTTACAGCGGTGAGAGTTGCTTGAAGTCAGGCAACATACAAATTAAATTAAAAAAAACAAGATACATTTATAAAACAAAACACTGCAAAGTTAATGCAAATTTGTATCTATTTTGTCCCATGGACTTTCATGAATGGCTTTTACCTTTATTTTAAGGTGTAAAATTGTCTCGGAGTCAACAAACATTTTGTCAGAATTGAAATGTTGTGATTAATTAGGAAGTTCTCATTCATGCAAAAGTTCTACAAAGTTTCTTTTTAATTGATTAGATTAGCTAATTTTTTTCCTGCAGAACTGGAAGGGAAAGTGTGGCATAATTACAATGGAACCGAGGTTCTGCCTAAAATTAAAGGTAAATACTGGGATTACATTCAAGGTGCAAGATGTACTCTAAAGAAAGCTTAAAAATTTTAACAAGGTATCTTGGAAAGCTTTTTCACTCCTGCAAGATTGATTTATAATCCAATTAAAATTCATTTATCCAACGGTCGCCCTTGGAGTTAACTAAACAGTAGCCAAATCCATGCATCCCACCAAGATAAAATGTGGTTTACTTGGTTGAAGAACCTAGTCACCATGATATGTAAGCCAGGCTTTAGTGTATTGTGTGGATCTGGTAAATTGTCACTTATTCAACAAAGTTAGGTTAAGCTCATTATGGCTTAGCATAATGAATGCATTGAATCTATGTCTCTCATAGCTTAACTGAGTTTCAGGAGAGATCAGTGAAAATTCATTCTTTAACTCCACTTCATGCATATTTAAGCTGTTGTGCATATTTAAATACCGAAGTACGGTGACAGAGAAAACATGATATTAGTTTATATAAGTTTGTGGGAATAAGTGAGTCACAGACTAAACAACAAGCAAGGATGTAACAGAATTGATTTCAGAGCAGGGGTGGCAACCATGTCCCCTTACCACCTGTGGACTTCAACTCAGAAATGGCTCAGCAGTTGAAGTTGGCCCAAGTTGAAGTCCATAAAGGGTCCTAGTTGCCCACCTGTTTCAGGGCTTACCTCTTAATCAGAGGTGGGTTACAGCAGGTTCGGACCACTTCTGGAGAACCCGTAGAGGAAATTTTGAGTAGTTCGGAGAACCGGTAGTAAAAATTCTGACTGGCCCTGCCCCCATCTATTCTCTGCTTCCCGAGTCCCAGCAGGAGATTTTGCAGAAACATTCCCCTGGATTGGGGAGGGAATGGAGATTTTATAGTATCTTTCCCCTGCCATGCCCAAGCCATGCCCACCAAGCCATGCCACACCCACCAAGCCACACCCACAGAATGGGTAGTAAAAAAATTTGAAACCCACCACTGCTCTTAATCAACAAACACAATGACATTGTCAAATTAAACCTAAATCAAAGTAAGGAAATACAACTAATGATATTATCTCTTATTTCTGTTCTCGTTTTTGTTTGACAAATTCCAATAAATAAATAAATAAAATAAATAAATAAATAAATAAATAAATAAATAAATAAATAGAATATTCGTTTTCTATTCAGAAAATGGGTATGCTACCAAACCAGGTCTTGTATTTCCATTAGATTTAAAAAAAAAAAAAAGACTGAAACATAATTAAAACATGCCAGAATTGCATTCCCTCCCACCAGAAGATGGATTCCTAGGCTAGAGGAACCCTTGTCAAGTCTACGCCAGGGATCTCCAAACAACTTTAAGACTTGGGGACTTCAACTCCTGAGGACTTCAACCCCTGAGGAATTCTGGGAGTTGAAGTTCACAAGTCTCAAAGTGGCCAAGCTTAGAGACCCCTAGTCTAACTCATGGAATCCACTGGGAGGAGGATCTCAAGATAGTGGCTTCAACTATGGGACTGAAAAGGGACCCACTCCTTTTTATTTTTTTTAAAAAAACATATATTATTAAAAAGAGAGAAAATGGACAAGCAGGAAAAAAAGGGGGGGATATAATATTAGTTAAACGGACACAAAATTTACAGAAGTTGTACAGTTGGGTAAAAGGTAAAGGTAAAGGTTCCCCTCGCACATATGTGCTAGTTGTTCCCGACTCTAGGGGGCGGTGCTCATCTCCGTTTCAAAGCCGAAGAGTCACTGAAGCAGTCGGCGTGGGCTTAAATGGTCTCCAGGGGATGGTAGAGGACAGGAAGGCCTGGAGGAAAGTTGTCCATGGGGTCGCGATGGGTTGGACACGACTTTACAACTAACAACAATTGAATGAATGGCTTTCTCTTAATAGCCCTTTTCCTATTTCCTAAAAGCTTAGCTAGAGGAGGGCAAGGGGAAATAACGGGGGGGGGGGGAATTGCCCCCCCCAAAAAACAAATCTCAGCTTGTATTTTATTCTTAGCATTTCAATTTTATTGGTCATCTGGAAAATGAGTAATCTGAATTTAATCACTTTATGGGTGGCTGGAGGGCTGGACAGAGGGATGGAAAAGAATATTGAACATGGAAGCGACCTTCATGTTTTATCAGTAGACTTCTGTTCTCAGAGTAAGGTCTGTGTTTGTTTAATTCTCTCACTGGGAATCCCCAAATACAATTGTGATGGGCCCTTAATTATCTGGAGTGGATTGGCTATAGATAGAAGTTCATGATTATGGATGGAAGGATCAGGAAGTTACATTTCTGTTCTTGAATGGTGCAAAGGGTCAGCTATGTTGCCTGGATTTAATTTTGGGCAGCATCTGGTCTCCATTTCTTTTCCTTTCCTAGAATAGTAGACCACAATTACCACAATCTTAACAAGCAAAGGAGAAAGGCCTTAATTTATTGTTCCCACAGTGATTTAATTAACTGAGATGACTGCAAATCTATGCTTGCAATCAATGATAATTCTCTTTTTAACTAAATTGTGTTTGATTTCATTATCTTTGCATAGGACTCTGATATTTTTTCAATTCTATATCTAAAAGGTTTCGAGAATGCACCATGAAATTAAAGTACAATTTACCTCTGAGTAGGATGATACTGCAGTATTAATTGGTTCTTCCTGTAGCTAATTTTTTATTATTATTATTTTATCTATTAGATCTGTGTGCCACTCATCTAGAATTAACTCTGGAGAGCTTTCAAATATGAATATGCCTCTCTCTTTTAGTTACAGCTTATACCTTGTATTTTTATAGTAGTTAATTCTTATACATGTTTCTGTATTCTTTTCAACATCATAAAGAGTCACCTTGTGATGAGATGGGCAGCAAATAAATTTAACAAATAAATAAAAATAATATTGCTACCTCTTTTAGAAGACCTTAATTAATATATTAGTCTAAGTCCTGATTTGCTTAGCCATGATTTGTAAACATCCTGGTTCAATGTGTAAACTCTGCCAGTGTTTCATAGGATATTTCTCCATCCAAAATTAGGGCGGTAGCAAATGCATGAACATAATATCAGTAAAATGAATTAGCCCATCTTCTGGATTTGCAGAATACTCTGAACCATCAAATAAACCAATGATCTGCATTCAGACAACATAGGTAAAGGTACAGGTTCCCCTCGCACATATGTCCTAGTCGTTCCTGACTCTAGGGGGCAGTTCTCATCTCCGTTTCAAAGCCAAAGAACCAGCGCTGTCCGAAGATGTCTCCGTGGTCATGTGGCCAGCATGATTCAACACCAAAGGCGCACGGAACGCTGTTACCTTCCCACCAAGGGTGGTCCCTATTTCTCTACTTGCATTTTTTACGTGGTTTCAAACTGCTAAGTTGGCAGAAGTTGGGGCAAGTAATGGAAGCTCACCCCGTTACGCGGCACTAGGGATTCGAATCGCTGAACTGCCGACCTTTCAATCGACAAGCTCAGCGTCTTAGTCACTGAGCCACCATACTAACCTCCAAATCCAATGTGCATCAAGATTCATAGTAACCAACTTAGCATTTTGAGGATCTGGCTAAAGCATTTTGCATGAACAAAGAAATGACAAATCTTATAGTTAGTAGTTCTCACAGTTCTTCTAAGGCTGAAATTCTTTTAACTAGAGTTTCTGAAAATTAAACTTAGTGCCCTGTTAAGTTACAAATGTTCTATTTAACTCAAAAGTTTTACCTTGATGAACGTATCTTTTCTTTTATGTACACTGAGAGCATATGCACCAAGACAAATTCCTTGTGTGTCCAATCACACTTGGCCAATAAAATTCTATTCTATTCTAAAGAGAGCCACGGTGACAGAATGACAAAGAAAATTGAATTTAGCCCTTAATCTATACTTTAGCTATATAATCTATAATTTATAATTTAGCCCTTAATTTATATTGATATATTGACTATCAATTGTGTTGTAAATGTTGTACCTTGATGAACGTATCTTTTCTTTTATGTACCCTGAGAGCATATGCACCAAGACAAATTCCTCGTGTGTCCAATCACACTTGGCCAATAAAAAATTCTATTCTATTCTATTCTATTCTATTCTATTCTATTCATCTAATCTATTCTAATCTATTATGATTTAAACCATGTCTTCTGAGATGATTGCAGTATAATCAACCTTAAAATTATCTCCAATAAGCATCTGGTTGACAAAACACTGAATAGAGGAAGAGAGACATTTTATAGACCAAAACCTGAAATCTGCGTTTTGAGAACAAGAGAATTTTAGACAGTTCTGATTGAAAAAAAAAAAGCCAATGCAGTCCTAGGCTGCATTAACAGAGGGATAGAATCAAGATCACGTGCAGTGTTAATATCACTTTATAATGCCTTGGTAAGGCCACGTTTGGAATCCTGCATCCAGCTTTGGACACCATGATAGAAAAAAAAATGTTGAGATTCTAGAAAGTGCTGAAAAGAACTACAAAGATGATGAGGGGACTGGAGGCTAAAACATATGAAGAATGGTTGCAGGAATTGGGTATGCCCTGTTTGATGATAAGAAGGACTAGGAGAGACATAATAGCAGTCTTCCAATATCTCAGGGGCTGCCACAAAGAAGAGGGAGTCAAGCTATTCTCCAAAGCACCTGAGGGTAGAACAAGGGGGGGTAGAAGGGGTAGAAGGGAAGTGTGGACCACCGACACTCTTCTTTATTAATTCTTTTTTTCTTTCCTAGGATACAGCTTCTTTTGCAAGGGGGGGACGCCTGTCAGGCCTGGAAACCATACTAGGCCTTAGGTTTCCAGACACTGCCACATTTTTTCCCTGAGGGGAAGAAAGGGGGTTGAGGGGTATGGTAACATTCTTCAAGCGGTCAAGTTCGGATTGTGTTCACATCTGCAGAAGGAGTGGCAAGAAGAGGTTTCAAATAAAGTGGAAGGACGTTGGACCATGTGACCAGCAAAGAGGTTAGGGGGGTGGGACTCTTGGGGTTTGTATAACTGGGAAAAAAATCCAGAAATTCCGTTTTGGAATTTCACTCATCATGTGCTAGTTTCCTTATGCTAGTAAAGAACTCTGAAAGACAATGGCTTCTGAGTTTTTTTATGCAGAGGAGATTTTTCTGGAACGCTGACAGAAGTAATGTGTGGAAACTAATCAAGGAGAGAAGCAGCTTAGAACTAAGGCGGAATTTCCTGAAAGTGAGAACAATTAATCACTGGGACAGCTTACCTCTAGAAGTTGTGGGTGCTGAACTGAAGAAGTTTCTTGGATGAGAAGCGAAACATCTTCAAAGAAAAACAAAGAAGGTCCAGTTGCCTTTTTCAAAAAAGCTCCATCATGGGAGGTTTTTAAGAAGATTTGTCCAGAATGGTATAGTGTCTCCTGCTTAAATTAAGCAGGGGGTTGGACTAGAAGACCTCCAAGGTCCCTTCCAACTCTGTTATTCTGAACAAGCCAACAGAGAGGAATATTTGCAACCGAGAAGATAAACACCCCAATGTAGTTCTTATCATTATGTTCACACCTGAACTGCTGTTGAGTAGCTAATTCATCCCAGATGATATTAATATACACATTTAGTCCTCATCTTCATACTAAATGAAGTAAACAATGGCCTGGAGAGCCATCAGGCAATAAACTTTAACAGATATACTGGGTGGGAGTAGGGATGGAAATCAACCCAGACTTAAAATAAGACGCTTATGTGCCCATCACGCCAGAGACGTCCCAGATGAGGCTGGCGTTATAAACTGTATCTTCAAGTTCTGAAGCCCCGAAGAAAAAATATATATGAAGAAGTAGCATATGCTAAATCCAACAGGGAAGCAGATTTCCCATCCAAACCGTAAAAAACATACAGCCCCTTTAATGGCCAATTATTGCTTGCATTCCAGCTAGGATCTGAATTTGCATAAGAGTGCCATATGTCAAAAGAAAGATGGGTTGCTACAATCGATGAATGAATCTCTTTGTTAGGCCCTCCTGGGCACCGCTCGCTTGGCACTCAACCATCCTGAATCCGAGATGGCTTCTAGGGGAAAGGCAGAACTTAAATCGGAGCAGAGAAGCATATTTGGAGAAAACGTATAATGTTGAAGTTTCAATTTGCCACCTCTCTCTCCAATCTGCCGCCATGATGGTGTTGTGACTCGTCCACTCTCGTCTCCTCAGCCGGGCCCCTCCCGTCTCCAGCCGGGCCTTTTATCAGACTCCGAGTCTGATAATGAAGATGAACGGCCTGTCATGACTCCAGCCCCCCGGCCCTGGCCCCATGCCCGGAGAGGATTCAAGGAGTGAAAGGAGAAGCCCAATAAACCTCACTCATACAGCGTGTGTTCCTTTGGCTCAGCCTTCAGAGCAGGAAGCCAGCCAGGTGGTGGAATTACCGGGGCCTACTCCCTCTGACCCCTCCCTTTCCCAGACGCTGACAGCAGATCCAGCTGAAGACAATTCAAAGTTGGTGGACCCTCGTTTCCGGAGATCTGAGAGGCGATGCCAGCAGAAGGAAGGGTGGATAAATGCTGAGTCATGGAGCCACACCCCACAGCCTATATAAAGGACCTGCTTTTGGCATTCCAACCTTGAGTCAAGCAAAGTCTTATCTAGTTTGCTGATATCGGACCCTATCGCTGAAGTCACAACTTGGACTCCTGCCTGCCCTGATAAACCTCGAAGGAACTTGGCAAGCTGCAGAGGCTTCGTTGCCAAGTTTGTTACGGACTTCCTTGACTTGTTCATCGGAGTGGGGGTGGGACATGACAGATGGTCTTCCAGCCAGATGCCCCTGCTTAATCTTTCTAACGTTGCCTACGTACCCTTACTAAACTAGATTGAATTTACTTGTTTTATGCTTATTATTGCTATTTGAATGGTGCGGTGGCCTAGAGGTGAAGCTCTTGCCTCACCATCAGGAGGCTGTGAGTTCGATCCTAGGTAGAGGCAGATATTTCTCTCTCTCTGGGCACCTTTATTTTTTTTTTATTTTTTTTTTATTAAATTTTTATACCGCCCTTCTCCCGAAGGACTCAGGGCAGTGTACAGCCAAAATAAAATACAGGATATATACAATTAAAAAGAATTTAAAATAAAACTATTACTAAACGGCTGATGATTAAAATAGATTTAAAAATTTAAAACATAATAAAACCCCAATTTAAAATCAACTATTTATGCCAGTCCTGCTTGAATAAATAAATATGTTTTTAGCTCACGACGAAAGGTCCGAAGATCAGGCACTTGACGTAGGCCAGGGGGGAGTTCATTCCAGAGCGTCGATGCTCCCACAGAGAAGGCCCTACTCCTGGGGGCCGCCAGCCGACATTGTTTGGTGGACGGCACCCTGAGAAGGCCCTCTCTGTGAGAGCGTACGGGTCGGTGGGAGGCATACGGTAACAGCAGGCGGTCTCGTAAGTACCCGGGTCCTAAGCCATGAGAATATATCTGCTGAATAAAACTCCGCATTGGCGACATGAAGGGCATCCGGCCAGTAAACACTCAAGCTCCATTCAGTTGCCCAGACTCCACCCCACAAGGGATTATGGAGTCATTAAAAAAAGATGATGATGCTTATTATCGCTATTTCTAGCCTTACATGCCATGAAATAAGTAGAATGCACTTCTTTCTCCTCTGTGTATATGATTATCTCTTGATATTATTTTTGTCAGTTTGCTGTTTTAAGCAAACTGTTCTATTAACCACCACATGAACACAAGGGAGAATATTTTAATACATGTGGAGAAACGTATAACGTTGAAGGTTCAAAGGAAGTTTCCACAGATTTTAGTTCACTTTATGGAAGGTCTTGGGTTGCTAAACCTAAAGGCCATAAAAATTGCATTTCATTTAAAAAAATGTGAGCTTACACAAAGATCTCCCTCCCCTCCCTCCCTTGAACCTTTGGATGCTTTGATAAGTTTGTGGGAGAAAACTGAAAGTTACTCTTAAAATGAATGTGGAAAATTTCAGGTATTGCATGTTTCACAGTTAATTCCAAAAAAGGCCCATTTAAAATTTTTAGTTTCCCCAAAATCCCTGCAGAATATAAGGAGCTGAGGAGTTGGATGGGGAGATACAATTTTTCTTTAAAACCATCTAATTTTAAAGGAGAAAAGCTGGTTTGGCCTCAGGCAAAACTTCAGTAGAATGGCAATAAAATAAGCCATGATTTTGAAAAGCAGAAACTTTGATGGGCAATAAACACTTTAGTTAGTTTATACAGGTAGTCCTCGATTTGTCATTGTTGTGGCCCACTGGCAGCCAGCAAAGCTGGCAGCAGAGTCAGACAGTGAGGCGGTTGGTGAGGAACACGGGCCAGTCCTGGGGGCAGGGGAAAGCTCGGACGAGGGCTCTGCGTCGGAGGCAGAGAGGGAGCTAGATAGCAGTGAGGCAGAGGAACAGCTGGAGCCTGTTCCCAGTCTGCACATGAGCAGAGCTGCCAGAAGTCAAGAACAGCTAAGAAAGCAGGGTCGACTTGGGAGTAAAGCCACAGCTTGGAGATGATTGGCACCTCCCACAGGAAACAAAAGAGGACTGGAGGCTAAAACATATGAAGAACGGTTGCAGGGACTGGGCATGTCTAGTTTAATGAAAAGAAGGACTAGGGGTGACATGATAGCAGTCTTCCAATATCTCAGGGGCTGCCACAGAGAGAAGGGAGTCAAGCTATTCTCCAAAGCACCAGAGGGTAGAACAAGAAGCAATGGGTGGAAACTCATCAAGGAAAGAAGCAACTTAGAACTAAGGAGAAATTTCCTGACAGTCAGAACAATTAATGAGTGGAACAACTTGCCTGCAGAAGTTGTGAATGCTCCAACACTGGAAGTTTTGAAGATGTTGGAAAACCATTTGTCTGAAGTGGTATAGGGTTTCCTGCCTGGGCAGGGGGTTGGACTAGAAGACCTCCAAGGTCCCTTCCAACTCTGCTGCTGCTGGTGTTGTTGTTGTTGTTGTTATTTATTTATTTATTTATTTATTTATTTATTTATTTATTTATTTATTTATTTATTTATTTATTTATTTATTTATTTATTTATTTATTTATTGAACCCCTTTTTGAAGACACCATTCAGGTGATAATTAATTAGTGCCATGTTCCAATAAAGACAAAGAGGAAAAGTTAAGGGGAAAAAAAACAACACCTTATTCTTTAGGCATCAAAGATATTCAGAGAATTCTATATTGTTTCAAAATCATTTTGTTAAGACACGGAATGAAGTCAGAAAAGGTATGCGAAGAAGGGCGAAATTACGATTTTCATTGTTGAGAAGAATTTCTGTGGTAAAAATGAATGTTTTACCCAGATTGTTATTTCTGTTCTAGAAAATATCTATTTTAACAACTGAGGAACCATTTAATGAATGGAAGAAAGATATATCTAAATTTATGCATCAGGCAAAAACAAACAAACATAACCCCAAGGCTTTACGAGATGCTAAGAAAGATGAGTTTTGTGTTTACCTAATTTGAAATTATAGTTTGCGGCTTGTTCTGTAGTTTGGATAAAAGAGTGGGTGATGGCGAGAATTAGAAGGTCATTGGAGTGAGAATATGATTCGATGTTTGGGTGGCACAGCTATTTATGACATGACAAAGTCAAGGTTAATATAGATTTATTTTAAAAATCATTTTGTTAGACGTGCTATTTTGAGGATATGGAATAGACATAAATCCATAAATTTGTGTTCAGAAAAATCTTTCTGGCTCTTACCATAAGAAGCATATGATAGAAGAGAAATGATAACTAAACACAAATGATTGACTTAGGGTGACATCATGTAATTTTCTCAGCCTGATTTCAAAATAAATCAAGACTAAGTTTTACTTCAAAAGGATGTACAAGTCAATGGTTTTCTTATCTACAACTCCCTTTTATACCTTAATTCAGGGTAGAGTCGGGGCAACTGGATGGAGCTGAGCGTTTACTGGCTGGTTGCCCTTCCTGACGCCTATGTGGAGTTCACAACAGACAATTGCTCATTGCGCTGAGAGAGAGGAATATCTGCCGCTACCTAGGATTGAACTTTCAACCTTCATAGTGGGAAGAGAGCGCATTCACCGCTAGGTCATCTTGCCACTCTTTTCTTATATACAATTATTAGAAAGATTTAAAGTAGATAAAATGATTTTTGGTTTTGAATATTGTAAGAATGAATTTGAAACAGAATTAAGTTCATCACCGGAGGCTTTCAAAAGGAGACCAGGTAACCATTTGTCTGAAATGGTATAGGGCCAGGATGGCAAACCCACAGGTGGCATGTGGAGCCATATCTGTGGGCACGTGAGTGTTGCCCTAGCTCAGCTCCAACGCACTTACGCATGGCGGCCAGCTGATTTTCAGGCTTTTTGGGCCCACCGGGCCATTTCCAGCCTCTAGGGGGTGGAGGCTGTTTTCGCCACCCCAGACTCCAAGAAATCCCCTGGAGCCTGGGGAGGGCAAAAAAGTGGGCCTACAAGGCCCACCGGTAACCTTTTTGCTGTCACGTGCCAAAAGCGGAGGGAAGTGGGGGGGGTCGCACACACATGCATGGGGGTGTGTGGGGTGCAGTGGCATTGAATTATGGGTGTGGCACACACATGTGCGACCCCCCCGCTCATGCTCTTCCTGCTTTTGGCACACAACAGCAAAAAGGTTAACCATCACTGGTTATAGGGTCTCCTTCTAAAGCAGGGGGTTGGACTAGAAGACCTCCAAGGTCCCTTCCAACTCTGTTATTCTATTCTATGTTATTGTTAAATTGCATCAACTTTTATTAAAATGTGAAAGAAGGAGAACAAGTAAAAGAACATAAGGCATAAAATGGCTGAAAACTTTGGTTGCAATATATAAATACAACAATGGGAAAATATGTGAATGAAAGGACCGAAATTCACACTATATTATAATCTGAAAGAGAACTTTTATAAAATAATTTGTCCTCGGTATCTGTCATCAGAAAATTATCTAAACTGTGTAAAGGTACTTTGAATTTGTGCTGGAAATGTTGTTGTGCCTCGTCCGCTTTCCCCGCAGCCGGGGCCTTCTTATCTGCTTCCGAATGCTGAGGAATGTCCTAGCATGCCTCCCGGCCCCAGCCCTGGCTCCATGCCCAGACAGGCTGAGGAAGAAGAAGCGCCTCCAGCCCCCAGCCCTGGCTCCATGCCCAGGCAAATGGAGCAACTAGACCCCTCCCCCTCCCCCACAGCATGTGAGCCTGAGGAAGGTCAATTACCAACAGCTGCAGACTGGAGTGACCCTCGCTTCAGGAGAATTGATAAGCGGCGTCAACAGAAGGAAGGGAGGGGCAGGCCGGGATAAGTGCTGAGTCATGGAGCCACACCCCATGGCCTATATAAAGGATCTGCTTTCTGGCATTCTCTGAGTCAGGCAAAGTCTACCTTATCTTGCTGAAGTCACTTTCTGGTCTCCTGCCTGCCTTGAGAACTTTGCTAGGGCTTTGGCAGAGCTGCAGAGGCACGCCTGATTCAGATTTCCCTGACCCGGCCGTCAGCGGAGGAGTGGGACACGACAAATGTAAACAAGACAGGACATTTTATCATGCTTGGTGGATGTGCAAAAAGTGTTAATTTTTTGGATTCAGATGCCTATGTTAATTCAGAAGATTTTAAAGATTCAACTAAAGCCAAATTTCCTTAAAAATCTGGAAAAACCTCCCGGAACTTTGATTTTATATATGGTAACAGCAGCAAGAATTTTATATGCACAATGTGGAAAGATTTGATGATGCCCACAATCAAAGAGTAGATGATGAAGATGATGAAATTTGCTGAGATGGTGAAATTGAGATCTTTGATTAGAGAAAAGACATTAACAGAATAACACAGCTTGGAAGTCTTCTAATCCAACCCCTGCTTGAGCAGGAGACGCTATATCATTTCGGACAAATGGCTGTCCAGTCTTTTCTTGAAAGCCTCCAGTGATGCAGTGATGCAGTGAACCCACAACCTACAATTTCTGAACAAAGCTGATTGATCGTTCTCACTGTCAGGAAATTTCTCCTTAGTTCTAGGTTGAATCTCTACTGGGTCAGTTTCCATCCATTAGTCCTTGTCTGGCCTTTGGGTGCTTTGGATAATAACTTGACCCCCATCCTCCTCTCTGTGGCAGCCCCTCAGATATTAGAAGACTGCTATCATGTCCCCCCGGCCCTTCTCTTCACTAGACTAGCCAGGCCCAGCTCCCGCAACCCTTCTTCATATATATTTAGCCTCCAGCCCCTTAATCATCTTTGTTGCTCTTCTCTGCACTCTTTTCCTTTTTGTGTGAGACCTTTTGTGTGAGACAGATAAACATAAAATTGTGATATACAGTGATGTTGACACTGCAGAGTAAGAGGTCAATTTAAATTTATACCGATAACTATTGTAAAAGAAAATCGGAAGTAATTTGTGTATATTTCTTTTTGGCTTTGCTCTATACTTTTTTGCTTTGTTTTGTTTTTCTTATCTTAATTAAGATAAGAAATATCAAAACAACCTACCTACCTACCTACCTACCTACCTACCTACCTACCTACCTACCTACCTACCTACCTACCTATCTATCTATCTATCTATCTATCTATCTATCTATCTATCTATCTATCTATCTAAACTTTAATAAGGTTACCTTATTAAAAAGATATTCAGCAAATTAACATAGATTTCTGGTTTTTTTTCTTGCTATCTGTGTTCATACACACCTGCATAAACAATATATGTTGCTTCAGTCTCCAAATGAGGATCATAAATATATGAAATAATACTAAAAAAAAAAAGTGTTTTTGTGCATGAAGAATCTATCTGTAACTTCTCCCACAGTGTTTATCTGGTAGGGCACTGTGACACAACATTGTGTAGGAAGAGATTGGTGGTCTCCAGTGGCAGGATTCAGCTGGTTCGGGAAAACCGGTTGTTAAATTGCTGGCTGGCCCCTCCCCTCCCCACCCTGCCCCTTCCAGGAGTCCTCACATGCCCCATTTTGGCTCCCAGACAAGTGCAAGAAGGCCAACTAGGCCCAAAATAGGGTGGTGTGTGTGTGGCGCAACCTCCCCGTGGCCCATTTTTGCTCCCAGGAGGGTGTAGGATGCAGAGTGCTGCCTGTTACACCCCGTGGCCGCACCCACCATAGCCACGCCCACCCAGCCAGTCATTAGGGCAGAGAACTGGTTGTTAAATTATTTGAATCCCACCACTGGTGGTCTCCCAGATGAAATTCCATTTCCACCAAACCTATAGTGACCAGACGTCCCGCTTTTGGTGGGACATCCCGCTTTTTAATAATTTGTCCCGCATCCCGCTGCAATTCCAAAAAGTCCCGATTTTTTTTTTGTTTCACTCCATTCGGACAATGGGAGGCGGCAATGCAAGAGGAGGAGGCGGAGAAGGGGGAGTGGCGGAGAAGGGGGCACGAGAGGGAGGAGAGACGCCGCTTGCCTTCACCCAAGAGGAAGAGAAGAGCAGAGAGGCGAGCCGAGGAAAGCCAAGCCTGCCTGGAAGAGCGGAGAAGCAGCAGCCGCTCCTCCTCCTTCAGGCAGGTGGCAAGACTCAGCGCGCATGCGCAGCCCCCCCCCGCCCCCCGTCAATGGTGTCCCGCTTTGCCATGGCTGAAATCTGGTCACTTTAACCAAACCCTACCCCCTGTAGGAAGTGTGGACACTGGTCACCCTAAAGCAGGGGTCTCCAAACTTGGTTACTTTAAGATTTGTGGACTTCAACTCCCAGAATTCCCCAGCAAGCATGGCTGGCTGGAGAATTCTGGAAGCTGAAATCCACAAGTCCTAAAAGTTCCCAGGCTTGGAGAGCTCTGCTCTACAGAAAGGACTTCACAAAAGAATTACTGACCTATCCACCACTAGAGGACAGAAAAGGATTCCAGTTTTTGGTCTCTATGCTGCCATCCAGTGGTCATTGGAATTTGTGTAGCTTAGATGCAGCTGTCTTGTGAGGAGCTACCACAGAGAAGAGGGGATTAATTTACTCTCCAAAGCACTAGAGTTCAGAACAAGCAGTAAAGGGTGGAAGCTTCTTAAAGATAGATTCAACCTA
This sequence comes from Ahaetulla prasina, assembly GCF_028640845.1. Classification (NCBI taxonomy): domain Eukaryota; kingdom Metazoa; phylum Chordata; class Lepidosauria; order Squamata; family Colubridae; genus Ahaetulla; species Ahaetulla prasina. The sequence continues at coordinate 7,355,762 of NC_080552.1, forward strand.
GAAGTAAGGAAATTTTTTCTGAAAGCGAGAACATTTAATCCATGGAAAAGCTTGCCTCCTGAAGTTGTGGGTGCTCCATCACTGGAGCACTGTTTTTTCCCTAGAAGATGTGCTTAAGATAAGCAATTCTGTTGAACTCCATACCAATATGAAGCAGTGCAATTTGGTGTTTTCTGCATAGCTTCATCTGAAATTCACTGGAAAGAAAAATAGGGGAAAGAGAAGGACCAGGACAAGGAGACAGAGAGGAGGAGGAGAATAAGAGGAAGAGGAAGAGGAACAGGAGGAGGAGGTGGAGGAGGAAGAAGAAGAAGAGGAGGAGGAGGAGGAGGAGGAGGAAGAGGAGGAGGAAGAGGAAGGAGAAGGAGAAGAAGAGGAGAAGGAGAAGGAGAAGAGCCTAATTAAGGTACAAATTTAATCACCATTCCCCACATGGAAGAGTAATTTTTCACTGTTCATTTGCTTGCTGTAATCTCCAAACTGGCATAAACAGAAAAAGCAATAACCTATAAATCCGCTCCGATTTGTTCCTTTAATATTCATATTGCATTGAACTACAGCTGCTTCCTGCTGCTGTCTATTACAACATGCAAAAGTGTCGATAAAATATTATGAAAGACAAGATGTATCCGCTGTGAGGTGGCATGTGGCCCTTATTTATTTATTTATTCATTCATTCAAAGGGATGACAAATGTCTCCTGGAAGGTTCCCTTTCTCTGCCCCGATGGGGTGATGATTAATTACCTTGCCACAAATGGACAGGGCAGAAGGAAATTGACAGTGCCCTGATTAATTAATTTTTTCTTTTTAAAGGGAGATAGTTGCTCAGAAAAATGAACAAAACTAGGTGAATTGTTTCATGAATTATGGAAAGTCAATGCCATTGTTAGTTCCAATATGGTGAGGTTGGAACTGTTTTCAATGGATCAAGGTTTGTTCCAGCTAAACATGAGCAATGCTCTATAAACCATTTTGCTTCTTGGAGTCATATGCTGCAGTGTTCCGCAACCTCCGCCATTTTAAGACATATGGACTTCAACTCCCAGAATTCCCCAGCAAACTAGAATCCGGATTAACTAGATCAATCCACATCTTAGAGTACTGCATCCAGTCTGGGTCTGGGTCTCAAGAAGTTGAGACTCTAGAAAAAGTGCAGTGAAGAGCAACCAAGATGCTTAGGGGTCTGGAGACTAAAACATACAATGAATGATTGCAGGAATTGGGCTTGGCTAATCTAGTGAAGAGAAAGACCAGGGGAGACATGATAGCTGTCTTCCAATACTTGAGGGACTGCCACAGAGAGGAGGGGGTCAAGCTGTTTCCAAAAGCACCTGAAGGCCAGACAAGGAATAATGGAAACTGACCAAGGAGAGATTCAACCTAGAAATGAGGAAGAACTTTCTGACAGTGAGAACAATCAACCAATGGAACAGAAGTTGCCTTTGGAAGTTGTGGGAGTGTCATCACTTGAGACTTTCAAGAAAAGATTGGACTGCCATTTGTCAGAAATTGTGTGGGATCTACTGCTTGAGCGGGGGATTGGACTAGATGACCTATAAGGTCCCTTCCAACTCTGTTAATCTAATCTAATCTAATCTAATCTAATCTAATCTAATCTAATCTAATCTAATCTAATCTAATCTAAAATCTGGATACAGAATGTGGAGGGTGAAAGATATCACCTTCTTCTTCTTGACCATAAGTGTCAGATAGAAAGAGTGAAATCTCCAGAAAATTTTGAGAAAACAAGTACCAGAATGGAAGAGGATAAGTAATCATGTTAAATGCTTGAGTACTATTTGGTCCAAAGCTAGAATAGATTTAAAGGTGAGAGGAGAGACAGAGTACATCATTTTATTTGTGAGGGATTTTACATTTAATCTTTTTTTGTCTCTTTTTTCTTTTTGTGAGTTCTTAATGAGGAGGTGATGAGCCACCTGGGAAAGCCAAGGGAAATCATCAAAACCATAAAAAAGCAAAAGTTAGAACATTTTGGACATGTGATGTGAACACCCCGAAAAATACAGCATCCTTCACTTAATCCTCCAAGGAAAAAGAAGAAGAACATCATGGCTTCAAAATCTAAGGGATTGGTTTGGACAAAACTCAGCAGTAATTTTTTGTGCGACTGTTGATAAAAATAGGATCGACAAGATGATCACCAATGTCCAATGATGGATATGGAAGTAGAAGAAGAAGAAGAAGAAGAAGAAGAAAGAGGAGGAGGAGGAGGTGGGGAGAGGAGGGGGAGGAGGAGGAGGAGGAAGAGGAGGAGGAGGAAGGGGAAGGGGAGGTGGAAGAGGCACAACTCAGGAAGAACATGCTACTAGATCATCATTTGCAGACCGTACACTTCAGGAATAGAAAGATCCCAGAATGATCTTCCAGAAGCTTCTGCCTTGGACGTGGTTGAACCAGAAGACCTTCAAGGTCTGTTCCAGCCAAATGAAAGTGAATATATGTGTTCCAGGATAATGTTGCAGGATCCAGTCTCGGTCAGTCACTGGGACAAGAGGTTTTGTCTTCTGAGCCTTTTTTCCCTTCCAACCTCTAATTCTATTATTCTAATCTGCTGTGAATCCATATGAGCTGAAGAGCCTAATACAAGAGGCTCACCAAGTCCTCCATCCAAGCTATCAAATTTCGAGCCTCTCTTTGAACATATGGTGCAAAGATATGCTTTGTGGTAAGCTGTGGAGAGTCCTGTGCTTGCGTTTCCCTCAGCAGCTAGATCAAGATATTAATATTAAGATATTAAGGCACACATACAAATGCTCCCAGAGGACTGGCTTCAGCGTGAGTTCGAAAGCTTCTAAGACTTCTGGTCCTGGTGAGAATAGAATAGAATAGAATAGAATAGAATAGAATAGAATAGAATAGAATAGAATAGAATAGAATAGAATGGAATGGGATGGGATGGGATGGGATGGGATGGGATGGGATGGGATGGGATGGGATGGGATGGGATGGGAGAGGAGGAGGATAAGGATAAGGATAAGGATAAGGATAAGGATAAGGATAAGGATAAGGATAAGGATAAGGAATAGAATGGGAGGGGATGGGATGGGATGAGAGGGAGAGGAGAGGAGGGGGAAAAGGATAAGGATAAGGATAAGGATAAGGATAAGGATAAGGATAAGGAATAGAATAGAATAGAATAGAATAGAATAGAATAGAATAGAATAGAATAGAATGGGATGGGATGGGATGGGATGGGATGGGATGGGATGGGATGGGATGGGATGGGATGGGATGGGATGGGATGGGATGGGATGGGAGAGGAGGAGGAGGAGGAGGATAAGGATAAGGATAAGGATAAGGATAAGGATTAGGAATAGAATGGAGGGGAGGGGAGGGGAGGGGAGGAGGAGGAGGAGGGGGGGATAAGGATAAGGGTAAGGATAAGGGTAAGGATAAGGATAAGGAATAGAATGGGATGGGATGGGATGGGATGGGATGGGAGGGAGAGGAGAGGAGGAGGAGGAAAAGGAAAAGGATAAGGAATAGAATAGAATAGAATAGAATAGAATAGAATAGAATAGAATAGAATAGAATAGAATAGAATAGAACAGAACAGAACAGAACAGAACAGAATAGAATAACAGAGTTGAAAGAGACCTTGGAGGTCTTCTAGTCCAGCCCCTTCCTCAAGCAGGAGACCCTATACCATTTCAGACAATTGGCTGTCCAGTCTCTTCTTAAAAACCTCCAGTGATGGAGCACCCATGATTTCTGAAGGCAAAAGCTGTTCCACTGGTTGATTGTTGTCACTGTTAGGAAGTTTCTCCTTAATTCCAACTCAGATTGGATCCTGCAACATTATCCTGGGACACGTATATTTGCCTTCCTTTGCGAAGATATTCTGTCCGATGCAGTTTTGTATTGAATAATCTCGTCTTAGAGGCCCTGATTGGAAATAAATAATAACCTTTGCAGAGCCAAGGTTATTCATCCAGGATTTACGGCTGACTAGTGACTTTCTACCTCCTCTCAGTGTCTCTCGGATTATTTGTCTTGCTTCTATCAAACCTGAATATGGAGATATATCTGGATGCCTTTGGTTCCTCTCATTTAAATTAGTAACTGGGATTATCTTCCCTATTATTATTTTTTTGACCCAACTTCATTAAACGGAGATTGTTTCCAGATTCCACATTCCACATTCTCACTGAATGAATGGCTTCCTTTCACTATTTCTCAGCTGAAGATGCCCGCATATATTGTGCCTATATATGATTACAGGCACTCCTCGATTTACAACAGTTTGCAAGTTCACAAAAAAAATGCCTTATAAGCAGTTTTCACACTCAGGACTGTTGCAACCTCCCCATGGCCACATCATGAACTGAGACAGGTGCCAACTGACTCATATTTATGACAGTTGCTGGGTCACATGATCCCTTTTTGCGACCTATTGGCAAACAAAGTCAACGGGAAAGCCAGCTTCACTTAACAACCGTGTGACTAACTTAAGAAGTGCCGCAATTAACCACGGTGGCAAGAAAGGTCATACAACGGGGCAAAATTCACTTAACGATTGTCTCAGCAACATAAATATTAGGCTCGATTGTGGTCGTACGTCGAGGACTACCTACTGTGTATTTGGAATATGAGGGAGAAAACAGAAAGAATGAAAATACAGCAGCTGCTACTTAGACCCCTGTACCATATGTTTTCAATTTAATATTTCACGGTGGTTTCCATTTGCATTACCAAAAAACAACAACATACGTTTAGATCAGTGGTGGGTTTTGTTTTGTTTTTTTATTTGCATTTATATCCCGCCCTTCTCCGAAGACTCAGGGCGGCTTACACTATGTTAGCAATAGTCTTCATTCTATTTGTATATTTATATACAAAGTCAACTTATTGCCCCCCCCAACAATCTGGGTCCTCATTTTACCTACCTTATAAAGGATGGAAGGCTGAGTCAACCTTGGGCCTGGTGGGACTAGAACCTGCAGTAATTGCAGGCAGCTGTGTTTTAATAACAGACTGCATTAGCAGTCTGAGCCACAGAGGCCCTTGTAACCCCACAGAGGGTTGCTACCGGTTCGCCCTGGTTCGGGAGAACTTGTAGTGGCGGCATCAAGAGGCTCCGCCCACCCGCCCGGATGCTTCTATGCATGCACAGAAGCTTCTGTGAATGCGCAGAAGCATTGCGCACATGTGTGAGTTTGCACGCAGCCATGAGCGAACCAGTAGCGATGGGATTTGCAACCCACTCCTGGTTTGGATTGGTACAGAACCCTGAATTTGTGAGAAGAATTGTTGTTTTCTTTAAAAAAAAAACTGCTCCAAACATATGCATTTATGTTCATCTTCAGGAGAACTCAAACACACTAGCCAAGACTACTTTTCAATTTCACCTCCCTTTTCAAATTATAGATAACATTTATCTGAAAAGGCAGCATCACCAATATTCCCGCCTGCAAATATTGCATTTCTGTCACTTTTTCACACCATTATGCATTGCAAAATGAGAAAGTGTTTGCAATACAGCCCTTACAATCCTATCTCCATCTCTCTCCTTCACGCAGGCTCACTGCAAAGCTCTCTAGCTGACTGCAAGTTAAAAAAATAATAATAATCAGGATGTTTTCCCTTCGTTGACAAGGACTTCAAGCGAACGGCAAAAGATGCTCTCCCACTAATTATAAAGAAGTAATGAATTAATTCAAGTGACATATAAACAGTGATCTGATATCTACATTGATCATAATGTGTTGATAAGAATATTCGTGAATACGTTGTTTATGTATTCTCAGGTATATTGACAACTCCCCCAGGATAAAATTTCACTCAGGAAAAAAAGAACAAAAAATTATTTCCACTACTTGGAAAGACTAATTCATTTACTTATAAAAGATTGGGGCTGGGGAATGTGGAACTATAAGAGAGAGAAAGAGAGAGAGAGAGGGAGGGAGGGAGGGAGGGAGGAGGGAGGGAGAGAGGGAAAGAGACAGAAAGAAAGAAAGAAAGAAAGAAAGAAAGAAAAAAAGAAAGAAGGAAGGAAAGAAAAAAGAAAGAAAGAGAAAGAAAGAAAGAAAGAAAAAAAAAGAAAGAAAAAGAAAGGAAGAAGGAAGGAAGGAAGGAAGGAAGGAAGGAAGGAAGGAAGGAAGGAAGGAAGGAAGGAAGGAAGGAAGGAAGGAAGGAAGGAAAGAAAGAAAGAAAGAAAGAAAAGAAAGAAAGAAAGAAAGAAAAAAATTCTATGTGACAAATGCTTGCTTCATAAGGCTCCAGTTAGTACACCCAAAATATCTGTCAGATAAAATATCCATATCAAAAATGAAAAATCATAATGTTAAGAATCCTTGTTATGGCAGATTTTTTTTCAAATGCTGGACCTCAATTATTTTAAAAATCTGCATTTTCAGTTTGTCCACAACTACTGTTATCCATTACAAATATACCATACTTCAAATAGTCATGCTTTGTATCTTTGTTTTAATAGTTGCTGTCCCTTATTATAGTATTTAAAATGAACTGCAACACACTAAGGGAAGTATTAGAAGAATCAGGTTACTCCATCAGATAAATTTTAGGTGGATAGGATAGGATAGGATAGGATAGGATAGGATAGGATAGGATAGGATAGGATAGGATAGGATAGGATAGGATAACAGAGTTGGAAGGGACCTTGGAGGTCTTATAGTCCAACCCCTGCTCAGGCAGGAAAACTCTATACCATTTCAGACAAATGGTTGTCCAATCTCTTCTCAAAAAGAAGAGATTCAAATAGATCACAAAATCTATTCAGAATGAATTTCTGATCTGAATCTAATCTAACTTGTTTCAGCCCAGTTTGGACCACTAAAACACAGGAATGTGCGCAAAGCAAATGAATAGATTTAGACACCTCAGCCAAATATATTCAAAGTTCTTCAAGGAATTATTGGGTTGCTTTCAAATCTGTCCCGACTGATTTGAATCCATTTGAAGGACTGAATGTCTCATACAGGTTTAATGCATATCCATTCGTCCGTCCACCCATCCATCTGTCCATCCATCCATCCTCCACCCACCCACCCATCCATCCATCCTACAAGAGCAAAGTACAAGATGCAGAAATTTCCTGCAGTCTGGATTGAACGCCAACAAACATCCTGAGATGTTTCAATGCACACAGATTTGTCTTATTAAAAAAAGAACCAGCAGATCCTTCAAATGTAAAGTAAATGGATACAGATGCAGCTTTTCATTATCTCGGTCAATTTATATTCTGCAGGAAAAAGTAAAACAGTCAACCTTCCACTCTAAAAACAAAACAAAACCCACAACCCTTAGAGTTATTTATGTGTAATAAACCAGATGTTCCACTTAGATCTGTAAGTTTATCAAGGTGATGGATAATTTGAAACACAAATTGTGTTCTCTTTCCACCGCTCCAACGTGTATGGGGGTTGATTTAAAGTTGTCAGAGTGTGGCTACTTAAGAACAGGTTGCAATTCAAAATATTTGCTGTCAGTAATATTGTTGGTTTCCGGGGACTTTTCTGCCTTGCCACCTTTCAAAATGATCTCATCTTTTGTTGTGTTGTTTTCATTTTGCTTGTAAGCTAAAATCCCAGGGCAATGTAGTTTATTGTTTTAATATCTCTTTGACACACAGCAAAAATATCCCACTGCGGCTACTTATCTGCCATATGTATTTTTGTGAAAGAAATATCAACACAAGCATTATGCTTGGAAGAAGCGCAACGGACGGGTACAAATGCTGGGCAGTAACTGGATTGCACTCTGTAAAGAGAAGTAGCTCAAGCCACACTACAGCAACAACAACAAATGGGGGGAGAGAAACAGAGAGGAGGGAGGGAGAGAGATAGAGAAAGAGAGGGAGGGAGGAAGGGGGAGAGGGAGAGAAGGGGAGAGAGGGAAAGGGAGGGGGAGTGGAAGAGAGAGGGAGCGAGGAAACGGGAGGGAGACGGAGAAAGAGAAGAAAGGAGAGAGGAAGAGGGAGAGGGGGAGGGAGGGACAAAGGGAGGGAGGGAGGGAGGGAGGAGAGAGAGAGAGAGAGAAAGAGAGAACAAAATCCAAAAGGCAAAAAAAAAAGAAAGGAAAGGAAAATGGAAAGGAAGGGAGAGGAGGAGAGGAGAGAAGGGAGAGAGGAGCGAGGAAACGGGAGGAGACGGAGAAAGAGAAGAAAGGAGAGAGGAAGAGGGAGAGGGGAGGGAGGGAGGAGGAAAGGAAAGGAAAGGAAAGGAAAGGAAAGGAAAGGAAAGGAAAGGAAAAGAAAGGAAAAGAAAGGAAAAGAAAGGAAAAAGAGATGAAGGGAAGGGAAGGAAAGGGACTGAAAGGAAAGGAAAGGAAAGGAAAGGAAAGGAAAGGGAAGGGAAGGGAAGGGAAGGGAAGGGAAGGGAAGGGAAGGGAAGGACCAATACAGGCAGTCCTCGACTTACAAAAGTTTGTTTAGTGACCATTTGAAGTTATAATGGCGTGGGAAAAAGTGACATATGACCATTTTTCACAGTTACAACCATGGGGATACACAGCATTGCATACACATGCAACCCAAGACCTTCCATAAAGTGAACTAAAATCCATGGAAACTTCCTTTGAACCTTCAACGTTATCCATTTCTCCACATGCCTTAAAATATTATCCATTGTGCTGATGTGGTGGTTCATAGAAGGAAATCTTAAAACAGCAAACTGACAAAAATCATAACAAGAGACAATTGTATACACAGAGGAGAAAGAAGTGCATTCTATTTATTTCATGGCATGTAAGGCTAGAAATAGCGATAATAAGCAACATCATCTTCTTTTAACGACTCCATAATCCCTTGCGGGGTGGAGTCAGGGCAACTTTGTTTTGATGGAGTTTTGATGGTTTTTCCTTAAGTACGCATGTCCAAGATGGCGCCGCGCCGCTGAACGGGAGATGCGGCGACGGGCCTCTTCCGGACCTGACCGGGTTTGGGGGGGTCTTTTTAGGAACTTGGACCCCCCGCCCGGGTAGAGGGCAGTGTGCGTCGTCAGGGAAGGGGTAGAGTGGGGCTGGGCGGCTCCAGGCTGCTTCAGGAGGAGCCCCGGAGTGCTCTCCCCCCAACGGCGATGGCCCGGCGTCCTCCAGCGCCGGCTGCCGCGGCCGGGATTCTTTGGATTCGCCGGCGGCGGTGGCGGCAGCCGGGCGTCGCATGGCCTCGGGGAAAGCCCCAACGGCGATGGCCCGGCCTTCTCCAGCGGCGGCTGCCGCGGCCGGGCTCTTCGATTCCGGATTTTTCGGCGGGGGCGGCGACCGGGCTTCGCATGGCCTTGGGGAGGGCCCCGGAGCTCTCTCCCACCACCGATAGACCATCGTCGGGGATGGCGGCTTGGCCTGGCTCTCCCCGCCAGTGGTGGCGACGGCGGTGGCGGCCGGCTCAGCGATCCCTTGGGAGGAGCCTGGAGCTCTCTTCCTCCCAGCGGTATGATCTTCAGTGGCGGCAATGGCGGTAGCGGCGGCCTGGCCTGGCCTGGCCTGACCGGTCTGGAGATGGCCTGGCCCGACGGTGGACCGCTGGGCCCGGCGAACTGGCCTGGGGGTCGGAGCCGGTGGTGTGGCCCAGCGGGACCAGCGGGCGAGTGGCCTATTCCAGCGGCCTATTCCAGCGGCCTGGCGGCCAGGCCGGCTGGGCGGCCTATTTGAAGAGTGCAGGTGGGCCCGACGGGCGCCTTGCTGGTACCATCTGGGGGCTGGCCTCGGACCTAGTGGTCGTCCTCTCTATTATTTTTACCACCTAAAGGACGTCTATGGACCGCCTGCAGGGGGGGACCCTTTTAAGACCCTGCTCCCCCCCCCTCGGATTTTGGGAGAGACATGGCTTAGCGGCTGAGCGGCCTTGCCTGGTGGATGTCCCTGGCCTAACAGTGTAACAGCTTCCCCCTTCCTTCTTTAACCACCCCTCAGGACTGTAGAATGAGGGGTTGGTGAAAACGACTGAATTATGGCGGTGTTATTCATCTACCGCCCAAGAACTATTCCTCAACTGTGCCTACCCGGAATTGCCGGAATTATCAATTATCATCTTGACTGGTCCAGGTTGGGCTTGTTTGCCGGACTCTTAGTATGCAGACTTTACAGCGGCCGACCTTCTTGCCCTGCGAGATTCCCTCTCGCTGGGTTTGGCCCCTACACTATCGAGGGCCCATCTTGAGGATGGGTTTGGAACCCCGAGAGGTGGCATGCCAAAAATAGGAGACTTAGGGATTTTAATTAATTGTTTTAATCGTTTTTTTAAGGGGAGTTTTAATGGGAATTTTAATGGGAATTTTAATGCGGGGGGGTGGATGGGTGGGGAAAACCCGTCAGGGAGGGGGCTAGGTCCACCATGTGTTCGCGGCGGTAACTTAATAGGTCCTGGGGTTATGGCGAGGGGTGTCGTTCCAGTTTGTCAGGGTCGAGTTATTACTACGGTAAGTGGGAGAGGCAGATATGATGGAAGGGGGGGGGGCACATCAGGTCTCGGGGGCTCGCCCTCGCTGTTTACGAGCGATTGCGTGCTCCGGCCCCCCAGAAATTTCCCGTGACCCGAGTGGCCAGAGTAATCGGGACCTGGGCCTCCGGCTGATGTTATGTAATGCCAGGTCCGCGGTTAATAAAGCCCCCCTGATTGCAGATCTTATTCAGGAAGGGACCGCGGACGTTATGGGCATTACGGAGACCTGGTTGGGCACCGAAGGGGGGGTCCCCCTAGTGGAGATGTGCCCACCAGGCTTCCGAGCATTCCATCAGCCGAGGGCCCAGGGTAGGGGTGGAGGGGTGGCGGTTATTATTAAGGAGAGTCTCGAGCCGAGGGAAACCACTGTGCCTCAGATAGCTGGGTGTGAATCCCTCTTCGTGAAGTGGGGTCGTAGAACTCAGGTGGGCTTGTTGATCACGTACCTGGCTCCTTGCTGCGTGACTACAGCCCTGCCTGAGCTGTTGGAGTTGCTGGCCGGGCTGGCAGTTGAAACCCCCAGACTGTTGGTCATGGGGGATTTCAATTTGCCATCAGCCGGCGTAGCATCTTCGGCAGCTCAGGAGTTCATGGCTTCCATGACGGCCATGGACCTGATTCAGTTAATTGACGGCCCTACCCACGTCGGGGAGGTACCCTAGATCTGATTTTTATCTCTGGCCAGTGGTCTAATGATCTGGTTTTAAATGATTTAGTTGTCGAACCTTTGTCATGGTCAGATCATTTTCTCCTCCGCCTAGACTTTCTGACCGCTACCCACCACCGCAGGGAGACGGAACCAATGCGCTGGTTCCGTCCCAGGCGCCTGATGGACCCGGAGAGGTTCCTGACGGAGCTCGGGCGTTCCCGAACACTTGGCCCACGACTTGACTGAAGAGCTAGTTGCGGCCTGGGAACGGGCCGCGGCTGGAGCTTTGGACCGTGTCGTGCCTTTGCGGCTTCTGACCCGGCGTCGGTCTCAACCAGCTCCTTGGTTCTCCGAGGAGCTGAGGGAGATGAAGCGCCGGAGAAGACGCCTAGAGTGCCTGGAGATCCAGCCGCTCTGAGGTTGACCGGACACTAGTTAGGTCCTATAGTAGGACCTACCTAGTGGCAATGAGGGTTGCGTTCCCACGCTTCCTCCTCATTGCGTCGGCAGATAACCGCCCGCCGCCCTGTTTGGTGACCCGCTCTCTCCTTCAACAGGAGGGGCGGAGGACCCCTACAAGGCGTGCCGAGGAGTTTAACGGTTATCTATACGACAAAATCGTTCAGCTTCGGGACGGATTGGATCAAAATTGGGTAGATCCAGGCGAGGGTTCTGAGGCCCGTCTTGTTGAGGTGGTTTGGGATGACTTTGATCCTGTGACTCCCGAGGACATGGACAGGTTGCTGGGTAGGCTGAACGCCACCACATGTTTACTGGATCCGTGTCCCTCCTGGTTAGTACTGGCTACTCAGGAGGTGACGAGGCTGGCTCAGGGATTACAAATGCTTCTTTGCGGGAGGGGTCTTTCCGCGGCCTTGAAAGAGGCAGTGGTGAGACCCTCCTCAAGAAGCCTTCCTGGACCCAGCTGTTTTAGGAACTACCGCCAGTCTCCAATCTTCGCTTCACGGCGAAGGTTGTTGAGAGTGTGGTGGCATGTCAGCTACCCCAGTACCTGGATGAAGCTGTCTATCTAGACCCGTTCCAGTCCGGCTTCCGGCCCGGATACAGTACGGAGACAGCTTTGGTCGCACTGGTGGATGATCTCTGGAGGGCCAGGGATAGGGGTTATTCCTCTGCCCTGGTCCTATTAGATCTCTCAGCGGCTTTTGATACCATCGACCATGGTATCCTGCTGCGCCGGTTGGAGGGGTTGGGAGTGGGAGGCACCGTTTATCGGTGGTTCTCCTCCTACCTCTCTGATCGGATGCAGACGGTGTTGACAGGGGGGCAGAGATCGACTCCAAGGTGCTGCATGTGTGGGGTGCCGCAGGGGTCGATTCTCTCACCCCTCCTGTTCAACATCTATATGAAGCCGCTGGGTGAGATCATCAGTGGCTTTGGGGTGAGATATCAACTGTACGCTGATGATACCCAGCTGTACTTTTCCACCCTGGGCCACCCCAGTGAAGCTGTCGAAGTGCTGTCCCGGTGTCTGGAGGCCGTACGGGTCTGGATGGGGAGGAACAGGCTCAAACTTAATCCCTCCAAGACGGAGTGGCTGTGGATGCCGGCACCTCGGTACAGTCAGCTGCAGATGCGGCTGTCTGTCGGGGGTGAATCATTGGCCCCGATGGAGAAGGTACGCAACTTGGGCGTGCTCCTGGATGGTCGGTTGTCCTTTGAAGACCATTTGGCAACCGTCTCCAGGAGAGCATTTTACCAGGTTCGCCTGATCCGCCAGTTGCGTCCCTTCCTGGACCGGGATGCCTTATGCACAGTCACTCATGCTCTCGTTACCTCTCGCCTGGACTACTGCAATGCTCTCTACATGGGGCTCCCCTTGAAGAGCACCCGGAGACTTCAGCTAGTTCAGAACGCGGCTGCGCGGGTTATTGAGGGAGCGTCTCGGAGCTCCCATATAACACCTATCCTGCGCAGACTGCACTGGCTACCTGTTGTTTTCCGGGTGCGCTTCAAGGTATTGGTTACCACCTTTAAAGCGCTCCATGGCTTAGGACCGGGCTATCTACGGGACCGTCTACTGCCGGCTTCTATCTCCCATCGTCCGGTACGTTCCCACAGAGAGGGACTCCTCAGGGTGCCGTCAGCCAAACAGTGTCGACCGGCGGCCCCCAGGGGGAGGGCCTTCTCTGTGGGGGCTCCGACCCTGTGGAACGAACTTCCCCTCGGACTTCGACAATTACCTGACCTTAGGACCTTTCGGCGCGAACTTAAAACTTATTTATTCCGTATGGCTGGACTAGCCTGATTCTTATTTTTATTGGATGGGTTTTTAAAATTCTGTGATTTTATGGGGAAGTACGTTTTTTAATATTTTGGGCATTTAAATTAGTTTTTTAAGGGATGTTTTTAATTATTGTATGTATGTATATTTTATCTGCCTGTTCACCGCCCTGAGTCCTTCGGGAGAAGGGCGGTATACAAATTAAAATATTATTATTATTATTATTATTATTATTAACTGAATGGAGTTGAGTGTTTACTGGCCGGATGCCCTTCCTGTCGCCAATGCGGAGTTTTATGCAGCAGATATATTCTCAAGGTGCCCAGAGAGAGAGAAATATCTGCCTCTACCTAGGATCGAACTCACAGCCTCCTGATGGTGAGGCGAGAGCTTCACCTCTAGGCCACCGCACCTCTCAAATAGCAATAATAAGCATAAAACAAGTAAATTCAATCCAGTTTAGTAAGGGTACGTAGGCAACGTTAGGAAGGTTAAGCTCAGGGGCATCTGGCTGGAAGACCATCATGGCGGCAGGTTGGAGCGAGAGGTGGCAAATTTTCTTGAAAAAGTCAGTGGCTTTTTCCATATCACTGCTCAGATATTGGATGGAGTCAGATGAAGCTGAAAGGAGCTTAATTTAATAACACTGTAGAGTTGTGTTAAATTTGACAGCATCACTCCAGTCAACCTATGTGAATAATACTCCAGTACTCCCATAAAACACTCCCTTCCTTCTTTCTTCCCTCCCTCCCTCCCTCCTTCCTCCCTCCATCAAAACAAGTTCTTCCTTCCTGTCTCCCTGTCAAAACAAATTCCTTCCTCCTTCCATCCCCCATTTCTTTGTTTCTCTCTGTCAAAATAAATTCCTTTCTTCCTCCCTCCCTCCCTTGCCTCTTCCCTCTATCCCCTTTCCTTCCTTTTTCTCTCCATCAAAACAAATTCTTTCTTTCCTTCCTTCCTTCCTTCCTTCCTTCCTTCCTTCCTTCCTTCCTTCCTTCCTTCCTTCCTTCCTTTCTTCCTTCCTTCCTTCCCTGTTGAAACCCATATGGCCATAGATGCAGTAAGTAATAATGTCCCATTTCTTTTTTTCTCTGTCAAAACAAATTCTTTCCTTCCTTCCTTCCTTCCTTCCTTCCTTCCTTCCTTCCTTCCTTCCTTCCTTCCTTCCTTCCTTCCTTCCTTCCTTCCTTCCTTCTTCCTTCCTTCCTCCTCCCTTGCTTCCTCTCTCCATCCCCTTTCCTTCCTTTTTCTCTCCATCAAAAAAAATCTTTTCTTCCTTCCTCCCTCCCTCCATCCCTTGCTTCCTCCCTCCCTCCCCCATTTCTTCTTTTCTCTCTCTGTCAAAATAAATTCCTTTCTTTCTTTCTCCTTCCTCCTTGCTTCCTCCTTCCACTTCCTTCCTTTTCTTTCCATCAAAACAAATTATTTCCTCCTCCATCCCTCCCTCCTGTGAAAACAAATTCCTTCCTTCCTTCCTCCTCCCTCCTCCTCCCTCCCTCCTCCCTTGCTTCCGCCTCCTCCCCATTTCTTCTTTTCTCTCTGTCAAAACAAATTCCTTCCTTCCTTCCTTTCTCCCTCCCTCCCTCGCTCCCTGTGAAAACAAATTAATTCCTTCCTTCCTTCCTTCCTTCCTTCCTTCCTTCCTTCCTTCCTTCCTTCCTTCCTTCCTTCCTTCCTTCCTTCCTTCCTTCCTCCCTCCTTCCTCCTCCCTTGCTTCCTCTCTCCATCCTTCCTTCCTTTTTCTCCATCAAAAATCTTTTCTTCCTTCCTCCTCCTCCATCAAAACAAGTTCTTCCTTCCTGTCTCCTGTCAAAACAAATTCCTTCCTCCTTCCATCCCCATTTCTTTGTTTCTCTCTGTCAAAATAAATTCCTTTCTTCCTCCCTCCCTCCCTTGCCTCTTCCCTCTATCCCCTTTCCTTCCTTTTTCTCTCCATCAAAACAAATTCTTTCTTTCCTTCCTTCCTTCCTTCCTCCTTCCTTCCTTCCTTCCTTCCTTCCTTCCTTCCTTCCTTCCTTTCTTCCTTCCTTCCTTCCTGTTGAAACCCATATGGCCATAGATGCAGTAAGTAATAATGTCCCATTTCTTTTTTTCTCTGTCAAAACAAATTCTTTCCTTCCTTCCTTCCTTCCTTCCTTCCTTCCTTCCTTCCTTCCTTCCTTCCTTCCTTCCTTCCTTCCTTCCTTCCTTCCTCCATCCTTCCCTCCCTCCCTTGCTTCCTCTCTCCATCCCCTTTCCTTCCTTTTTCTCTCCATCAAAAAAAATCTTTTCTTCCTTCCTCCCTCCCTCCATCCCTTGCTTCCTCCCTCCCTCCCCCATTTCTTCTTTTCTCTCTCTGTCAAAATAAATTCCTTTCTTTCTTTCTCCCTTCCTCCCTTGCTTCCTCCCTTCCACTTCCTTCCTTTTTCTTTCCATCAAAACAAATTATTTCCTCCCTCCATCCCTCCCTCCCTGTGAAAACAAATTCCTTCCTTCCTTCCTCCCTCCCTCCCTCCCTCCCTCCCTCCCTCCCTTGCTTCCGCCCTCCCTCCCCCATTTCTTCTTTTCTCTCTCTGTCAAAACAAATTCCTTCCTTCCTTCCTTTCTCCCTCCCTCCCTCGCTCCCTGTGAAAACAAATTAATTCCTTCCTTCCTTCCTTCCTTCCTTCCTTCCTTCCTTCCTTCCTTCCTTCCTTCCTTCCTTCCTTCCCTGTTGAAACCCATGTGGCCGCAGATGCTGTAAGTAATAATGCCAATTGCAATAGAAGCACTGGGTTGGGCCCCACAAACCTTGTGTGGCATATGTGTTAAAAGTGCTAATTATCTAACGTTTCACTCTATTTATTTTAAGGCTAAACAACAAAGAACCTCAAAAGTCCGAGAGAGGGCCCGTCCAATGAGTGAGCGTGGCCTGAATGGGTGGGAAGGAGGGGGTTGGTGACCAAATGAATATCGCTAATTAAAACTGATGAAATAGAATAGCATTTGAAGGACACAATGGGCTGTAAACTTACTTCCTATTAATTGAACTCAGTCTAATGACATATCAAAATGAATAGCTAGTGATCTGGAAATTCATTTAGACCATTAGTTTAATTACAGAAACTGATGGAAGTTTTCTCAGACAATTATGTGAAAGGACTACAGCAACATGGGGCAGATCTAGAAGCTCTCACGCCACCCCTGCCTTTATTCCTTCTTTCTCTAATTTCCTGCTCCCTGCCATTTTTTCCCTCCTTTTTTGGTCCTGTCCGTAGATTTTTGAGATCTAGAAGGGCTATTAATGACAGATCAATTGAGAGAGCCCCGGGCACGTTCATAAGCTGTCCATAGCATGGTTGGAAATAATTACTTCATAAAAAGAAAATGAGTCACCGTTTCAAATTTCCCATAATTCTTTGGGAACGATGCTAGGTTGAAGTGCTCCAAGGCATTATACAAAGTAGAGGTTGTTGCCACAGAATTGAAGGGCAGCATCCTTCTGAGCACAGGAGCTGGGATGTGTGAGCTGGTACCCAGAGGAGCTTCTGTCTTTGAATATGTATCCTCTTAGCTTCCCACGTCTCAGCCTCATTTATTCAAAGATCTCCCCTCTACAATGTTATGCAATGATTGTTGAGTTTTCAAGCTAGCTGCTTCCTTGCCTGGTGAGAACTTTCCGCCTGCCTCTTGTTCAAAGACATCTGCGCCGTCCTATCTCTCGGTTGTCTTCTTGTTTAGATCGTTGTATCATGTGTGGGTAATTAGTTAGATTTGCCATCTAAGACTGATGGAGAGACAGCAGAACAGTGTGGTGGTGCAGTGCAGTGGTGGGATTCGAATATTTTACTATCGGTTCTGGGGGCATGGCTTGGTGGGCGTGGCAGGGGAAGGATACTGTAAAATCTCCATTCCCACCCCACTCCAGGGGAAGGTTACTGCAAAATCCCCATTTCCTCCCCATCAGCTGGGACTCGGGAGGCAGAGAATAGATGGGGGTGGAGCCAGCCAGAGGTGGTATTTACCAGTTCTCCGAACTACTCAGAATTTTTGCTACCGGTTCTTCAGAACTGGCCAGAACCTGCTCTGGCACAGTGGTTAGAATGTGGTATTGCAGGGTGACTCTGCCACAGCCTGGAGTTCGATCCCCACTGGCTCAAGGTTGACTCAGCCTTCCATCCTTCCCAGGTTGGTAAAAGGAGGAGCCAGATTGTTGCAGAGGCAATAGGCTGACTCTGTAAACGGCTCAGAGGGGCTCTAAAGCACTGTGAAGTGGCATATAAGTCTAAGTGCTATTGCTATTGCTATAGGAGCCGTGGTGGCTCAGTGGTTATAATGCAGTATTGCAGGCTAACTCTACCCACGGACTGAGGTTCGATCCTGACCAGCTCAAAGTTGACTCAGCCTTCCATCCTTCTGAGGTGGGTAAAATGAGGATCCACATTGTTGGGGACAAGAGGCTGACTCTGTAAACTGCTTAGAGAAGGCTGTAGAGCACCGTGGAGCAGCATATAAAAGTAAGTGGTATTGCTAAACTTAATAATTAAGAATTATTAAGTTCTTAATACTACTATACTGTATTAAATTTAATTAAATATTTGTATTAATATAATGTATTAAGTTCAGCAATACTGCTATTGCTAAACTTAATAATTAAGAATGATCTAAGAAAGAACTAAGAATTATGAAGGTAGCACCTAAGTATATAGGCCCTTCCAAGCTGGGTGAGTTAGGATTTAGGAAGTCCAATAATTGCAATATTTCCAGATACCACAGTTTGTCAAAGCGATGCAGAAAGCCATCTTCCCTGACGTTAAATGGGCAATTTTTCCACTTTTTTTCACTCTGCTTTACAATGGCACACCTGGAATCCCCCTCCCTGATTTGAAACAAACTGAACTTTGGTTGGATTTTTGTTCTATGTTGTTCTATGTTCTATGTTGTTTGTGTTGTAAATGTTGTACCTTGATGAACGTATCTTTTCTTTTATGTACACTGAGAGCATATGCACCAAGACAAATTCCTTGTGTGTCCAATCACACTTGGCCAATAAAAATTCTATTCTATTCTATTCTTCTTGGTTTGGGCTGATACTTCTTTAAACCTGGATTGCTTCAGCTAGCAGTTTTATTTATTTTTTATTTTATCAATTCTGTTTCATTATGAATGGCTTAATTGATTAGTTTTTGGACATGGGAAGCATGCCGATGGATTAAATTTCATTTAAATAAACAAATAATTAGGTGCCCTGGATTGATTATTATTTAATTTGAAAGGTGGTCTCTAAGACAGAACACTTTTAAAATTCGCCATTGACATTTGATACAATTATTCACATAAGTAGCATAAGACATACCATCTCTTCATTGTAGTGAAGTATCTTATTCATAATCTTTCCTATTTGATGCCATAACGGTTTCACTTTTATCAGCATCCTCATAATCATACCACAGTCCATCAAAATGATGCATCTTCCCTGACCTTAAATGCACAACTTGTCCACTGTTTTCAGTCAACATTTCCACTTTTTTTTAAAAAAAACTTTACTTTATAATGACACATCTGGAATCCCAGCTCCATCTCCTCATCCCCCCACCCTCACCCCTATCCTGGATCTGATCTGAAGCAAAGAGAACTGTGATAGTGGCGAATATCTGTAGCTCGGTTGTAAGAGGAGGGTGGAGGTTCGTTCTCCAAGCTTGTGGGTTGGTTTACAAACGTTTCATTACCAGGCTGGGTAACAATCTGCTAAAGATACTACCTAGCTTGGTAATGAAACATTCGGAAACCAACCGGTGGTGGGACTTGAATAACTTAACAACTGGTTCTCTGGCTGGGTAGGTTTGGCCAGTAGGTCATGTGACTGACTGGGTGGGTGACATCACTCATTACACCCAGCCCCGCCTCTCAGCCACTCGCCTCAAAGGCAAAGGTAGGATTCAGCCAGTTGGGGCTAATCCCACCACTAATTGGCCCCGCCCCCATCCATTTTTTTGCCTATTTTTGCCTGTTTTTTGGGCCGTTTTCAGGCCATTTTTGGGCCAGTTTCCAGCCATTTTTGGTGCTGTTTTTGCCCTGGAAAACAGCCCAAAATGGGCTGAAAAACAGGTCAAAAAACAGCTGGAAAAATGGCCCGAAAAACAGGCCGAAAAAGGAGTTGGGGCCAACCAGTGGTGGGATTTGCCGGTTCGCTGAACTGCACAGAATCTTAAATTCCAATTTGCTTGAACCAGTGTGAACCGGCAGCAGCCCAGCTCTGAAACCAACCCAGAAGCTCAGAGAACCAACCTCCACTCTTAACAAAGAGATCTGTTTGGGTTAAAATAAAATCCAATTTTGATTCAATTGCCATGTAAATGAAAGGGATATTAAATTAAATTAATGAAAGTCATGTGGTCCTCTTTATAGATTGAAAAGCTTTGTTTCAATGTGACATTGAACCTTTTGTTTGAGAGGCCATAACAATATTCATGTTTCCTTTCAGAGGCGTCCAGCCAGTTCTCTTTCTTGCTCCTCCTTTTCTGAACCCTGGGTGGGGGTTTATGTGGTGGAATCTGGTGCTGAGTTGCAGGATGGAGAAACTCATTCTCAAGTCAATAATAGACAAATCAGCCTTCAGTCCTGGTTAGAAAGAGGGCCAGAAGGGATGCTCTCTAAAATCTTAACAGGATTTATCTCATAGTTATGTAGAGTGTGCTTTAGTCTGGCAAGATACCTGTCTCATGGACCAACAGCAATGAAGAAACTACTCTGAGCAATTCATCATATTGTTTTTGGTTCCTTGAACCTGACAATCTTGGTGCTTACCGCTTTTTTCCCACACCTTGCAGAAAGACATGGAGACCACCCCATGTCCAACCATTCACCTGCTAGATATATCAGACTACAACTGTCATCTCACCATGCAAAGAGGTGAGCCCAGAGGTGAAAAACTCCCAGTTCGGACCAGATCACCCGATCTAGTAGCGATGGCGGTGGATGGTTCGGAGAAGCGATAGCAAAAATCCCTGCCCACCCCATGCCCAACTGAGCTGTGCGATCATCAGAGGTTTTTTTTTTTTTTAAATTTAAAAGCATTTTTTCCTCAGCTGAAAAAATGCTTTTAAAAGTAAAAAAAAAAAAAGCCTCCAATGACCGCGCAGCTCAGCTGGGATCATCAGAGCCTTTTAAAAGCATTTTTTCTACAACCTCTTCAGCCAAAGAGGTTGTAGAAAAAATGCTTTTAAAAGCCTCTGGAGATCCCAGCTGAGTTGCCTGATTGTCAGAGTCTTTGGTAGAAAAAAAATGCTTTTAAAAGGCTCTGACGATCCCAGCTGAGTTGCCTGATTGTCAGAGGCTTTTTTTTTCTTTTAAAGGCAAAAAAATGCTTTTAAAAGAAAACAAAAGCCTCTGACGATCAGGCAACTCAGCTGGGATCATCAGAGCCTTTTTAAAAGCATTTTTTTTCAACCTTTTTGGCCGAAGAAGTTGTAGAAAAAATGCTTTTAAAAGTAAAAAAAAAGTTGGCCACGCCTACCCAGTCACATTACCCACCCTCCACAAAGCCACACCCACAGAACCGGTAGTAACAAATCTTACACTTCACCACTGGGTGAGCCCCTTCTAGATGGAGATAAGAGCTTCTACCACATAACCTTCTTAGTTCACTCTCCGCTTTGAAATTGCAGGTTTCTTAGACCAACATAGTCGAAAAACAGGGTCCATGAGGACATTTCCGAGGCAATCAACAAATTCAATCAATTCAAGGAAGAAGAAAAAAAGATAGCCGGAGTATTGGCTTACTTGTGGACGTGTATACTAGTGAACTGGGGGCACTGTACATGGGAGATCCTTCTTGATTTGCTTGGCACAGGAGCACCCTGCCTATGAAAGAGAAAGAAAGAGAGAGAGAGAGAGAGAGACAAAGAGTGTTCTGAGATTGGGAGCACATATACAGAAAATATATCACAGAGTTATGCAAAACCAAAATAAGTGGGGTTTTTTTGACATATTCAGTTAAGTTATATTTGCTCTTCTGTGCGTGCAAATCTATCTCCCAATCACCTGCAGCAGAAGTTCCCACCCTTTCCCCACCCCATAATAATTTCCACCTAGAGTGACCAAATGAGACCTGAGATTTGTAGCCCGTAGATACCTGAAACTTTTCAGGTTAAGGAAGACTGGTCTATTGATAGCAATAGCATTTAAACTTATATACCACTTCGCAGTGCTTTATAGCCCTACCTAAGCGATTTACAGAGTCAGCATATTACCCCCAACAATCTGGGTCCTCATTTTAGGAGGCTGAGTCAACCTTGAGCTAGTCAGGATTGAACTGCTGGCAGTGGGCAGAGTTAGCCTGCAATACTCCATTCTAACCACTGAACATCATGGGAGGGAGGGAGGGAGGGAGGGAGGGAGGGCACTAGCTATAGCCCCTAGACTTATATACCGCTTCATAGTGCTTTACAGCCCTCTCTAAGCTGTTTTACAGAGTCAGCCTATTTCCCCCAACAATCTGGGTCCTCATTTTACCCACCTCGGAAGGATGGAAGGCTGAGTCAACCTTGAGTTGGTCAGGATCGAACTGCTGGCAGTGGGCAGAGTTAGAGTTAACCACTGCATGGTTGGATGGAAGGAAGGAAGGAAGGAAGGAAGGGCACTAGCAATAACGCTTAGCTTATATACCGCTTCATAGTCCTTTTTCAGCCCTCTCTAAGAGGTTTCCAGAGTCAGCACATTGCCCCCAACAATCTGGGTCCTCATTTTACCCACCTCGGAAGGATGGAAGGTTGAGTCAACCTTGATCCTGGTGAGATTCGATCTGCCAAACTGCTGGCAGCCGGTGATCAGCAGAAGTAACCTGCAGTACCGCACTCTAACCACTGCGCCAACACGGCTCATTTTCTCATTGATAGCTTCTCTCACCCAGTATAAATACCTTCATCTTACATTAAGGAAGATCAACCCATCCCGAACTGCCACACTGAAGCGAACACACAATAGAGTTTAGAGTTGTGCAGCCTTGCTCAGTAATTGCATTCTTATCTTCCTGGTATTCGGAGGGAAACTATCTTTAGGAGTCATGGACACATCAGAAATATTAGTACACACCTGTGCTGTATGCACAACCTGTTACTGGGCTAAACTACCCATTTTGCTGGACTAAGCTAATCATCCCCCAAAGTGATAAGAAAAGAAACCAATAAAAGATTTCTGGATTATGAGTCTCTCCATCTGTAACCTAAAGGTAAAGGTAAAAGTTCCCCTCACACATATGTGCTAGTCATTCCCGACTCAAGGAGGCGGTGCTTATCTCCGTTTCAAAGCCGAAGAGCCAGCGCTGTCCGAAAACGTCTCCGTGGTCATGTGGCTGGCATGACTCAAGGTCAAAGGTGCACGGAACGCTGCTACCTTCCCACCAAAGGTGGTCTCTGTTTTTCTATTTGCATTTTTTTACATGCTTTCAAACTGCTAGGTTGGCAGAAGCTGGGACAAGTAACAGGAGCTCACCCCGTTACGCGGCGCTAGGGATTCGAACCGCTGAACTGCCGACCTTTCGATCAACAAGCTCAGCATCTTAGCCACCAAGCCACCGCGTCCCCTACATCCGTAACCTACTGTTTCTAGAAATGGAGAAGTTGTCATTTTCAGAAAGAGGAAATAATAAATCTACATTCATTATTGTATTCACCATAGAATTAACAGTGAGGTTTGGAACAGACAGGAATAAAGAGATAAAAATCTTACTATTTAAGGATTGGCAGTGTTCCAGTTGATACTGTTAATGCCAGGGAAAGACTGTGAAATGAGTTTTGTCTACATTAGAAAATATTCCGCTGAAATATTTCACCAAAGTTGAAGAGAAGGCTAGACAATCTCAGCTCTCAGTTTTAACTGCAAGGGCTATTATAATGCAACATTATTTCTTTCCAAATGTGGCTATTTTTCACATTCTTTTCAGTTTTTTTTTTTTAAATCATCTAAATGTTTCTGAGCAAACGGGTTGCAAAATAGATTAAGTTGCTTTCTAAATACAGAGAAATTAACCCAATATTGTTTAATATTAGTTACGTTAATTATACATAGATGTTTGCTTCCAAACATTAAAAAAATAAAGCTGTTGCCATTGTTTTTAAAAATGTAGTGTTAAAAGTATTATCATACAAATGGTGAAAATCCAAGCTAGATTAACGGCTCTGATGGCAGTTAATGTGTTTCTAGAACTTCTGAGGAGCTGTTACAACCCATTATGGCTGAAATATTGGCGTATGAAAAATTAATAAAGCCAGCAGAAAATGGAATTTGGCATCTGTGCTAGCTATTTACATAGAAAGAATCACCCAGAATTAATTATGCCCTCTGTTACATTCTAATGAGTTTTTCATTAAAATGTACACTATTATGGAAACTAAACAAGGATTATTCAAACAAAAATGCCAACAGATGTTTTTTTTTCCAAAGAAAAAGAGGGAGAGAGATTAAAATTAGTTAATTGGTTGTACATTTATATCTAGCGCAGGGTTAATCGAACCCTATTTATCATACCGTTTATGTATATTTTGCAAAGAAAACAATATATGTGGAACTATGTATTAGTGCTTGGCCAATGTTTTCGCTGGCATTTTACCCCCTCGGGCGGCTTCTTCAATGGAATGGAAAAGAAATTGTTACATTTTTAAAACCTTCTTCTTCTTCTTTTTAAAGGAGATATTTGATCTCCTTTAAATCTGTATTAGGTTGACTTATTCTCCAAAGCTCCAGAAGGTGTGACAAAAAAGCAACGGGCGAAAAGCTCATTAAAGAGAGAACCAACTTAGATTTAAGGAGGAATTTCCCCAACAGTGAGAATTATTAATCAATGGCACAGTTTGCCTCCAAGAACTCTGGGTTACTGGAAGATTTCAAAATTTTGGACAGCCATTTGTCTGGGATGATATCAAGTCTTCTTTCTTAATCAGAGGGTTGGATTAGAAGACCTCCAGAAGGCAGGAGAAGAAGCCACAGAAGGAAACTAACCAAGGAGAGAAGCAACCTAAAATTAAGGAGAAATTTCCTGAAAGTGAGAACAATTAACCAGTGGAATAGCTTGCCTTCAGAAGTTGTAGGTGCTCCATCTGGACAGTCACTTAACTGGAATGGAATAAGATCTCCTGCTTGAGCAGGGGGTTGGATTAGAAGACTTCTAATCTGTTCATTCTCTGTTATTATTCTGTTATCTATATATCTACATCTACAGCAGCATCTACATCTATAGCTATGTCATCTATCTATTCATCCATCCATTATCCATCTATCCATCCATCCATCCATCCAGTGGGAGGATTCAAATAATTTAACAACCGGTTCTCTGCCCTAATGACCAGCTGGGTAGGCGTGACTCGGTGGTCATGTGACCGTGTGGGTGTGGCCAACTCACTGTCACTCACATTGTAACGCCTTAGCTGTTACAATGTAACAAGGGTTAACCAGAGAAGCAGTTTCTGTAAACAGGGCAATAAAGATTAGGCGACACCAGAATGTTTCCTTCCTGCCTTCCTTACAGGATTAGCCCTGTAAAGTGGGGAAAAAAACCCCACAAAATAAGATTTCTTCCAACAACCGGTTCTCCGAACTGCTTAGAAAGTTAACTGGTTCTCCCGAATAGGTACGAACTGGCTAAATCCCACCACTGCATCCATCCATCCATCCATCCATCCATCCATCCATCCATCCATCCATCCATCCATCCATTTTTATCTGTAAATCATAAAGCGCTCTTATTGCACATGCTCTGTTTTGGAAATAAAGCCTATTTATTCACAATCCCGTAGGACATTAGGGAGAAGCAAATCCAAAGGCAGATGACACACACAAAATATTCTTCTTCTTTGGTTTGTCCCAAGAATAACTTAGCAGCCTTTCACTTTGATACTTCAGCTATAGGCCAACCAAACAGTTCACAACACAAAGCCGATCACTTCTTAAAGATCAAGAGTTCTTTTCCTGCTCTATTTCAACTCCCAAGGTCCTTCAGCTAAACCTGTCCCAATGGAACCCTTGAGTAATTTGTGTTAAAGTATTAATCTGCTAAGGGAATAGAGAACACCACACTATTGAGGGAATATGGGAAACTGTGCCACGGTAATGCATGTACAACAGCGCACTACATGTATTAATCATATTACCAACAACTGTGCAATTACTGTATGGAGTCAAGAGCATCTCTCAGGGGCAGAAGGGAAAAAAATGATAAAGGTGGCCATGCTGCCAAGAATCTCAGTAGCTTGGAAGGGCAAATGTTGCAACTGAACAAATAATAATAATAATACCAAGCCTAGCCTAATTGCCTTTACAAATGCTAGAAGCAACATCATAATATTGCTGTTCTTCCATCTAAGAAGAGAGTTACCAAATGACACATCTGTAGCCTGTAAGATTCCGTTTTATGAAAATCAGAGTGTCTTGAAAAAAAGTGCAACACAGAGGATAGATAAATGCATTTTTTTCCCCAAGGCAGAATGTTGTCACCTTTGTCCAGAACCCTTCATGTCTTGGAGATCTCCCAGGCTTGTTTCTGCATCTCTTAGACCAGGAGTGTCAAACTGGATTTCTTTGAGGGCCAGATCAGCATTGTAGCTCTCCTCCATGGGCTGGGGGGGGGAGGGGAGCAGAGAGGAGGTAGGATGGACGTCTCCTGAAGCACCCTGACGGCCGAAACAGGGTGCGGCCCCATTTTTGGCCTGAATGGGCCTCCTTTAGCACTTTATCAGCCAAAACGGGATGCAGAGAGGGGATGTGTGGCCCATTTTGGCCAGCAGAGGCACCGCTGGCTCGTCCTTTGATATTTACAGGCCTGTCCCATGGGCCGGATTTAAGCACCTCACGGGCTGCATCCGGCCTGGAGGCCTTGAGTTTGACACCCCTGTCTTAGACATTAAAGAAAATTGGCACAAAAGGAAAGCATCTGGCTAGCTACACTTCTAGATAAATAGATAGATAGATAGATAGATAGATAGATAGATAGATAGATAGATAGATAGATAGATAGATAGATCTACGCATCTGCATATGTGTCTATCTACATATCTGTAGCAGTGGTGGGTTTCAAATTTTTTTACTACCAGTTCTGTGGGTGTGGCTTGGTGGGTGTGGCATGACTTGGTGGGCGTGGTAGGGGAAGGTTACTGCAAAATCCCCATTACTTCCCGATCAGCTGGGACTTGGGAGGCAGACAATAGATGGGGGCGGGGCCAATCAGAATTTTTATTACCGGTTCTCCGAACTACTCAAAAATTCTGCTACCGGTTCTCCAGAACTGGTCAGAACCTGCTGAAACCCACCTCTGATCTATAGCCTGTAAGATCTTACTCCGTTTTATGAAGATCATAGTGTCTTGATAAAAAGTGCAGCACACTGGATTGAAAAATGCATTATTTTAAGCCAGAATATTATTGCCTGTTCTTTTGTCCAGAACTCTCCAAGTTTTTGGGAGGTCTGCGTCTTTTAGATATTAAAGAAAATTGGCACAGAAGGAAATCATCTGGCTATCTATGCTAGCACTGTATAATTTGTCTATAACTCTATGCTGAATGAAACAAAGAAGTCATTTGAAAAGACGTCATATAAAGGCAATTGTGCATCCATTTTTTTTCTGGTCATTAGTTCAATGGGCTTAAGCCTACAAGGGGAGGGCATGAAAATCATTTTTAGATCAGCCTGTTTCAGGCAGGGCAGGTATCGGTTATTATTCAGTCAAAGTGGTATTTAGATGTGGCATGTGGAATATGCCCAGAAATAATGAGAAAATCCAATTCAGTACTGAAAATCAGAAGGAAGATGCATTGTTCCTGAGCAGGATGAAGCTTATGAGAACGTTCAGCGAAAAGAGGCCACAGAGGAGGTCAACTCCAGAAGGCGGGTAGAGAGGAAGGAAGAAGGTTTACCCAGGGAGATTGGGAACAGGTTCAAATTCCCCAAAGAATAGGGGCACCTTTGTATTTTTCAGGAATTAGTAGTTGCCTCATGGTGAGATGGGGTTGCAAAAAAATTTAATTGTTGTTGTTGTTAGTTGCAAAGTCATGTCTGACCCATCATGACCCCATGGACAACATTCCTCCTGGCCTTCCTGTCCTCTACCATCCTCTGGAGTCCATTTAAGCTCATGCCGACGGCTTCAGTGACGCTATCCAGCCACCGCATTCTCTGCCATTCCCTTCTTCTTTTGCCCTCAATCGTTCCCAGTATCAGGCTCTTCTCCAGTGAGTCCTTCCTTCTCATTAGTGGCCAAAGTATTTGAGTTTCCGCTTCAGGATCTGGCCTTCTCAAGAGCAGTCAGGGCTGATCTCCTCTAGGACTGACCAGTTGGATCGCCTTGCAGTCCAAGGGACTCGCAGGAGTTTTCTCCAGCACCAGAGTTCAAAGGCCTCAATTCTTTGGCGCTCAGCCTTCCTTATGGTCCAACTTTCACAGCCATACATTGGAACTGGGAAAACCATAGCCTTGACTATATGCACTTTACAGATTTAATATATAATATTAAATGGCTAAGAGCAGGAAAGTTGAAGAAAGAGGCTAATTCTGGCTGCAGAAGACCAAGTCTTAAGAGCAAAAGCATACAAAGCCAGAATTGAGAAGACAGCAACAGACAGCAAGGGCCACCTCTGTAAAGAAGCTGAAGAAATGGTGGACCCCCTGTCTAGATGCTGAAAGAAGATCTCACAGACTGACCATTAAGAATGGCCTGACAACGGTAGCAACAAGGGAGCATTGGAAGATCTTCAAGAAATACCGTTTGTCTGCAAGCAAGAACTGGTGGGATTATAAAATATAGAACGGCATAGAAAAAGAAGAAGCTAAATTGTTCTGGGACTTTAGAATTCAAACAGACAGGCACTTGCCACGTAATACCCCCAGACTAAACAATTGTCAATAAGAAAGACAACCAAGTCTGGATAGCGGATGGGGACATACCTGGAGACAGCAAAATAGAAGAGAAAGTACTAGAGATGATAACAAAGACCTGCAAATAGAAAGAGAATGACTGTGGCAAAAGAAAGCAAAGATAGTACCAACAGTCACAGGCACCTTGAGTGCCTTCCCCAAATGGCTGGAGCACCACTTGAACACCATTGGCACTGACCAATTCACCATCGATCAATTGAAAAAGGCAGCTTTACTCAGAACAGCTTACATCCCGTGACAATACCGCTGACATCATAAAACATCAACATTTGGCTATCCCAGATCCTTAGGAAGGACTCAGTGGGTGGACAAAAATGTCAAATCCAGTCTGACCATCTGGCTGACTGTGTGATGAACCAAAAATACATAACTAATTAACCTCCAGTGAATTGATATATTGAATTGATATATTGACAGATATACATGACCCGTGGTGGTGCAGTGATTAGAATGCAGTATTGCAGGCTAATTCTGCTGACTGCCGACTCCCGGCAGTTTGATTGTCACCGGTTCAAGGTTGACTCAGCTTTCCATCCTTCCGAGGTCGGTAAAATGAGGATCCAGATTGTTGTGGGCAATAGGCTGACTCTGTAAACTGCTTAGAGGGGGCTGTGAAGCACTATGAAGCAGTATATACTGTAAATCTAAGTGTTATTGCTATTGCTAGATAGATAGATAGATAGATAGATAGATAGATAGATAGATAGATAGATAGATAGATAGATAGATAGATAGATAGATGATAGATAGATAGATAGTGTTCTGTTTCCGTCCTCACTCTGGAGTAACAAGCTGGCCTTCAGCCAGTGGATATACGGTTCTTATCAGTCCTGGCTGGGAAAACGCAGCTGCCTGCCAAAAAGTTCAAACAGATTAAGACTTCAGCTCACTTCGACATGGTTCAGCTAATTTGCTTCCTTTAGAACTGAAAGCAGTCCCAAAACTCTTTATATATCCTGTGGGGGGGGGGGCTCCTGCCCCACCCTTCCCTTTGATGACGCCACCTCTCTAATCTTCTGAAGCGCGGATCGGTCCAGGCTTGATTGTTATGGTTATCAGCTGCATCTGTAGGCGTAGCCTGAGGAAGGGAGGAATCAGGGGATGTCGGCCTCATTACGTCCTCCGACTGGCCTGGTTCTGGCTCCTGGAGCCGGGCCAAAGGAATCGGTGCTCCTGAGGTAAGCCTTACTGGCCCTTCCCCCTCACTCTCAGAGTCACTTTCGGGCATGGGGCCAGGTTCAGGGGCTGGAGCCACAACAGATAGATAGATATAGATATAGATGTAGATGTAGATATAGATATAGATATAGATATAGATATAGATATAGATATAGATATAGATATAGATATAGATATAGATATAAACATAGAGATAGAGATAGAGATAGAGATAGAGATGGAGATAGAGATATTCTATCAAACATGGTCACTTGGACAGCTCTCCTGTGCTGACTGTTTATTATCCTACTCAAGTTGCCATCTTCCTTCTCCTTAAAAGAAAAAAAAACAAAAAAACCAGGATAGTAAAATCTGTTTGACTAAAGAACTGTATGCATTTTGGGTGGGGGAGGGTGGAATTGCAGCTATAACAGGGTATGCCAAGTATCTTGACCATTTATGACTATGTTCCGGCTTTAGAGTTGAATTACATTGCACGGTTCCATTTTTGACTTTAATTGTCTGCTTCAAGTTGTCAAGTCATAAGTATATATCTTGCCGTTGCATTGCATTAAGGGACTTTTCCCTACCCCACACCTCTCTCTCTATTGATCTTGTCCTATGGAGTAATTTAACTCCATTCTAATTTTCTTCCCCACGCACCGGCTAACTCTCCACCCAAAGGAAGTGAGTTATGTATATTCAGGACGCGCGTCTTATGAATCGTGTTAAGGTTTACCGCCTTATAGCCTGTGCTGATGGAATATTTAATCAAAGAAATGAGTTGGCAGGGATGATGTACAATGCGGTTATGCCTTGTGGTGTGCGCCTTCACCGCCAATTGAGAAATGGGTGAATTTGCCATTCATCAGTGCCACGCTGAAAGCTTTGTATAACCTTCTCTCTCTCTCTCTCTCTCCTTAAAAACTTATTTATCAAGATTAAAGATATTTTAAATCAACAGTTTCTCTGCAGATACATCATCTTTATTTCCAAAGTGGCTACATCTTTCATCATTTAGCAGCTGAAAAAGAGTCTCTCAACCCAAGCAGGGAGTAATTTAAATTTTCCATGAAACACGAGAGAGAGAGAGAGAGAGAGAGAGAGAGAGAGAGGGAGGGAGGGAGGGAGGGAGGGAGGGAGGGAGGGAGAGAGAGAGAGAGAGAGAGAGAGAGAGAGAGAGAGAGAGAGAGAGAGAGAGAGAGAGAGCGCTAAAAGGATAATGTCGAAAGTCCACAACACCACTGTTCGGTGTTTCCTTCCCTTTTATTAATACGGTTATATCGTGTTCTGCTGCTTATCATCAGTCTTTGATCTTGGAACCTCTTTGGGATCAAGTCAGCCATGAAGCAAATGGAAAAATGGAAAGACTGAAAGTGGCTTATTATGGTCATAGACCAGTGTGTGTGTGTGTGTGTGTATGTGTGTGTGTGTATGTATGTATGTATGTATGTGTATATATGTATGTATGTATGTATGTGTATATGTATATAGGTCTTTGGTTGTTCGGGTTTTCCCCCGTGTAAAATTGGAAGTGTCTTGGCGACGTTTCGACGAAGTCTCATTCGTCATCTTCAGGCTGGTGTTTACTGCTTCATGCTTCTAGGAGCAGAAAACACCAGCCTGAAGATGACGAATGAGACTTGTCGAAACGTCGCCAAGACACTTCCAATTTTACACGGGAGAAAACCCGAACAACCAAAGACCTACATACAAACACCCGTGAAAACCTCAGAAAACATATATATATACATACATACATACATACATACATACATACATACATACATACATACATACATATATATATATATATATATATATATATATATATATATATATATATATATATATTTATTCGTAGGTTTTCACGAGTATATGTATGCAGGTTTTGGTATGTTCGGGTCTTTTCCCAGGTAAGATTGGAAGGATTTAGGCAACGTTTCGATGAGATCTCACTCATCATCTTCAGGCTTTGGCTTTGTTCTTATGTGAGCACTTAAAACAAATATTGTCAGAAAACAAATATATTATCAGAAAACATTTTTAAAAAAAATTCTCCTCTTTTCTTTCTCGCTCTGCCCCTTTTTCTAAAACTATCTTTTTACCCCAGTTGTGCATAAGATGATTCGGAAGAAGTTGGGAATATTTTTAATTTTTTTTAAATATTTGATTATTTTTTAAAATAAAATAATTTATTTTATTTTTAATTTTTAGAATCACTTTTCTATGCTTAACATGTCTCCAACAGAGGCTCCCATGAGAGGGAAGATTTTTTTTAAAAAAAAAAGTAAAAATAAAAATAGCAACAGCACTTAGACTTACATACCATGTTGCAGGGCTTTACAGCCCTCTCTAAGAGGTTTACAGAGTCAGCCTATTGTGCCCCAACAATTTGGGTCCTCATTTTACCCACCTCGGAAGGATGGAAAGCTGAGTCAAGCTTGAGCCACTAAAGATAGAACTCCTGCAATGCTGCATTCTAACCACTGCACACCATTATGTATGTATGTATGTATGTATGTATGTATGTATGTATGTATTTAGTCAAGCATGTATTTTATGACAGATACAAGTGTAAACATAATTATAAATACAAGTAAAGGATATGAATAAAAGAAAACATTAGGACAGGGACATGTTGGAAGAAAGGGAGGGAGGGAGGGAGGGAGGGAGGGAGGGAGGGAGGAAGGAAGGAAGGAAGGAAGGAAGGAAGGAAGGAAGGAAGGAAGGAAGGAAGGAAGGAAGGAAGGAAGGAAGGAAGGAAGGGCAATAGCACTTAAGACTTATATACTAGTTCACAATGCTTTTACAGCCCTCTCTAAGTGGTTTACAGAGTCAGCCTATTGTCCCCAACAATCTGGTCCTCATTTTACCCACCTCGGGAAGATGGAAGGCTGAGTCAACCTTGAGCCTGGTGAGATTTGATCTGCCAAACTGCTGGCAGCCGGTGATCAGCAGAAATAGCCTGCAGTACTGCACTCTAACCACTGCGCCTCCACTGCTCTTGATAGCCAATGATAGCCAAAAGGCATTGTTCTTTTCTATATGTTTTAAGTGTGGCCTCTGGTCCCCCACATCTCTTTTTAACCTGAATGGTTTCTGTATGGTCATAATTCAGGACTAGATATGACTGTATTATTCTGATATTAATAGGTTGATCACCTTCTTAGTTAATAACCACTTTATTAGCCAAAGACGAGGGAAAGTTTAAAGCGCGATTGACTGTTCGGGTTTCTTTCCCCAGGTATTAATTAATGATTGTATGAATTATACTAATAAGATTTTGGAACAATAATGTCTGGATGTTACCAAACAGCAAACTGACTTTCATTTATAATTCCCATTTAGCCAGATTAGAACTCAGCCATTTATTTTCTAATGAGTTATGTTTGAATTACCTGAGTGAGTTTGCAGTATACATGCACAACATTCTCTCATTAGCTTAATTTGCAATCTTACTTACAGACATTAATTTTGACTCATAACTAAATCCATCTAGTTTCCGTACAACAGTCTTATTATAAGGAACTATCTCCCTCGTGATGAGATTTTAATAATCGCTCATGAAATGGATTCCATATTTCAGAAAAAAGAACTTAATTTCAGGAAGCTACTAAAATGTGTGATCTTGTGTGCCAAGCATCAGTGGGTTTTGGAGTAGTACCATATAATTATATATCCATGGAAAGACAATTTAATCAAGAATGTAATGCAACAACGTTTACGAATGTTTTGCTATTAGAATAGCAGTTACAGTATAAAGAAGAAAAGGGAAACGTAGAAAAAAAGGAGATATATAAAAATGATCACCATAGAAAAAATGAGATATACAAAAATTTTCACCAAGTCAGTTAATATTTAGTTGGGTAACCTTTAGCATGAATGACGGCCTTACAACGTCTTCCCGTGGAGTGAACCAAGTCTTTTATTTCTGCAGCTGTTATAATGTGAAGCCAAAATTGAAGGATGGCTTCTATTACCTGGATTTTATTGCTGGGTCGCAATACTTACTAACAGGTTTCTTTAGTCGGCTCCATAGATTTTCAATTGGGTGAAGGTCTGGGCTATTCCCAGGCCATTCCAGCAGTGGAATAGGATTATCTTGAAATGGCAAAAAAAAAAAAAAAAAAGTGGAGTTATGAGCCATCAAACCTCAAAAATACACTTTTCCCAAAAGGTTTCCACAATTTCGGGCACTACTGTAGTTCCAGGTTGGATCTGTCTTTAATGAGCTTTCATTCATTGCCACAAACCATGATAGCCTCCAACATGGATGTCTTTCAAAGAGTAATGGATAGATTCTTGGGCAACGTCTAAAGAATGCAGGTATTACGATGATCTGAAGTCATTTCCAAGTTATACTAAATGCCATTGGTAAGGAAAGAATGGTGGTGGAGAGGATCAGGTTTCTCTCTTCTCCTTTCAAGCTTGGTCACCATGAGAAACCAACACTTCATCGTGGTGGACGTGTCCAGAAGTGAGAAATTATTGGATAAAATCAAAACATGGTTAGAAGAAATGATACAACAACATATGATTTAAAACCTGAACTGTTCCAATTGGGTATCCTACCAGAGAAATTTAGTAAAGAAAAAAAATATTTGATTATGCATGTTATAACTGCAGCGAGGATAGTATTTGCACAAAGATGGAAAGCAGAGAAAATCCCTACAGAGGGAGAACCCCTTGCTCAAGCAGGAGACCCTACACCATTTCTGACAAATGGCAATCCAATCATTTCTTGAAAGTCTCAAGTGATGAAGCTCCCACAATGTCCGAAGGCAACTTCTGTTCCATGGGTTGATTGTTGGAAGGGATTTGGATGTCTTCTAGTGCAACTCTAGACCGTGTCTGAAAGCCTCCAGTGAGGGAGCACCCACAATTTCTTCCAAGCCCTTCCACTGGTTGATCGTTTTAACTGTCAGGAAATTTCTCCTTAGTTCGAAGTTGCTTCTCTCCTTGATTAGTTTCCACCCATTGCTTCTTCTCCTGCCTTCAGGTGCTTTGGAGAATAGCTTGACTCTCTCTTCTTTGTGGCAGCCCCTGAGATATTGGAACACTGCTCTCATGTCTCCCTTCTTAGTCTTTCTTTTCACTAGATGAAAGTTTATATGATCTTGGATTATGGCAACATCTGGAAGATGTCTAATGTCACCTGGCCACCGGCTCTGAATATTGGCAAGAATGGTACAGTTACACTTGAGTGGGAAAACTGCATTATAAACCTATTGGCACAACCAGGGATGCACTAAGGTGAAGGGACGTGGCGCAGAGCATAATATTCATCGAACAAACTCAGATATATTTGCCACGAGTTTTGAAACATCGGAAAATGACAGTGCTTTGATGCACGAATGACTAGATCTAAAACCAAGAGCAGACTTAGCTCTGAACAGGTATCTCCAATAGGTAAATAGTAGACATTAGAACAGGTTCACCAGCTAACTCTATCTTCTACGAGTAAGATATGATAATTCATGCCCCATATTAATACCAGTCTAATGGTGATAAAGATTCTCATTAGGAAAGCCAAATCCTTCACCCCAGGGCTGGCAATAAAATCGCTCTAGGGGAACTCCATAAGACTGCATGCCAAAAATCAATAACACGCCATTTTATAATTAAGAGACAAAATAAATGCTAAAGGAAAGTCCAGTAAATTAAGAAAAGTAACATCCAGAGAGATGGAAAGTATTGATTGCAATGTACAAAATATGTGAAGTCCCTCTAGCCTACTCTTTGAAGGCAATTAGAATGTGGACAGTTAATTCTATATATAAGCTGGAGGAGAAAAAAAAATCCATGATTATACCATGGACGTGTTATGATATTTGTCATTAACATTTGTCATTAACGGCAAGTAATTTGTTATCAAGCAACCAGTGTCTCTGATTAATCAATTAGGAAAGGTTCTGGCTGGGTTGCTTCTATATTAAAGCTGATTACAGCAACGATCACATTCCCATAAACAAAGCCAGGGGTAAAATGAGAAATTGTTCGATGTCTCCTTTAATCCAAAATGGAAGAAACAGAAATTTATGACCAGGACATGTGGGAGATGACAGAATGTGTGAAATGATGTTGGCATGCAAAAGCTGTGACTTATGCAGGTGCATCAGTTATTGGGACACACATCATAGAATAAACAGGATTGGAAGGGATCTTGGAGGTCTTCTAGTAGAAACCCTACACCATTCCAGACAAATGGTCGTCCAATCTCTTCTTGAAAATCTCCAGTGTTGGAGCACTCACAACTTCTGGAGGCAAGTTGCTTAATTGTTCTTACGATCAGAAAATTACTCCTTAGTTCTAGGTTGCTTCTCTCCTTGATTAGTTTCCACCCATTGCTTCTTGTACTGCCCTCAGGTACTTTGGAGCAGCGGTCACCAACTGGTGGTCCGTGGACCACTGGTGGTCCGTGAGAAAATTTTGGTGGTCCTCAGAAAAATTATTTGCATTTTTTTATATTGCACTAAAAGGGACGCAGTGGCTCAGGGGCTAGGACGTTGAGCTTGTCGATCAAAAGGTCGGCAGCTCAGCGGTTCAAATCCCTAGTACTGCCGTGTAACGGGGTGAGCTCCCGTTACTTGTCTCAGCTTCTGCCAACCTAGCAGTTTCGAAAGCATGTAAAAATGCAAGTATAAAAAATAGGGACCACCTTTGGTAACAGCGTTCTGTGCGCCTTTGGCATTGAGTCATGCCGGCCACATGACCACGGAGACATCTTCGGCCAGCGCTGGCTCTTTGGCTTTGAAACGGAGATGAGCACCGCCCCCTAGAGTCGGCAACTAGTAGCACATATGTGCAAGGGGAACCTTTACCTTTTTCCTATATTGCACTAAATCAGGGGTCCTCAAACTATGGCCCCTGGGCCGAATACATACAATGAACATTTGTATTGCTGCAGAGTCTCCCCCTTGGGGTCTTTTTGTGTGGGTCGGAGGGGGACATAAATTTTGACTCTGGATCTGCTTCACCCTCCTGGTACCTGGCAGCCTGGCAGTACCTGGCCTTGCACTCCCACAGGTCTTCTCTCTGCTTTGAAAGCCTATGTTTGTAGTCCTCAGTGAGGTGCTTCTGCTGAGCCTCCTTCTTGGCCAGATCCAATTTGAACAGAGCCAGCTGTTTTGCCAACTTTTCTCATAGTGGCTGCTTAGCTCGAACAACTGCTTCCTCTTGGAGGAAGGAGCCCAGACGGGCAGGTGAGGAGTGGCTGGGAGGGGAAGGACAAGTAGAGGTCGGCAAGACCATGCCCAACCAGTCTCATGACCACTTAGCCACGCCCACCCAGCCGGTCATTAGGCAGATCATATTAGTGGTCTGCAGGATTTAAAATTATGAATGTAGTGGTCCCTGAGGTCGGAACGGTTGGTGATCCCTGCTTTGGAGAATAGCTTGACTCCCTCTTCTTTCTGGCAGTCCCTTAGATATTGGAAGACTGTTACTGTTTCACTGTTAGACCTTCTAGTCCTTCTTTCATTAATCTAGACATATAGAACTCCTGCCACTGTTCTTCATATTTTTAGCCTCCTATAACTATCTTTTTTTATATAAAAGTTTTTTATATACACGAACAAACAAACAATGCATTTTTGCTGAACAGAGTATTGGCCGAGTCACAAATTTATACATCTTTTAGTTATCTCTCAACCCAATTTATATATTTACTTTTTTGCCATATTCTTTCTCTATAATTTTTTCCCCCTTATTTCTGTTATATAACTAATCTTACCATTCGCCCTAATTTCTAATCGTAATTAATTTTTCTCTTTTTCCCCCCCTCCTCTCATTACTCCCTTCAAGTTAAAACCCTTTAATTTGTCCTATAATTATCTTTATTGCTCTTCTCTGTACTCTTTCTAGAGTCTCTACATCTTTTTCATAACGTGGCAACCAAAACTGGGTGCAGTATTCCAAGTGTGGTCTTACCAAAGCATTATAAAGTGGTACTAACATTTCACGTGATCTTGATTCTATCTCTCTGTTAATGCAGCCTAGGACTGTGTTGGTTTTTTTGACAGCTGCAGCACACTGCTGGCTCATATTTAAGTGGCTGTCCACTAGGACTCCAAGATCATCAAGACTGGTGTTCTCATTTTGGCACCATTGTGGTTTGCTTGGACACAATTGGTCATGTATGGCACTACAGATAATTTTTAAGGGCCTAATAAGGTAAAGGTAAAGGTTCCCCTCGCACATACGTGCTTGTCGTTGCCGACTCTAGGGGGCGGTGCTCATCTCCGTTTCAAAGCCGAAGAGCCAGCACTGTCCGAAGACGTCTCCTTGGTCATGTAGCCGGCATGACTCAACGCCAAAGGAGCACGGAACGCTGTTTCTTTCCCACCAAAGGTGGTCCCTATTTTTTCTACTTGCATTTTTACGTGCTTTCGAAACTGCTAGGTTGGCAGAAGCTGGGACATGTAATGGGAGCTCACCCCGTTACACGGCAGCACTAGGGATTCGAACCGCTGAGCTGCTGACCTTTCGATCGACAAGTTCAACGTCCTAGCCCCTGAGCCACCACGTTCCTAATAGTGCTGCTTAAAGCCATAAAGTGGATCATTCAGCATGGGATGAATTGCTATGGCTGATGTCTTAGTTAGAGAATCTCGGTTCGGGAGTAGAGAAATTGCAAGTGACTCCATTTCTCTAAATACGTAACATGGGAAAACAGGAACTAAAAATAATTCCCATCCTTCCAAATATGAAAATTGACTGCATTGGAAGAAGTTAAAATTTAGTTTAACTCTTTTAATTCGACATCAGCCATAGCAATGCATGGAAATAGTTGATTTGGGCATTAGATGCTAAAAACATATGAAGAACAGTTGTAGGAATTGGGTATATCTAGTCTAGTGACAGGCAGGCTGTCATGTCACTAGGGGTGACATGACAGCAGATTTCCAATATTTGAGGGGCTGTCAGAGAGAAGAGGGGACAATCTGTTCTTCAAAGTACCAGAAGGCAAGACAAGAAAAAAATGGATGGAAACTAATGAAGGAGAGAAGCAACCTAGAACTAAGGAGAAATTTCCTGACAGTGAGAACAATTAATCATTGGAATGGCTTGTCTCCAGAAGTTGTGGGTACTCCATCACTGCAGGTTTTTAAGAATAGGTCTATCAGCAGAAGAGCTTGCCTTTGAAAGTTGTAGGTGCTTCAATCTCCTGTTAAAAATCACTGGAGGTTTTTAACAAGAGATTCAACAATTTTTTTTTAATCTGAAATGGTATAGGGTCTACTGCCTGAGTAGGGGTTTGGTCTAGAAGACCTCTATTCTATTCTATTCTATTCTATTCTATTCTATTCTATTCTATTCTATTCTATTCTATTCTATTCCATTCCATTCCATTCCATTCCATTTATTCTATCCCACATTTTCTATTCTATTCTATTCTATTCTATTCTATTCTATTCTATTCTATTCTATTCTATTCTATTCCATTCCATTCCATTCCATTCCATTCCATTCCATTCCATTCCAACCCGGATGGATGGAGAGAGATAATATGCAATTTGTTGTCAACTTTTTCCATTTCCATTTTAATAAGTGTTGAATAAATGTATTCAACAAAAATATTGAAATAATAAATAAAAGCATTGAAAAAAAAATATTTAAATACTTGAGTGGCTTCTTAATTCCTCATGAGAAAGAATTTTCTGGCACTGGTAGATATTTTGTACTTCTAATTATTATATTCCTAAGTATTTCTGGAACAACTGGGAGAAACCAAGCCCAGCCTTCAGAATGCATTAACGTCAGAGGGCATTGCTAGGGGGCAGGCAGTCACTATAGAAAACTCATTTATCTAGTTTTCACCCTATTTGCTGCCTGAAATAACTTCACCCAGCTGCTTGGCCTCATCGGTGAAATATATTTCAGACAATGCCTAAAGTGGGGATTTCATTTAAGCTGTTTAACAACCTCTGTATGCTACACTTCATTGGCTATGGTTAAGATTGGGATAGGAAACTGTAGAGGCTAAAGGTTCTTTCCTACCCATATCTATGCCGTATGTACAAATGTGGATGTTCATGCTATTGACACACTTGGCTTGCCTGCATAAAACTAGGAATCTGTGTCAGATCTAGAGTTGAAAAGATCCTTTGGAGCAGATACAAGTGGATATTCAGCATTCAATATCCATCATTCCAGGAACTCTTCTAACTAAGCTAAACCAGCTACAGGTACCTGAACAGACTTGTAAGTAGATCATAAGCTTCCTAAAAAACAGGAAGCAGCAGGTGAAGCTAAGCAGAATCACATCAGATACCTGTACAATTAGCACAGCCCCCCCCCCTTCAAGTCTGTGTGCTCTCCCCACTTCTCTTCTCTCTGTATACCAATGACTGCATCTCCAATGATCCATCTGTTAAACTACTGAAGTTCACAGATTACACAACAGTGATCGGTCTCATTCGAGACAATGATGAATCCGCATACAGACGGGAGGTTGAACGACTAGCCTCGTGGTGCAACCAGAACAATCTGGAATTGAACACACTCAAAAAACTGTAGAAATGGTGGTAGACTTTAGGAGAAACTCTTCCATACTTCCACCTCTTACAATACTAGACAACAGTAGAGACCTTCAAATTTCTAGGTTCTACCATATCACAAGATCTAAAATGGACAGCTAACATCAAAAACGTCATCAAAAAAGCACAACAAAGAATGTTCTTTCTGCACCAACTCAGAAAGCTCAGATTGCCCAAGGAGCTGCTGATCCAGTTCTACAGAGGAATTATTGAATCTGTCATCTGCACCTCTAGAACTGTCTGGTTTGGTTCTGCAACCCAACAAGACAGACACAGACTTCAGAGGATAATTAGAACTGCAGAAAAAACAATGGCTATCAACCTGCCTTCCACTGAGGACCTGTATACTGCATGAGTCAAAAAGAGGGCTGTGAAAATATCTACAGACGCCTCGCATCCTGGACATAATTTGTTTCAACTCCTACCCTGAAAACAACACTACAGAGCACTGCACACCAGAACAATTGGACACAAGGACAGTTTTTTTCCCGAATGCCATCACTCTGCTAAACAAATAATTCCCTCAACACTGTCAAACTATTTACTAAATCTGCACTACTATTAATATTCTCATCGTTCCCATCACCCATCTCCTCCCTTTTATGACTGTATGACTGTAACTTTGTTGCTTGTATCCTTATGATTTATATTGATATTGTTTCCTGATTGCTTATTTGTACCCTATAACTATCATTAAGTGTTGTACCTTATGATTCTTGATGAACGTATCTTTTCTTTTATGTACACTGAGAGCATATGCACCAAAGACAAATTCCTTGTGTGTCCAATCACACTTGGACAATAAAAAAATTCTATTCTATTCTATTCTATTCTATTCTATTCTATTCTATTCTATTCTATTCTATTCTATTCTATTCTATTCTATTCTATTCTATTCTATTCCTAGCTCATCTAGTACAGTAGCTTTGCAACCCTAGAAATAAATCTATTTAAGAGGATACCAACAGCATAACCCCATATCTATTTGAAAGCATGTTGCCAAGCCCTTTAACTGGGATCCCATGCTATCGTGCATGGCCAGAAAGCTCACAACACTTTTCAACAGAAGATGCATGTTGCTCATATGTAGTCTGAAGAACTTGTTGATAAAAGCCCAAATAGTACAACACGCCTGTAATGTTAATGCTAGCATTAAGAAAACTGTGCAACCCATGTATTAGAGTAAGGTCTCTATGCAAAGAGTAATACGTTTAGGAAGGGAGGGAAGAAGGGAGGGAGAGAGGGAGATAGAGACTTTAAATTGGCAACTGTCAAGCACCGGGTAAAATTTGGAGATTCAGACAGTTCAAATGGGTATAAAAATTGATTGCAACTTTAAACTCTCTTTAAGAATACGTATAATTGAATTATGTCTGAGACCCATCAAAGAAACGGGCCAACAGCAACCAATTACATCGTTTGGATAATCCTGTTACCTGCCATCACTAAGATTCCATAGCACATGTGCTTACCTGCATAGAATTCTGGACTATAGACTGCACCAACAACTGGATTTAATTTCCAACCTGTAGTAAAGACAGGAAACCAAACTTGGTAAATTTGAAGTTATGGCATGATGTTCTAATTACTGCCGGTTTGTGACTGTACAGTTTTTTTATTGAATATCTTTTAAAGAATTGTATCATGTCCTTCAAAGTGTGTCTTTTCCAGAATACCTTTTAAAGCAGGGGTCTCCAACCTTGGCAACTTTAAGACTTGTGGACTTCAACTCCCAGAGTTCCCAGAGCTTTGCTGGCTGAGGAACTCTGGGAGTTGAAGTCCACAAGTCTTAAAGTTGCCAAGGTTGGAGACCCCTGTTTTAAAGCTTCTTAAAAAGCCACCACACACACACAAAAACACACTTTAAGTGGAAGTGACCATTAAATGAAGGGGGAATATGTGCATCTTTTTATTAAAAAAAAAATACTTTGTATCAGTTGACTTTTTTCTTCAATACTGGGATATAATTTCAGGCCAGTTCACAAAACGGAGGTTCTATTTACCCACTTAATGCAAGTCTGTTAACTCTGCAAAAAAGAAAAAAGAAATACCTTTCTTTTCATTTGATGAACAGAGACAATCTTCTTCCTGGTTTTAAATTGGATGGGCTTAAAAGGACTTTACTTTCACAACACACTAAATCCTAAACCTGGATTAAGAAAACTCCAGTGGTGTACTTATATAACACGCTTGCCCTAATAAATCATTTCACAGCTTAGCGTAATGGCTTGGTTTCCCCAAGAATACGTGAGTTCATATATAAATGAACCACGCCTAGCTCTGACTTCTGGAACATTTTTTCCCCCATAAGATAAGTTCACTTTTTTTTTCTTTTGGTAAGTTTCAGACAAAACGTCAGGAACTTTCCCCAGGTTTTTAATGGAAGATAACAGCAGAATTCAACTTTACAAGGTCTGTCTACCTATTCTCTTATTGGAGTAATTTAGAACACAGTGTGAACTTAATTTTGTTCTACACATAAATTAAAAGAAAACTAAGATGGTTTGGAGCAGGTAAGTACTTGGATGAATGACTGACAGGACCAGAAACCACACTGGCAGTATGTGTGTGAGAGAAATAGGGGGGAGGGAGAGAGAAAGAGGGGGAAAGGGAGAGACAGAAGGTGGGAAAAAAGGAGGGAGAGGGAGGGAGGGAGAGAAAAGAAAAGAAAAAAGAAAAGAAAAAAGAAAAGGAAGAAGGAATGAAAAATTTATTTTCTTCCTCCCAAATCTTCCAAACTGATCTAATCCAAGTACTCAAGCATCAAAAGCCTTTAATTACTTGAAATGTAATTTTCTAGAATGCTTCTTATTCTTCACTTCTGCACAGATAAGCCATTTTGGCTGGGTTTTCCACATCTGTCAAGACTTCTCTGTCAAAGAGGCTGAAAGATAACCTCAGACATTTTAAGTTATACTAATGGCGCCTCAATTTGTCTTCGGGAAGAGAGAGGGGGAGATGGTGCTCGGGCAGATGCAGATCGATGATCTCAGCTGAAACCTGTTCTCATATTTCATCTCCTACCCAATTTGATGGCTGCATCATCTGACTTGGGGAAGCTCACTCTGCAAAGACTTCATTTATCATGAAAATAACAGCAATTAAACTTTACTTTGTCTTGTCAATGAAGTATTTGCTG
Source organism: Ahaetulla prasina (assembly GCF_028640845.1). Taxonomy (NCBI): domain Eukaryota; kingdom Metazoa; phylum Chordata; class Lepidosauria; order Squamata; family Colubridae; genus Ahaetulla; species Ahaetulla prasina. The sequence goes on from NC_080552.1 coordinate 7,398,795, forward strand.
GCCCATAACTGTGTGGGTTAATCAAGTGTGAGGAGAAGTTTGACATGTACGAGTGAGGAACTGCCAAGGAACCAAGTCTTCACCATTAGAGGAGGTAAATTCACCACTGTGGGTGTAGTTCTCGGAATTTGTCTTGCTGTCACAACACGTACCTCAGGTAGAAACTTCCAGAACAGACAGGAAAGGGGGAAAACAACCTGTCTCTTATATGCAGATAGATAGACTTAGTGCCTGGATGAGGAAGAACTATAATTTAGTGTGTATGCTTATTTAACTTTATCCTGGTTATTAACCAGATGGCTTTCTTCTTATTGTATATGTACATTCTCTTCTAAATTGTATATGTATATACATTGTGTATGTATATAGAATTTACATATACATAAATATAACCAGCCTTTTAGCATTTTTAATTTCATATTATCTGTCAGACCTGGAAGCCATCTTTTGCCTTGGGCCTGCCACATTTACTACTGTGGGAAACTAGTAGGGGGGATTGTATGGAGCACGGGTGATATATAGTCATAACAACATTCCTTTCTCAGAGAATCAAGGACATCTTGCCCTGCACCTGCAGGGGTGTAACTGGGAGGCATCTCCAGTTGGGATGGTACTTTGATTGGGCCATGTGATGGACATGTGGGTGTTGGGCAGGTACTTGGACTTTCCTTTGGGTGGGAAAAAACTGGAAGCTTTGAGATTCGAGTTTTTCCAGATGTGCCAATATGACATCTCTAATAAAGTGGAACTTTGAGGAAACTCAAGCCTTGGAGTTTTATTTCATTGGGGGTGTTACTTGGAACCCTGACATTATCTTTTAGCCATTTTTATTTTTGTCAATATGAACTTTTCTTATCTCTCCTGGCATAGTCACTTAGATGAGGAAAATGCATTCAGTAATCAAGTTTATTGATGAAGGTTTGAAACAAAACAGGTATTACGGTAGAGAGAGGAGAAAAATTCATTACTTCTCTTCTGAATATGAATTTATCAAATTTTGCATTTGCATCCAGAAGGCAAAGCAAAACTTCCTTATCATTTAAAATCTGCAATTCTCCAAATTCCCTATCACAACTCATCATTTTTTTTTAAAAAAGAAAGCATATTAGAAGAGGAAAAAAAGGGGGGAAAAGTCTATTATCTTAGGAAAGTTGGAGCTCTTGAAAAGCTACCGGTAAGCAGGATCAAACCTCCATACGGCTTAGAAGTGAGACCACTGGAAATATACCAGATCGGTAGGGTAAATTTGGAGTTGGGGAAAAATATTACTAAAGGGAAAAAAAACACTACAATATGGTTGCCAAGGTAACTCAATGGACAATTTCAAAAAGTTACCAGTTTGACCCAGAAGCGACTTGACCTGTATTTGTATTTCTATCACCCAGATTTGCAAACAATAAGACGGGTATCCCAATACATGCAAATTATAGACAAAATCCTTAATTAAATTCTGAGTTAATAGATTCTCAAATCTGATGAGTCAACCTTGCCACATCTTCAAAAAGAAGAAGATGGGGAAAAGCAACCTTAACAGCTTCCTAAGGGCACCACCTAGGACAATGATGGCGAACCTTTGCAGCACCGAGTGCCAAAAAGGTCGTGCGGAAATGTCGTACACATGCTTGTGCTTATCGGGGCCATGCTCTGGAAAAGCTGAACTTCCGGGTTCTAGCGCACATGTGCACCCGACAATCAGCTGGCTGGGGCGTATGCGCAGGTGTCGTGTCCCACTCCTCCGCTGACGGCCGGGTCGGGGAAGTCCGTATCAAGCGTGCCTCTGCAGCTCTGCCAAAGTCCTATCAGAGTTCTCAAGGCAGGCAGGAGACCAGGAAGTGACTTCAGCAATCCAAGTTAGACTTTGCCTGACTCAGAGAATGCCAGAGAGCAGATCCTTTATATAGGCCATGGGGTGTGGCTCCATGACTCAGCACTTATCCAGGCCTGCCCCTTCCTTCTTTTTGGTGACGTCGCCTCTCCATTCTCCGGAAGCGTGGGTCTATCTGTTGCATCGTTTTGTCTCCAGCTGTTGGTAATCTCAGCTCGTGGCTGGCTTCAGGCGCACATGCTATCGGAGGGAGGTTTGTTTGTTCGCCTGTCCGGGCATGGTGCCAGGGCTGGGCGCTGGAGGCATGCCAGGACATTCTTCAGCACTATCAGCGTCTGGCAGGAGATAAGAGGGGCCCGGCTGCAGCAGGGGGAGCAAGCAGGCTGGTTTTCAACACTGCTGCACATGCAAAGAGATCACACTCTGAAAAGCCGAACTTCCAGGTTCTGGCTTGCATGCGCACAACACACAGCACCCGATAATCAGCTGACCAGCATGCCTGTGCACAAAGTTTTCGGCACTGCCCTGTGCACGAAGGGCAGCTGATCTTGAGTGCATGCGTGCCAGAAACCCAAAAGACAAACAGGCAAGGCCGTGCGTGCCGGGTAACATAACTTTGTGTGCCACTTTGGCATGCGTGCCATAGGTTCTCCATCATGGACCTAGGAACTCATCGACATTGAGTTAAAACTCTAAAAAGATATTTTCCTCCCTCTACTAAGCAGAGGTTGTGGTTGTGATCGAAAAGCTTCCCAGGGTAGTTTTAGCTGCAAGCATTTGAAAGGAAGATGAGTAGAGAGATTGCCTTTCAGTTTTAAAAATAAATAAATAAATTGGGCTCTCCTCTATGGATGACTTGAGTTGTTGCTACCTTGGACAATGAAAACAAGATATGGCTCTTATTTTTATGGCGTTTTCGAAACTGTTATTCTGAAACTTGCGGTTATTGTACTGCAATCTTCTTTGGCGGTCCTTATCCCTAGAAACTGCTTGGCCGGTCTTCTCGATCTTCTTTCCTAGCCCTTATTCCAAAGGCAAAGCAGAAACTCGGTATTAAGGAGAAAGTTCCCATCTTCTTCACCTTTTTTGCTTCTTCCTTTCTTTGTGTTCCCATCTTCTTCACCTTTTTTGCTTCTTCCTTTCTTTGTATTCCCATCGTCTGAACCTTTGGAGACTCGCCATGTGTCTCTCCTTGCCCTGAATCTCTTCCTGTACTCTCCAAATCACCGCCAGGAAATCTTTCAGAAAGATGGGCTGCTTCTTCTCCTCCCCCCCACTGTCTAAATGTTGTTTAAAAGATGGCTCAGTGGCTAAGATGCTGAGCTTGTCAGTCAAAAGGTCGGCAGTTCAATGGTTTGAATCCCTAGTGCTGCCGTGTAACGGGGTGAGCTCCCGTTCCTTGTCCCAGCTTCTGCCAACCTAGCAGTTCAAAAGCAGGTAAAAAATGCAAGTAGAAAAATAGGGACCACCTTTGGCGGGAAAGTAACAGCATTCCCTGCACCTTTGGTGTTGAGTCATGCCGGCCACATGACCATGGAGACGTCTTTGGACAGCGCTGGCTCTTCGGCTTTGAAACGGAGATGAGCACCACCCCTTAGACTTGGGAATAACTAGCACATATGTGCGAGGGGAACATTTACCGTTTTTAAATGTTGTTTCTGATAGCACGGCTGCACTGTTAGAACAATGCCTGCACCTCAATTTGGCCCTCACTCTTTATCAGAAAGATAATAGCTAGGGCAACCTTTGCACAATTCCATCATTCCTGGTTCCCTGATAGTTCTGTCTCCCTATTTCTCTGGAGAGCAGATTGGGCCTCTGCAATCTGTGATCCTAGTCAACCTTCAGCAATGGGGAGGGGGAGGAAAGAATTCAAAAATTGGGGGCTGCTGAAATGAAGAAAGCTTATAGAAGCCGAAGAAGCTTGCTGAAAGACAGGGGATTTTGTGCGAATGACTGCATGTGAAAAGATTGTACTTTTAACAAAGCCGGGGTTAATAAGAAGAAAGAGATAAAGAATTCTGCTCAAAGAAGGTGTGTGGATATATTCAAATATTTACACCAAACCAGAGGTGTATATAGCCGGTTCGGACCGGTTCAGGCGAACCGGTAGCGGAAATCGCAGGTGGGCCCGCCCACCTGCCCTGGCACTACGCTGTCCTATTTAAGCATGTTTTTGAGGTTGGGTGCATGTGTCAAAGGCATACATGTGAGCAAAGTGCATGTGAAAAGGCCAAGTGCATGCATGGAGGTGGCCGCGGGCACGCTCACATTTTCGGTGCTGGGCGAACCGGTAGGTAAATTATGTAAATCCCATCTCTGCACCAAACTAATTTAACTCAGGGATAATGCACTGTTGAACAAACAAAATAAGACGCATTGACCTGTGACCGTCTTGTTTTTGTTGTAGATTTATTTATTTATTTATTTATTGTTTATATTTATATACCGCCCTATCTCCCAAAGGACTCAGGGCGGTTTACAGGCATTTAAAAGCAAATAAATACAATCTAAAAACAATTAAAAAACTTATTCAAAAGCCTAATAATTAAAAATATAAAAAATAAAACCCAAGTTAAAACCCATAAATTAAAATCTAGCTCAGTCCTGCGCAATTAAATAAGTATGTTTTAAGCTCGCGGCGGAAGGTCCGAAGGTCCGGAAGCTGACGAAGTCCTGGGGGCAGTTCATTCCAGAGGGTGGGAGCCCCCACAGAGAAGGCCCTTCTCCTGGGCGTCGCCAGACGACATTGCCTCGCTGACGGCACCCTGAGGAGTCCCTCTCTATGAGAGCGCACGGGTTGGTGAGAGGTATTCGGTAGCAGTAGGCGGTCCCGTAGATAACCCGGCCCTATGCCATGGAGCGCTTTAAAGGTGGTCACCAAAACCTTGAAGCGCACCCGGAAGGCCACAGGTAGCCAGTGCAGCCTGCGCAGGATGGGTGTTATGCGGGAGCCACGAGGGGCTCCCTCTATCACCCGCGCAGCCGCATTCTGGACTAACTGCAGCCTCCGGATGCCCTTCAAGGGGAGCCCCATGTAGAGAGCATTGCAGTAATCCAGGCGAGACGTCACGAGTGCGTGAGTAATGATGACAACCACAACTCTTATCTCAGTACAGGTCATCCCACGTACAACTGTTCATTTAGTGTCAACGTTACAATGGCACTGAAAAATGTGACCTATGACAGTTTTTCACAGTTAAAACCTTTGCAGTGTTGCTATGATCATGTGATCAAAATTCAGACTCATATTTATGACTGCTGACGTATCCCAATGTCATGTGATCCCGTTTTGTGACCTTCTAATGAGCAAAGTCAATGGGGAAACACCAGATTCACTTAACAACCGGCCTATTAACTTGTCAAATACAGTGATTCACTTAACAACTGTGGCAAGAAAAGGTCATAAAATGGAGCAAAACTCACTGAGACCAATGTCTCACTTAAAGACATAACTGTTGGGCTCCGTTGTGGTTGTAAGTCGAGGACTACCTGTAATGGTATTTGGGGCAAATGTTTTGGGAATAAAGAATGGTCTTCACTTGAATTGTTTGGATTAATTAATAAGAGCTGTGGTGGCGCAGTGCTTAGAATGCGATATTGCAGGCTAACTCTTCCCATTGCCAGCAGTTCGATTCTCACTGGCTCATGGTTGACTCAGCCTTCTATCCTTCTGAGGTGGGTAAAAAATGAGGACCCAGATTGTTGGGGGCAAGAGGCTCAGTCTGTAAACCGCTTAGACAGGGCTGTAAAGGCCTATGAAGCAGTATATAAGTCTAAGTACTATTGCTATTAATTATATTTAAATCAAGGTGGTCCAGGGAGAAAGCGGTCTTTTCCAAGAAAAATTAGAAAATTTTAGAAAGCAGACTTTCTCCATGATGTACTGTAACTAGCTTAATCACGATATGTCAAACCTAGCTCATCTTCTGTTTTTAATTTTGCCACGATGGGTAGAGATATCCATGACAGGATCATTAAAAAAATAAAACTGTCCACTTATCTTTGCCCCGCTGTCGATGATGGAAGGAAAACATTTCACGAACGAACTGCATAACGTGTGGAGGATGAAAATAAATATTTTGCATTTGATTCTTTTTCGATCAAGCTGTGAAAATTTTTCTCCCTTTCTCCCTTTCTCTCTCTCTCTCTGTTTTCATTTTTGAAGAAAAGACAGGGAAATCAGATCCTTCTTTAGAAAGCTACAGGATATTGGAAACGGGCCAAATGGAAGGTTGTGATACGCTCAGTTTCCAAAGCTTTCAAAAAGGATGGTTCAAAAGCTGAAATTGATATCCCGGGGTGGGGGGGAAAGAAGGAAAGTATAGAGACAGAAAACTTTCTGCTGCTGTGACAAAGTACAACAAAGGATCCAGTCTGCCATAACTTTTTGATAATTCTTTAACTGACAACAATAAGCGTAGAAATTAAGAGTATTTGGCTAGGTGTCAGAAGAGAAGGCTCAGCTCCCTGTTTGATCACAGCACTATCACTGATGCTTACTTCAATCACTTTGAGGTGGGTATGTAGCAGGGATGGGCTGCTGAGGGTTCACAGGGATTTGGGGGAACCTCTAGCTAAGATTCTGTGCAGTTCGGAAAACCCCTAAATCCCATGCTTGGCTGGCCACGCCCATGCCCCTCCCAGGAGTCACCACACAGCCCATTTTGGATGCACAAGGCGCGTGTGGAGGCTCAGGAAGGGTGAAAAACAGGCCTACCGGAAGTTTGGGAAGGCCAGAAACGGGCCCGTTTTTGGCCTCCAGAGGGCCTCTGGAACCTGGGGAAGTATTTTTGCCCTCCCGGAGGTTCGAGAAAATGTTCCAGAGCACGGGTCTCCAAACTTGGTCCCTTTAAGACTTGTGGACTTCAACTCCCAGAGTCCCTCAGCCAGCAAAGCTGGCTGAGGAACTCTGGGAGTTGAAGTCCACAAGTCTTAAAGGGACCAAGGTTGGAGACCCCAGCTCCAGAGCCTGTGGAGGGCAAAAACATGTCCCCCCTGCCGTGGTGCAGAAGGCCGACTAGGCCATGCCCACCATGGCCACGCCAACCCAGCAACCAGGCAGAGAACCCCTTGCTAAAGTTTTTGAAGCCCACCCCTGATATGTGGGCAAAACACAGGAGAAAGGTGTCATGCCCCCTTCAAGAGACTGAATCCGTGGGGGAAGATGAGCTGGAACGAAAGTCAACAGAGATCAAGAGGGCAGCGCCTTGGAGGAAACTGGGGAAGGGCAAAGTCAGTCCAGGCAAGGCTTTTCGGGATTAGAAAGGGCTTGTAGACCTGGAGGAGCAGGAGAGACAGAGCTCAGGCAAAGAGCAAGGACCACCCCCTCCTGATCTTAGAGCACGCAGAGAAGAGAGAAAGCGAGAACAACACAGACTGAGCCAGCTGTGAGGGAGGAAAGGGCTCTGTCCTCCTTCACAAGGCACACCTGGGGACTGAGATGTAAGGAGGTGCTGGTGGAAGAGGCATTTGTCAGGAACAAGCATGGAATATTTGGAGCCGTGTGTGCCCTTGCCGATGCCTGGAGATTACTGTGCTCTGTTTTGTGGGGCTTGCCTGGTTTGGCTGCTTTGCTGAACTTCTTGTTCTGGTTACTGTTTGGCTAACCTGGCTTACTGGGCTGCTGGCCCTGGTTACTGTTTGGCTAACCTGGTTTACTGGACTGCTGGCCCTGATTACTGTTTGGCTAACCTGGCTTACTGGACTGCTGGCCCTGGTTACTGTTTGGGTAACCTGGCTTACTGGACTGCTGGCCCTGGTTACTGTTTGGGTAACCTGGCTTACTGGACTGCTGGCCCTGATTACTGTTTGGGTAACCTGGCTTACTGGACTGCTGGCCCTGGTTACTGTTTGGCTAACCTGGCTTACTGGAGTACTCGCAGCCAGAGGCTGTTGAAGGTGCGTGTGACAGCTTTACTCCAGGACTTGTAGCAAACATGGGGATGTTTGGGGACAAAGTTGGAGCACTAAAGGGGAGAGACCTGTTCTCTGGTTGTGTTGCGTTTGTGCCATGCCCTAGGTCATTACAAAAGGAGTACGGAGGAAGAATACGAAAACACAAACTTTACATTGATATGCGATTTTAGCAGTTAAAAAAACAACAACCTGCACAAGATTCTCGTTGCTTCCCGCATTATATGCAACAAGAAAAAGAAGTGGAAAATAATATTTCTCTGTTCCTTAAGGAAATAAACAGCTATCTATCCAGAACCCATGTTTGCAGGGGAATAGAAGAAAGACAGACATTACGCATTAGGAGGGATTTTCTGATGATCAGAAATACCAACTGGTGGAAGAGGTTGCCTCTTTGAAGTGACATGTTTATCTTCACTTGGGGGGGGATGTTTTTTCAGAAATAAGCCATCTCTCCAAGATCTTGCTCAGATAGAATGTTTGAGATCCAGTCTCCTGAATCAAAGGATCTTTTGTAACTTAAAACCGAGGCCTCCAAATTTAACAACTTTAAATGTTGTGGACTTCAATTGCCAGAATTCCCCAGCCAGCAGTAGAATTCTGGGAGTTGAAGTCTCCAGGTCTTAAAATTGGTGTCAGGTTTTCTTGTCTTCCTCCATCTTCCCTGAGTCTTCAAGCTGCCTGGTTTCAGATCGACGTTTGGGGCTCAGGACCCTGGACAGCGCCCCGGTATTCAGGCAGTTGGTTGAATTTTAAAGCAGATTTAAGAGCCCCCCTGAATAAATCATAATCCAATTTGTGTAAATGAGCAGGGAGGTCATCCGAAGGATAGGGAAACAGTATCATCAGTATGCCGATAATCTCCGGATCTACATTTCCAGCCCTTGTGAGTCATGACACCTTTGCTGAATGAGTGCTTGGAGGCAGGAAGTCTCTGGATGGGGAGAAACTGGCTTTGGCTCAACCCTGGCAAGAAGGAGAGTCTATGGGTCTTTGCCCCCTTCCCTGGCACAGAAGTTATGTCATCTTTGACTTTCAAGCTGGTCTGCAATGTGAGGGCTCCTCCTTGGCTCACAAATCCTGCTTGAGGAGCAGGTAACAGCCATGATTAGGGCGTCTTTGTACAGATTTGTGTGTGTATCAGTTACACCATTTCCTGGACCAGGGGGCCTTGCTCAGGGTCACTCGTGCCTTGATCACTTCCTGCTTGGATTACGGCTTTACATGGGGCTGCCCTTGAAGAGTGCCTGGAAGTGACAATTGGCCCAGAATGTGGAGAGGTACCGAATACTATTAAGAACACGAGAAGTAATAGTATGCTTTATGCTGCACTGATAAACCACACTTGGAATACCGATCATGGGGATGCTACAAAGTTTGGAAGTGTGAGAAATGGTCACAAGTCACATTTTTTTTCAGTGGTGGTGTAACTTTGAATGGTCACCAAATGAACTGTTGTAACTTGAGGATTTCCTGCATTTAGCAATAGCAATAGTACTTAGATTTATATGCCACTTTGTCACCGTGCTTTACAGCCCTCTCTAAGCGGTTTACAGAATCAGCCTCTTGCCCCCCAACAATCTGGGTCCTCATTTTACCCACCTCGGAAGGATGGAAGGCTGAGTCTAACCTTGAGCCTGGTGAGACTCGAACTGCCAAACTGCAGTCAGCAGAAGTAGCCAGCAGTACTGCACTCTAACCAATGTGCCACCATGGCTCTTTAGCTGACCGGGATAAGGTTGTGTAGTCCTACCTTAGTAAAGAAAAAAATCAAGTTTCTAGTTCTTACCGTTTGTGTAAGGGTTAACTGTCTTCTTATTCGTCATGACTCGTGCTGTTGCATTATTTACCTAAGCACATAGAAGACAAGAAATCAGTACCACTTCTTCAAGATTAAAAAGGTCCATGATAGTAAATGAATGCATGCTTTATTTTTTGGCATTAGTCATGTTTAAAATGCAATTTAATTTATTTTCCCCAAATTAACAAATAATAATAATAATAATAATAAAACTAATAAAAGGCAGGAGGCGCATAACAAAATCATACGATTTATAATTACATTTACTCTCATTATCGTTTTATAAAACTTACAAATCATTTCAATAAAGTAACACCATTTCCTTTAAAGTTTAATAAAGAGACATTAAAAGCAAATTAAAAGGCTTTGCATAATTGAAGATTTAAGAGCATGCTTTTTTTAAATATTCCATGGTAACACTGAAAACGATAAAATATTTAAAAACAGAACATTTAAAAAAAACAACCCCAAATGTATGAAAGAGCATGCAGTGGAGTAGAAAGGGGAAAGAGACAAGGTACGCAGGGGGAAAACGTAAGTAACATCAAAAAAGAGAACGAAAAAGTTAAAAAAAAAGAGAGAGAAGGACAAATCTTAGCAGTGTGCAACATAACCCTTTGAAAATGTACCATTGGAAAAGCAACATGTAGCATTCAACACTGGGGGAACATGAGCCTCGTTTATTCATTGCAAGGAAACTAACAAAACCATTCAAGCTTTCAAAAACCACAGCTAACGAAAGGATAAAAAAGAGGGTGCATTATTTAACACAATATGGAATTAACGATCTGAGTAAGATGTGCACAAAATTCATATCCTTAAATTCAGTCAGTGTCTCCAAGCCTTGCTTAAAACGGACACTCATTGACAGGCGTACCGAGATATAGAGATAGAGATATAGAATAAGAATAAAAAAATAAAAAAATAAAAATAGAGAGCATCAAGAAAACTTAAGACGACAAGTCAAAAAAATTCATGTGGTAGATATCAGCGCTTTAGAAAAGATACGTGAAACGGTAGATGGACTTCTCCACTTACCAGTCAACACCATCGCCAGCATGGGGCATGTATACAGTTACCATGGTTACTGAGATGGTGAGGGCCCTAAGAGCTACCGCCGAAACGGGAGAATGGGAAAGGCAAAATATGCAACATCTTACTCAAAAACGACAGCAATTTTCAATTGGTTTTTTCTTTCTTTCTTTCTTTCTTTTTTCGCTTTTAAGATTCTAACAAATACAATTCAGGCAGTGTTGAATTGGATCCAGTGGTTTAAGGATATATAGATAGATAGATTTATCTATAAATCGTTATCTGCAATGAGATTATCACTCTTGGGAGTGAAAATTAGAAGGAACTTTAAACCTTCTGAGAACTTAGCTGGGCATTTGTCCAAAATGGAAACAAAAGTCCATGTTTGTTTGCTTGCTTGCTTGCTTGCTTGCTTGTTTGTTTGTTTGTTTGTTTGTTGAATCTAAGTGAACCACTTTTCAAATGAGAATTTTTCTGGGGTAATTAGCCAAAAGATAATTTGGAAAGCCACTGTAAATCCTGCATCAAACCTGCAACGAAAAGAAAAGGAGGAAAAAAACGAAAAGAAATAGAATTCCCAAATAAAGGTTCAAACAAACAAACAAAAAATGTTAAACACACACACACGCACACAAATAAAATAATGCCTTATTGTTTTGCTTCAACATTTAATTTTGAAAGTTTTTCCAATTTTTATTTTTTTTAAAAAAATCTATTGCACCCATCAACTTACAAAACCTTTCAAATCATAGCACGGTATTAAAGCTCATCAAACGTCTGGCATACAATTTTCTTTTTCTTTTTTTTTTTAAGCTGTAATTACGATGGTTAAAGAACAAAAACTGAAAAAGAAATGTAAAAAAAATATATACGTACGGAAAGGAAATCATAAAATAACCAAACCAAGTTAGGCCAGGTGTATATATATATATATATATACATATATACATATATACATATATAGATACATATACATACCTACATACATATAATGTATATATATATATATAAATGTACAATATTGTATCGTATTATATAATAGGTCATAATCGTAACTATATATAACATATTCCATATATATATGTGTGTGTGTATATATATATATATATTTATATATGTTTTCTGAGGTTTTCGCGGGTGTTTGTATGTAGGTCTTTGGTTATTCAGGTTTTCTCCCGCGTAAAATTAGAGGTTTAAAATTAGAGCAATTTTAAACGAAGCTGAAGCCAGAAGATGACGAATGAGACTTTGTCGAAACGTCGCCAAGACACCTCTAATTTTATGCGGGAGAAAACCCGAATAACCAAAGACCTACATATTTATATATATATATATATATATATAAAATATCTCAATGGGAAGGAAAAAAGGGAAACACAGAAGAGACATTAATGATGGATCTGAAACAACGAATGAGAGTGAGGCAAACATTTATAAAAAAGATGAAAAGGAAAATATTTTGAACATGCACCTCGATTTTACGGCCCTCTACCACGGTGCCGTGTAATTTCTCCCTCGCCTTTTCCGCATCAGCACTATTTTCGAAAGTAACGAAACCAAATCCCTGCATGCAGGTGGGAAGAGGGAAAATAACATGCATATCATTATTTCAGACAACCACTTCTTTGCTCAAGTTTCTTTCTTTCTCTCTTTCTTTCTTTCTTTCTCTCTGCCTCCCTTTCTTTCTCTCCTCTCTCTCACTCCCTCTTTAATTTAAACTGGCTCTCATCTCTGTCTTCATTTCTGTAAACATGCAAATTAGAAAGAAATTATAATCATACCCAAGATGTGCAATTAAATAAAGCAACCAATGTCAACAACTTTTTAAAATCTTTCTTTTCACGAGTTAGTTTATCGTCTCCTGAAGAAGATCAAAGAATTGAACACCAAATACCTTTCATTTTTTTTTTCTCTAAATTTTCACTACAGGGGAAAAGAAATCTAATAAAAAAAAAGAAAAAACAAAACAAGTTCAAATCAATGGAACCATGTCATCACATTGAAAACAAAACTAAGAAAAAAATTGATGAGAGAGAGGGAAAAAAATGTGAATTCACTTTTTAAGGGCATGAAGATCTGATCAACAGAATAATAAACTTTGTGCAAATTAAAATGTGGGTACCGATTTCAGCACTCAATGCAAACCCAATTGAATATATTGGCTAGTTCGATGTGTCATTGTGGAGCAAAATAATAATAATAATAATAATAATAATAATAATAATAATAATAATAATAATAATAATAATAATAATAATAATAATAATAATTTCTCACATGCAACACTGGAGTTGTTTATAATTGGGATGTCATCTACTGTATTTACTTCTTTTGGTCTTAAAGAAAATAAAATGAGAGGAGGGGAAACAAAGAAGAAGGAAACAAACAAACAAACAAAAAAGAACTACCAACAAAACAGAATTGGGTTTGAAACTAAACATAACCTTTCTACATTTAATATAATCATGTAATATGAATAAATAGTTAATACAGTTCGGAGAGCAAATAATCATTCCTGAACGATATCTGCAGTGCTTTTCATTCAATGATAGTAGACATTTTTCACAAGGTTGACTCAAATACAGTTTGTGTTCTATATGCAGCGAAATGTTGAAACCAGGTTTGTTTGCCCGTCTCCTGAAAATAAATTTGAGAGCTCACTGTCAATCAGGAAGAACACTGGGTTTTGTTTTATCCAGCCAATGAACAGATTCAGAATTTTGAGAACGCTCTGACCAAGGGGCTACCATGAGATGCTTGAACATTTACGGATGGGGATTACAATAGACCAAAGTCTCAAAAGGAAATGTGTGAAGCAGTAGTGGGCTTCAATTTTGGCCGCTACCAGTTCGCTCGTGGGCGCGCGCTTGCTTGCATTCGCACGAGATGCTTCTGCGCATGGGCAGAAGCTTCTGCGCATGCGCAGAGACGTCCAGGCAGGTGGGTGGAGCTTCCCGCCGCTGCTGCTACTGGTTCGCCCATACTGGGGGGAACTGGTAGCAAGCCACCACTCCTTTGAGGTAATTGTCTCCCATCCCGATAACCGAAAAATGTGGTCTATTCATAATCCTATGGTTTTCTTTCCATTTTTGTTGTTGTTGTTGCAGCTGTTCTGAACAGGTGGACCACTCGAAAGAAAGCATTGCATGGAAGCCCACCAACAATTTACCAATTTGCAACAATTTTTTTTAAGAATGTAATGAGGTCTCTCTGGAATTTATTATTTTGATTCCCCCCCCCCCAAAAAAACCCCAAGAAGCTGATCATTTGCAATTGGCTAGCTTCCCATTTAACATTCTAGAATTTTTTTTAAAAAAAAAAAAGGGGGGGGGGAGACACCAAAGTTGAATCTGCCCAATTTGTGGGTGGAGAAATTGGATAGATAGTATCTCTGCATTGCTGCAGGGTTAAGGAAAACTCTTAATAACTTGAAGATATTGCCCAAGATCACAGCCCTGCATATATTAATTGCGTGGGTGAGGAATCCTCAGAAAATGAACAACCAAGTTCAGAAAAAAAAATTCTGTGCTGCCTTCCTGAGCTACACATATTTTCTACCATTGCAGGGAAAAATTCCCTCCATAACACGGGTGCAAAACTCAAGGCCAGTGTGGGGGGCGCAGATCTGGCCCGCGGAGTGCTTAGTTCTGGCCCACGGGACTATCCTGGAAACAGCGAAGGACCGGCCTGCAATGCCTCTGCCAGCAAAAACAGAGTTCGGAAGGGACACACGCGACCCTCCCGAGCTCTGTTTTTGGCTACGATGGCCTCCTGCAACCCTCTGCCATCCAAAACGGAGCTCGGGAGGGCCGCACGCAGCTCTCCCGTGCTCCGTTTTTGCTGGCAGAGCGCTCGGACCACCACAGGCACCCCTGATACGAGTGACATCAAGCTGGCCATGTCCACCTTGGTCACGTCCACACACACACACACCCCAAGGTCAAACACAATCCTGATGCCCCCTCAATGAAATCGAGTTTGACACCCTTGCTCCATAACGTCTGAAAGTAGGATTTTATTTTTAGAAGCTGATTTCTGTTTTTCCAACATGTGGGAAGCCAAGGGGAGGCTGCAGACCCCTGAAGACTTGGTTATGCAGTTCAAGATGAAACACACTGTTCTGACTCAGCCTTCGTAAGTAGCGATAAGCTGTTTATCCGCAAGCAAAACAACCCCCGTTATAAAAGCAGGGCAGTAACAGTCTTTTATTCATGTGGATAAACAACAAATCAAATGTAAGTAGTCCCAACAAATCTAGTTCTCACCAAGGAATCCAAATTGCTTGCTGTATACTAGAAGAGGAACAGTTGTCTGTGACAACCGGCCACTCCCAAATCCCTCGTATTTATTTCCCAGCCAGGATGGGGCTGGCTAGCGTCTACATCTTCCTTTCCCTGAGAGCCAGCTTATTGTTTTCCTTTGCTCTCCTCTCCTTTCCTCTCTGCGCATACACATATCTGGGATGGGCCTCATCTGTTCCTCCCCCTCACTAAGCTCAGGCCCTGAAGACAGCTGCCTCTCTACCTGGGGGAGGACAGAAGGCTTTGCCTCTGTGTCTGATGCTGTTTCCTCATCATTCCTTCCGAGCCTTCCAAAGGCTCTGAAGCTGGCCCAGGCTCTCTCTCAACCTCCTACTCGTCTGACTCTGCAGCTAGCTGTGCTGGCCACAACATATACACACGTCTTCTTGGTTGCTAAATAAATGTAAAAACATCCCATTCAGCCAATAACCATTTCTTGGAAAAAGTTTCATCAGTCCTGATGAGAGCTGATTTTTTTTTAAATGCAGATTTTTTTTCTCCTGCTCAAATAGACGAATATAGAGAAATAGGGTAAAGGATCTTGCCGAATTGACTGTATTTCTGTGGTTAACTCATAGCTTATGTCTGTTCTCCTCTAAGGAGGAGATGTTGGCATTTCACGCTTGGTTCACGCCTTGGTTTATATGATGTAAGGAAGTCCAAGGTTACCTTCATCAATTCACTGCATATCAGAACAATTCATTATTCATTACTAGAATTTGCTTACAGTATTATGCTTGGGGTGAGTAGAAAACATTTGCAGGTTGCCCATAATGGAAATAAAAGGCCATCTCTAAATGTATTGGCCAATGTATTCCCACCAAATTCTTACCACCCATATCCAATACGAGTAATCATGGATGATGACAAACATTGATCTACCATGCTGTAGCCATTTCTCAAAGGAGCAGCAAATGGAAGATTTTTGTCTTGGCAACAGCACATATTAGATCCCTTATTTATTTCAAAGGAGGCAGCAGAACTGAGGGCTGGCTTTCCATGGAAGTAGAATGCTCACTTCTTGATTCTCCTCAAATAGACTATCACTAGAACAAGGGAAGGATACATTCTTCAACTGAGAATATCTTCATTTGATCCACTGAGAATATTTTCTAACACAAATTGCTGCTTTAGCAAATAGATATATACACAGAAACACAGAGACACATACACACAAAAAACAAATTCATTTCCTAGACCAAAACATTATCTATCTATCTATCTATCTATCTATCTATCTATCTATCTATCTATCTATCTATCTATCTATCTATCTATCTATCATCATTGTCTGACTATCATCTATCATCTAACATATCTATCATCTATCTATCTATCTATCTATCTATCTATCTATCTATCTATCTATCTATCTATCTATCATCTATCTATCTTCTCTCTATCTATCATCATTGTCTGACTATCTATCATCTATCATCTAACATATCTATCTTTCTTTTTTCTTTTATCTATCTGTCTATCTATCTATCTATCATCTATCATTTCTCTCTATCATCATGTCTATCTATCATCTATCTATTTCTTTCTTTCTTTCTTTCTTTCTTTCTTTCTTTCTTTCTTTCTATCCATCCATCCATCCATCCATCCATCCATCCATCCATCCATCCATCCATCCATCTCTCTAATTATCTATTTAAGTCTCTCTCTCTCTCATCTATCTATCTATCTATCTATCTATCTATCTATCTATCTATCTATCTATCTATCTATCTATCTATCTATCTATCTATCTATCTATCTATCTATCTATCATCTATCTATCTATCTATCTATCTCCATCCATCCATCATCCATTCATCCAGTTCTACTTTTGATGAGAGGACAAAAGATAGATAAAAGTCATAATAGCATGGAAGGAAAAAAAACAACACCCAGATTTTGCCTACATGCTATTATGGAGAACATGATATATTTTCTCAAAAGATGTAAACCAATGAGAGGTTTGCCAAACAAATTATATGTCAATACATTATTGTCATGTCTTTGTGCTGGTTGATCACTAAATCACTAAAATGATGGAGAAGAACTCAAAATTTATAAATCCGTTTTGTCATATCTTCTTCTTTTTTTTTAGTGGGATCTTTATTCTGGAAGAGAACCAGCTCACTTTGATGTGGAGACCTTTTTGCTTGGGGTCTTTTCCACTTTGGGAGACAGGTAAGATGTTCCAAAGTGATTTGGCCTCACTACTAGGCATTGGCAGGATGAATTGATAAATTGCATAAATCTGTTTTGTTTATTTTCTTATTAGTTTTGGGAAAAACCATCCCAAAGATTGGGATGGAACACAAGAATCTAGTGGGGTGCCAGAGTTCGAAATAAGCCTCCCAGCAGAATCAGAACTCCAAGGCTGACATGTTCCTCAAAGTACAGATTTATTAGGTAGGTCAAATTGACACATCTGGGGCAGTGGTGGGATTCAAATAATTTAACAACCGGTTCTCTGCCCTAATGACCGGCTGGGTGGGCGTGGCCATGGTAGGTGTGGCCAGGGGGGGCGTGACAGGCAGCACTCGGCCTCCTGAACCCCCCGGGAGCAAACGTGGGCCGCAGGGGGGGATGCACCACACTCCCTCCTGCACCCCATTTTGGGCCTAGGAGGCCTCCCTGAAGCCTCCTGGGAGCAAAAATGGGCTGCGTGTGTGTGTGTGTGTGTGTGTGTGTGCCATACTCCCCGTGCCCCATTTTGGGCCTAGGCCTCCCTGAAGCCTCCTGGGAGTGAAAACGGGCTGTGGTGGGGGGTGCTGCACACCCCGTGCCCCATTTTGGGCCTGGTAGGCCTCCCTGCACTTCCCTGGGAGCCAAAATGGGGTGCGTGGGGCGAGGCAGGAAGAGGTGGGGCCAGCCAGCACTTTAACTATCAGTTCGCCCGAACCAGCAAGAGCCGGCTGATTCCCACCACTGATCTGGGGAAACCCGACTCTAAAGCCCTCTTGGGTTTGCCCCATAGTTAAAATTGCAATTTTCCTTCCTCGGCTCAAGCAGTCCATCACATGGCCCAAACAGGTCACAGTCCAAAGTTTATCTGGACTCGCACCCCGCCTTCTTGCACCTGGTGGGAATGTCCTTGGATCTCAGAGGAAAGAATTTTATTTTGGTTACAATCCCTTTGCTATCTCGACCTTCCTCCCACCCACCTTCCATTTGCACGGCCTCCGCTGTGGCAGCCCTGAAGGTGCCAGGAGAAAAATGGCTCCAGGGCTGACACATGGGGAACAATTCGAGTTGGAGGACCCTTAAAATTCTATGGGATGGTGCGATGGGATTTCCCTTCTTGAGAGTCTGCTGAGTTTTCCCATACTCAGCAGCCACACTGACTAGACATGTGCCAGTGAGAAAATGATCTTTCCCCATGACGCTTCCTTGCAATGAACTGAGGTTCTCTAGGGACCCTTGAATAAATCTGACTACATTTTAAGACTTTGGGGGATATTAAAAAGATGAATAGCAAGGAGATTTGCACAACTCTAATTATTCTCCACTGAAAACATTATTTTATTTTATTTTTTAAAAAACTCCCTGTAATGTTTCCCACCTGATTTTACAGAGAGCAAAGATTTGGGGGAGGGGGGGCAGGGAGGAACAGGGTAGGAATTTAATCTTTATTTGATCTGGCAGTTTTGCCTTCTAATTCTTAATAGTCATATCTGATTTGCCCCCAAGCTTAAGTTAAGTGGTGTTTTACTTCAGAGAAAGAGATCTTGACTCTCTCTCTATGGAGATGCTCAGTCATCCAGGTCACAGTTTGTTTCAAAGGTGAGTTGTTTTTTTCCATAAGGCAACTGGACTGTTTAGCTGAGCAATGTGATCTATGCAATGCAATGCAATGGGACGTGTGCAGATATACACATTGGTGAAACAAAACAAAACAAAACAAAACAAAACAAAACAAAAACCCTTTCCCAAACACATGGCACAACATAGAACAAACCCACCAGGATTGGATTCAGCAGTCCATCTGCATTTGAAAGACAAAGGCAATGGTTCAGTTGGTTCGGGCCGGTTCGGGTGAACCGGTTGTTAAATTGCCGTCTGGCCTCACCCCTCCCCACCCCTTCCAGGAGTCCCCCCAGTGGCCCGTTTTTGCTTCCAGGAGGCTGCAGGAAGGCCTACTAGGCCCAAAATGGGACATGTGGGGGTGCTTCCCCATGGCCCATTTTTGCTCCTGGGGGGTACAGGAGGGTGAGTGCTGCCTATCACACCCCTGGATACACCCACCCAGCTGGTCATTAGGGCAGAGAACTGGCTGTTAAATTATTTGAATCCCACCACTAGACAAAGGCCACTTTTTTGAAGACAGCAAAGTCCACATTCTGAACAGAGAGGACCACTGGTTTGAAAGAAGGGTAAGAGAGCCCATTTATATCAACAATGAGCAGCCCTCTGTCAACTAACGGGGAGGAACAAGATACCCCCAGTCTCCAGTCTAAAACACTGCGCTCTCACCAGTTCCAAGAAGATTCCACAACCAAGTGTATTCTGATTCAGGTGACCCTGAGGGCACAGATAAACCGCCAAGTGGCTTCAAGAGCTCTCAGGGAGAGTGCTAACGACCAGAGGACTGTAAACTGATAATAATTAGGATCCTTCCAACGAAGGATGAAGCTTTTTAGATGAGAAGTGAAACATTGTCTTCTCCTTCTTTCTCAAGGAAAAAAACAACAACAGCAGCAGTCCAGTTGCTTTTTGAAAAAAGCATCATTGAGTGACACTTCTTGGCTTTCATGTTTTTCTGAACATCAATTAACTTTTTTTCCTTTTTGGTACTTTTGAGTAGGGATGAAATGCTCCCGGTTCTGACCGGATCTCGTGATCTGGTAGCAATTGTGGCTGGTGGTTCGGCGATCCGGTAGCAATCGCCGAACCACCGGCGACACCTGCTGCCCGGGTGTCATTACTTCCCGGTTTTAACCAGGAAGTAATGTGTTTTTTACCTTCTGCGCCAGTGGTGGGTTTCAAAAATTTTTACTACTGGTTCTGTGGGTGTGTGGCTTGCTGGGTGTGGCTTGGCTTGGTGGACGTGGCTTGGTGGGCAAGGCAGGGGAAAGATACTGTAAAATCTCCATTTCCACCCCACTCCAGGGGAAGGATTCTCCATTCCCTCTCCACTCCAAGGGAAAGTTACTGCAAAATCCCCATTTCCTCCCGATCAGCTGGGGCTTAGGAGACAGAGAATAGATGGGGGCAGGACCAGTCAGAATTTTTACTACCGGTTCTCCGAACTACTCAAAATTTCTGCTACCGGTTCTCCAGAACTGGTCAGAACCTGCTGAAACCCACCTCTGTTCTGCGCATGCGCAGAAGGGTTTGCGCATGCGCAAAAGGTCTGCGCGCGCGGCGTGTGGACTTCCAAGCTGTTAAGGAAGTTGATCTCACCCTTGCTTTTGAGTCTGTTTTGACTCCTGGAAACTGCCTGGATGAATCCCTGCAGTTTTCTCAGCAAGATTTCAGAAGTGGCTTGTCCTTGCCTCCTTCGTAGGGCTGAGAGGGAATGACTGGCCCAAGGTCACCCAGCTTGTTTTGTGACTCACCGTCTCTCAGCTTCTAGCCTCAGGTTTTAAACTCTACACCCAGCTGGCTCTCATCCATTAGCAATATCCCATAATTTATTATTATGTTCCTTACTGTGGGACACATCTTCAGACAGCCCTCCCACATTTGCTGCCAGCAATGAAATGAATACCTCAGCTGTGACAGCACAACTTGGAAGCCCCATCTACAAAATATTCTCCAGTTGGGAGACCTGGACTCATGTTTTAATGAAAAAAATTACTAATCCAATAACTCACCCTTCCAAAATGTATTTAGCATAATACTTTAAGCAATTTATACCAGCTCTCTTTATACTTTGGAACAGGTCGGACCTGGCAGCTTCAACTTCCAAATTTACCATTTTGACAGAAAAAAAATGTGACATTTCCTTGATATCAAAGCAAAAAACAAAAACAAAGGAAGAGAAACAGAACATGTTCACACCATGTACATCAAGGACATTGTGATATAACAAGGAGACATTGGCAATATCATTTTAAAACTTTCGACCCTCAAAGAGAGCTACATGGCTTGGTTCTCTAAGAGACAGGCGTTGGGAATTTGAAGGAAAGCCATTACGTGTCTGTAACCTTGACGTGTAAACTTCTGAGGGGATGGATAGAGAGCTGAAAACCTTGAGATGGTGGATCCTTGGTGCTCTCTGAGTTTGGTGGTTTTTCTGGCAGACGTTTCATTACCAAACTAGGTAACATCATCAGTGCTTGGTGATGGTGTCACCTAGTTTGGTAATGAACCGTCTGCAAGAAAGCCACCAATCTCAGAGGACACCAAGGATCCTACAAGGTCAACTCTTGAGCTACATATATCCTATTCTATCAAAACCTTGAGACTGGGCGATGGACAATAACCCCAAAGCAAAATGCACAGACTCATGAAAATTTCTCCGGTGGGGCAGAGATCCTCCAAATCCTAACAATGGCCTGAGAAAAATCTCAGCTTGACCTCAAAGGATCCAGGGATTCAAATTACTATACAGGTAATCCTTAACATATGACCGCAATTGAGCCCCAAATTTCTGTTGCTAAATCGAGACATTTGCTAAGGGAGTTTCACCCCATTTTATGACTTCTCTCACCACAGTTGTTAAGGTAGTGACACGGTTGCAAAGTGAATCAGGCTACCCCTTTAACGTTGCTATCAGAAAGTCACCAAAGGCGATCCCATATACCATATTTTGCCAAAAAAAGAGGTTGAAAATCTGGGTGGATTTTATACTCCGAATGTAGCCCCACCCAGCTTCTCAAACGAAGAAACGAAGCTTCAGAAAAGAAGCCCCCAGATACAGCTTCATAAAGAAAGCCCCCAAACAGAGCTTCAGAAAAGAAGCCTCCAAACAGAGCTTCAGAAAAGAAGCCTCCAAACAGAGCTTTAGAAAAGAAGCCTCCAAACAGAGCTTCAGAAAAGCAGCCCCCAAACAGAGCTTCAGAAAAGAAGCCTCCAAACAGAGCTTCAGAGGCTTTTTTTCTGAAGCTGTTTTGGAGGGTTTCAGAGGCAGGAAAAAAAGTTTTTTTCTGAAACAGAGTTTCAGAAGTTTCAGAAGCAGGAAAAAAAAAAAGCCAAAAAAAAAGCAAGGCACAGAGTTCACAACCAAGGAACCTGTTGCTAAAATTCACCTCTGGGAACAGCTGATTGGGGGTATTCCGGAGGCCGATCCACCTGCCAATCAGCTTTTTTTCTTATTTTCCTCCCCAAAAACAAAGGTGCGTCTTATACTCCGAAAAATACGGTAACTGGGGTACTGCGACCATCATAAACACATGCCAGTTGCCAAGCCCCCAAATTCTGATTAAATGGGGACGCTGAAATGGTATGAAAAACAGTCAGAAGTCATTTTTACTCAGTGCCTTTGTAACTTCAAACAGTCACTAAACAAAAGGCTGAAAGTGAAGGGCTCCCTGTGTTTCAGACAAGAAGCAATCTAATTAACAGTAGTCTTTATGACCAGTTATTCAGAGACTGTTCAAAGTTACGACCACCGCCCCCCCCAAAAAGGGACACATGCAGTGGTGGGATTCAAATAATTTAACAACCGGTTCTCTGCCATAATGATTTCTTCCAACAACCAGTTCACCAAACTGCTCAGAAAGTTAACAACCGGTTCTCCCGAAGTGGTGCGAACTGGCTGAATCCCACCACTGGACACATGACCTAGATTGAAAATTCCAATAATGTGACCAAACTTAGAGCGCTTGGCAATGCAGAATAGAATAGAATAACAGAGTTGGAAGGGATCTCTAGTCCAACCCCCTGCTAAGGCAGGAAACTCTAGACCAGTGATGGTGAACCTTTTAGGCACCATGTCCCCAAACTGCATCCATGCGCATGCCCAAACAGAAAGGTGCACGCACGGGCAGTCATGCGTGTGCGCATACACAGACATTCTTGCATGCGCAGCAGAGACCAGCTGGACAGTGGTCAGGCGGGGCTTCCCAACACCGGGAACTAAGAGCTAAGATCTTCTTCTTTCGTGAGAAGCTCCTGTTTCGTTGTTTGCAGGGAAACAGAAGCTCACGAAAGAAATGCCATGGAGGTCTGACCTCGGGCAATGGCACATGTGCCAGCAGAGAGGGCTCTGCGTGCCACCTGTGGCACGCATGCCGTAGGTTCGCCATCATGGCCCTATACCATGTCAGACAAATGGTTATCCAACGTCTTCTTAAAAACTTCCAATGTTGGAGCATTCACAACTTCTGGAGGCAAGTTGTTCCACTGATTCATTGTTCTAAACTGTCAGGAAATTTCTCCTTAGTTCTAAGTTGCTTCTCTCCTTGATGAGTTTCCACCCATTGCTTCTTGTTCTACCCTCAGGTGCTTTGGAGAACAGCCCGACTCCCTCTTCTTTGTGGCAGCCCCTGAGATATTGGAACACAGCTATCATGTCTCCCCTAGTCCTTCTTTTTGTTAAACTAGACATACCCAGTTCCTGCAACCGTTCTTCATATGTTTTAGCCTCCAGCCCCCTAATCCTCTTTGTTGCTCTTCTCTGCACTCTTTCCAGAGTCTCCACATATTTTTTACATTGTGGTGACCAAAACTGGATGCAGTATTCATCCAGCTGCAGTTGCCTTTATGGCCATTTGCAGGGTCCCACACTTACTTCCAATTTTGGGGCAAAACCATGCCCTTAGCAAACCACTAGTTCTTCTAAGGCCTACAGTATTTGCTTAAGGACCATGGCAATTCACTTCACAACTATCATGTTCACTTAACAACTGTCACAAAAGAAGTTTATAAAATCAGGTCATCAGGTGATGTGACTGACCTGTTTTACGATCATTACAATATATGATCATAACGGGAAGGCTCCATTACAGTTGTTATGTCAAGGACTACTTATAAAGTAGTCTCTCTTATAGGATTAATGATTAACTAGGCAGCAAGGAGAATCCTGTGAGCCTCACTGATTAATTATATTTGGGCAACCAAATTTTTGGGGTTGATAGATGATATCTAAAATAAATATAGTACAGGTTAAATGAGACTGGAAGGGTTTTAGAGCAGGGGTCTCCAACCTTGGCAACTTTAAGACTTGTGGACTTCAACTCCCAGAGTTGCTCAGCCAGCAAAGCTGGCTGAGGAACTCTGTAAGTTGAAGTTCACAAGTCTTAAAGTTGAAGTCCACAGCAAAGCTTTGCTGGCTGAGGAATTCTGGGAGTTGAAGTCCACAAGTCTTAAAATTGCCAAGGTTGGAGACTCCTGCTTTAGAGGGAGCCAAAAAAACTCTGTACATATGTTGAAGTTATATGCAAAGCACAAAGGGGTGGTGTTTTTATTGTGCAGTCACAACTGTCATCTTGAAGTTTTTGATCCACACCCCAATAAATAGCCTTGCGAGGTGTGAGTGAAAAAGCTTATGTCTGCACTCCACTGGATGGATAATTTATCAATCTAGCCGCATGATCTAATATAACATAATAACAGTATAATACAGTGTAGAAAAATGGGCCGACTATATATGTGGGTTCAAATGGAAATTAAGTGTGTGATGCGAGTGTCAGGGAAAATATTTCACCTTTCAAATTAGGACAACGAAAACATCTCTTTAAATTCAGAAACAATTTTCACTCAACATGCAAACGCTGGCAATTTCATAATTCATCCTTGATCGAGTAATTGCTTCAGAAGATATTAAATTATATTATTTGCTTCCATTTCAAGAGCAGCGTATCTGTTCTAATGACCCATCTCTCCTCACTGCAAGCTTGAACTAATCTCACAATGAATATGGCAATTATTGGAGATGGGAAAGGAATTCAGCAGACAACATTTGATGATATTTAAAAGCAGAAAGCAGTATTCCTATTTAACCAGTGGCAGCTTATTTTAGTTAAAATTAGCCTTTGTAAGGGGCTCCGAATTAGATCAATAAATTTCATGCTGTTTGGGTAAGTGACATCCCTCATCCCCTCAAACACCTGAGCGTTGTAGGTGTTTCTGTTAAAAGAGCTACTTAAGGAGGTTTTAATACTGTTGTGTATTTGCTTCCTCTGATTTTTTCAGTAAACACTTTCAATCCATTTAACATTTCCACAAGTGTATTCAGTTGCTTACCTTTGAGCCTCGCTCATTAAAAATAATTTCAACATCTAAGATTTTACCAAATTGCTGCAAAGAAACAGAAAAATTGCATGAGCATTGGTTAAAGAAAAAAAAAAGTCACGAGAATCATTTCAATTTGCATGGAAGGAACATTTCTTCATTTTAAGCAATGTTTACCAAGGGAAACGAACGGAATACTTAAAGGCTTGCATGTTTATGCAAACTTTTAAAGGGAGGCGTGATTGGTATCAATATTACCTTCCTTAAGTCCCAGGTAAAATATCTTATTTTGGCCATTTTCATAATTGGGATTGTTTTATTAAAGCCATTGGAGCCTTCTAGATAACACAATTCATAATTCATAATTTTTGTTGTTGAATTTTTAATTCCAAATTATTCGGAACATTTTTTTTTTACATTTTTATAAAGATCATAAGACGAAGGGCTAAGCAAAAATATTCTACCCGTTATATATTTTAAATTATTTACTCCATCCTCTCTTCCAAACAGTTTCCCATGAAAACATTTTAACATCCATATTGAACAACCCCCCCAAAAAACAACAACATAACATCCATATTTTTTTATCTTCTTGTGACATTGTAGGCAAACATCCGTTTCTATTTTTTTTTTTTTAGATTTTGCCAAGAGCAGTATTTAGTTTAATCACTCTTACTTCTCTGATACATTTAAATACGCATGGCTATATAGTTTTCCGTTCTTTGTGCTTCCCTCCTATTTCTTCCCTTTAATTAAAAGCAAAATAACATAACAAGAAGTTAATCAAGACATTAAAATAATTAAAACAGCACCTGGATGGCAGAGGTAAGATTAATTAATAAGCATCATTGCAGCATAAATAAAAAAAAAGTTGGTATCCTTTGCAGATTGCAAGCGGCATCTGGTTTAAAGAATGTCCTCTAAAAAGTGAATGAGCTCAAGGCAAAAGCTACATTTGCTTTGATTAACATTTATTTTAAATGAAAATTAAATAGGATTCAATACATGAATAGAGCTATAGTTCCCATCTGTCACATTAGGGATTGCCGTTTCTCAGGAGACTGTAGATGGGATCTATGGGGTATATTCTCTCATAGGAGATATTTGTCCCTAAAGTTGCAAATTATAGATCCTTGTAAAGGAAGACTGCATGGTAATTTTGAAGTTAGGCAGATGTGTCGCTCACAAACTGGTAGATAACAAACTCATGGCTGGCTTGGTGAGGAGAATAGAATAGAATAGAATAGAATAGAATAGAATAGAATAGAATAGAATAGAATAGAATAGAATAGAATAGAATAGAATAGAATAGAATGATAGAGTTGGAAGGGACCTTGGAGCAGTGGTGGGTTCCTACTGTTTCGCCACAGTTCGGACGAACTGGTAGCAGCAGCAGGAGGCTCCAACCACCCACTGGACGTCATCAAATATGGTCTGCACAGGCGAACCGGTAGCAAATATAAGTGAACATTGGAGGTCTTCTAGCCCAGCCCCCTGCTTAGGCAGGAAACCCTACACCACTTCGTAAAACATCGTAAAAACTTTCAGTGTTGAAGCACTCACAACTTCTGGAGGCAAGCTGTTCCACTGATTAATTGTTCTAACTGTCGGGAAATTTCTTCTTAGTTCTAAGTTGCATCTCTCCTTGTTTAGTTTCCACCTATTGCTTCTTGTTCTACCCTCAAGTGCTTTGGAGAACAGCCCGACTCCCTCTTCTTTGTGGCAGCCCCAGAGATATTGGAACACTGCTATCGTGTCTCCTAGTCCTTCTTTTCATTAAATAGACATACCAAGTGTCTGCAACTGTTCTTCATATGTTTTAGCCTCCAGTTCCCTAATCTTCTTTGATACTCTTCTCTGCACTCTTTTTTTTTTTTGTAGGAGATCAATGTTTTTCAGCATCTTCAAGACAAACAAACTACGTTTTCCAAAATTTCCAGGCTAGCTGAAATCCACACATCTGAAAGTTGTTGAGGTTGAGAAACACTGCAGTAGATGAATA
Organism: Ahaetulla prasina; assembly: GCF_028640845.1. Classification (NCBI taxonomy): domain Eukaryota; kingdom Metazoa; phylum Chordata; class Lepidosauria; order Squamata; family Colubridae; genus Ahaetulla; species Ahaetulla prasina. The sequence continues at coordinate 7,425,785 of NC_080552.1, forward strand.
ATTTGTGAGAGGGCTTTTGGCGAAGATTTACAGATCCCACATCGAAAAGGCAATTTATTAATTTTGTGAATCAAATTGACTGTCCAGATTGGATCACTGATTCGAACTGTCAGATCAAATGGGTTGCCTCCCAATACCACCTGAACATTTGGTGGCTCTTGTCAAATTGAATGAACTTGTCTGAGTCAGATTGATTTGACAATCCAGACTGAAAACTAGGAACTGAGTCAATTCAAAGCTGATCCAGTCAAACAGACAATTTGTAGTACATCTAACTGCCACAGTCCTTCTTTACGGCTTCCGAAGCCACAATGCTCTCTCTCTCTCTTCAATCATTGCAACCTGTGTTTTCTCTGCTGCCCAATGAATCTGTAGAATATTTGGTGCTCTTTCAATAAAGGTTCAGTAATTTTGAGAAGCCATAGCAGGAGCTGAACGGCCCAATTTTAGGAACAACATATTAATTGTCATTGTCAGGGTAATGAAGGTTTAAAGCTCACCAACCACTGTAAGGCTGTGGGCCAGGATGAGTCAGCAGGGTTATTGCCGCTTTAAGACTGAGAATGAGTCAGCAGAGTTATTGCCGCTTTAAGTAGCTGTCTATATAAGGGAGGCCATTACAGGGTGTCTCTCTCTCTCTTCGTGTATCTCTCTCCTCATCGTGTTCTATCTGCATTGTAGCTCTCCATGTAGAGTTGAAGATTGATTGATTGCCTGAGATGTGCCTACACGTGTATGACTGTACATAGATGTTGTGACTCCAGCCCCTGAACCTGGCCCCATGCCCGAAAGTGACTCAGGAAGTGAGGGGGAAGGGTCGGTACGGCTTACCTCGGGAGCACCGATTCCTTTGGCTCGGCTCCAGGAGCCAGAACCAGGCCAGTCGGAGGACATAATGAGGCCGTCATCCCCTGATTCCTCCCTTCCCCAGGCTACACCTTCAGACCCAGCTGATAATAATAATCAAGCTTGGATTGACCCGCACTTCAGAAGATTAGAGAGGCGGCATCATCAAAAGGAAGGGTGGGGCAGGATCCCCACCCCACAGGATATATAAGGAGCTTTGGGACTGCTCTCACTCCACAGGAAGCAAAAGTTTAGCTGATCCGTTTCAAAAAGAGCTGAAAGTCTTGCTACATGAGTCATTTGTTTGAACTTTGGCAGGCAGCTGCGATTATTCTGCCAGGACTGATAAGAGCTGTGAATCCGCTGGCTGAAGGCCAACTCGTGGGTCTGAAGTGGGGAAGGAGACAGAACAATAGAAGTCTTGTATGTAAACCACTGTTTGTAATGACAAAACCTCTGTGTTCCTGCATTTTGCTCCTGAGTTGTCTCAAAATAGTAGTCACACTGTAAATACTCTGACAGTTCTGCATTTCTGACACTATTGGTGAAGATCACCCTCTGTTTTGCAGAGTTTCACCAAAAACAATATTTAATTTAGTGAGTCTTACTTCTCAGATATTGTCCTCCGTTGTCTTCTTGATCTCAAACAAGGTATCCCATTTCTCCAGGTAGGTCACAAAGCAGCAAAACATAAAGGCAAAAACTGCCTGCCAAAGTTCAAACAAATGATTCATGTAGCAAGACTTTCAGCTCTTGCAAGGCAATCCAACCGGTCAGTCCTAGAGGAGATCAACCCTGACTGCTCTTTAGAAGGCCGGATCCTGAAGATGAAACTCAAATACTTTGTCCACCTAATGAGAAGGAAGGACTCGCTGGAGAAGAGCCTCGTGCTGGGAACGATTGAGGGCAAAAGAAGAAGGGGACGACAGAGAACGAGGTGGCTAGATGGAGTCACTGAAGCAGTTGGCGTGAGCTTAAATGGACTCCAGAGGATGGTAGAAAAACCTGGAGGAATGCTGTCCACGGAGTCTTGATGGGTCGGATACGACTTTGCAACTAACAACAACTCCTGTCACACACATGTTCTTGCCCCTGCTTGAATGCTGTTGTAAAAAAGAAGACCGTGTTGGTTTTTTTGGAGCATTTTCTGGTTTACACATGATTGTGTAACCACCTGGTATTCCAAGGGGCACCTCCGATTGTCAATTTGTAGTAACAGAACCGGGAATAGCTTCAGATCATGCATGCTTATTTCTTTTCAACACGGCTTTCCCCTCGGAAGAAATAAGAATGGTTTATCTTTTTATGAGTGTCTATGTGTGTGAAAGAGAAAGTCTGCACTCAGCTCCTTGTGTGTGTAATGACAGACACAATTCATCCATGCTATTTTACAATAACAGAATAACAGAGTTGGAAGGGACCTTGGAGGTCTTCTAGTCCAACCCCCTGCTCAAGCAGGAGACCCTAGACCATTCCAGACAAGTGGCTGTCCAGTCTCTTCTTAAAAGCCTCCAGTGATGGAGCACCTACAACTTCTGAAGCTGTTCCTCTGCTTAATTGTTCCTGCTGCCAGGAAGTTTCTCCTTAGTTCTAGGTTGCTTCTCTCCTTGACTAGTTTCCATCCATTGCTTCTTGTTCTACCTTGTGGTGCTTTGCAGAATAGGTTGACCGCTCTGCTTTGTGACAATTCCTTAAGTTTTTTTTTTTTTTGAATTTATATCCCACCCTTCTCCGAAGACTCAGGGCGGCTTACACTGTGTTAAGCAATAGTCTTCATCCATTTGTATATTATATACAAAGTCAACTTTTATTGCCCCAACAATCTGGGTCCTCATTTTACCTACCTTATAAAGGATGGAAGGCTGAGTCAACCTTGGGCCTGGTGGGACTTGAACTTGCAGTAATTGCAAGCAGCTGTGTTAATAACAGACAGACTTAGTCTGCTGAGCCACCAGAGGCCCTTAGTATTAGAAGACTGCTACCATGTCACTCCAATTCTTCTTTTCATTCAACTGAATGGTTGCAGGAATTGCTGCAACCATTCTTCATATGTTTTAGCCCCTAGTCATGTTTGTTGCTGTTCTCTGCATTCCTTCTAGAGTCTCAAGATCTTTTTTTATAATCTGTTGAGCCAAACTGGATGCAATATTCCAGGTATGGTCTTACTAAAGTTTTACAATGTGGTACTAATACTTTTCGAATGATTTTGTTCCCTTTTGGTTTTCTTCCCCAAGAATCAAAAGTAAATTAAAAATTCAACACTGCTTTAATTTATTAAATTATGTGGGGGGGAGGGGTTGAGTAGGTGTAGAGCTTTCTATCAGGTTCGCCTGATCCGCCAGTTGCGCCCCTTCCTGGACCGGGATGCCCTATGCACGGTCACTCATGCTCTCGTTACCTCTCGTCTGGACTATTGCAATGCTCTCTACATGGGGCTCCCCTTGAAGAGCACCCGGAGACTCCAGCTAGTCCAGAACGCGGCTGCGCGGGTTATTGAGGGAGCAGTTCGGAGCTCCCATGTAACACCTATCCTGCGCAGACTGCACTGGCTACCTGTTGTCTTCCAGGTGCGCTTCAAGGTGTTAGTTACTACCTTTAAAGCGCTCCATGGCTTAGGACCAGGATACCTACGGGACCGTCTACTGCCAACGTCTATCTCCCAACGACCAGTGCGCTCTCACAGAGAGGGGCTCCTCAGGGTGCCGTCAGCCAAGCAATATCGGCTGGCAGCCCCCAGGGGGAGGGCCTTCTCTGTGGGGGCTCCTACCCTATGGAACGAGCTTCCCCCTGGATTCCGACAAATACCTGACCTTAGGACCTTCCGCCGCGAACTTAAAACCTACTTATTTCGTCTTGCTGGACTCGCTTAAATTTTATATTATTAAATTGATTTATGGGTTTTAAATTTTTTAGTAAATTTTAGAGGGAATATTTTTATCTATAAGTAGCCAAATTAAATAGGTTTTTTAAGGGTTGTTTTTAGTTTTGTATTGTTGTTTTCTTTCTGTATTTTATTTGTGGCTGTACACCGCCCTGAGTCCTTTGGGAGAAGGGCGGTCTATAAATAAAAATATTATTATTATTATTATTATTATTACCATGTTTCCCCAAAAATAAGACCCTGTCTTACATTTTTTTTGAACCCTGAAATAAGCACTTGACCTTATTGCCATGTGCTCAAAAGCCCGATTGGGCTTATTATCAGGGGATGTCTTGTTTTTTTTGGGGGGGGGGGAACAGGGTATTCAATCTGTCAGAATGGGACGCAGGACTAGCTGTGTTGGATCAGTAGAGCTGATCTTTCAGCATTTTCCATGAAACTAGTAAACATCGGGTGGATTTATTTATTTATGAAACCCAAAATTCTCCAAGCGTTTCCCAAGGGCAGAATTTTCTCTTCAGCAACAGAAGCACCGCTTACTAGTACTGAAAAAAAAAAAGCTTTCGGATGCCTTTTACCGTAACAACTAGTAGATTGCAGAAAAATGCAGAAAGATCTGTAAAATGAAAAAATGGGACCTTGGCAGAGATAAAGCTGGCCATTTTTCGCACAAATAAAAATGGACGTTCCACATTCAACTCGGGAAAACTTTATGGGCGTCCTCTTGCCTTTTGAAAGGGTTTCCAAAGCAACTAATGTGTCTTGTAACACATTGAAGAGACTCACAGAAAGATAAATACTGAGGCATGAGAAAATGGAGAAATCATCTTAAGAACAGTTCATTTTCCTAAATGAGCATTGTAATTGCTCCAGAACAGAACAGAATAACAGAATTGGAAGGGACCTTTGAGGTCTTCTAATCTGACCCCCTGCTCAAGCAGGAAACCCTATACCATTCCAGACAAGTGGCTGACCCGTCTCTTCTACAAAACCTCCAGTAATGGAGCACCTACAATTTCTGGAGGCAAGCCATCCCATTGATTATTTTTTCTCACTGTTTCTCTTTATTTCTAGGTTGCTTCTCTCCTTGATTAGTTTCCATCCATTGTTTCTTGTCTTGCCTTAGAAAATAGATTGACCCTCTCTTAGATGGAAGCAGAACTGCATACATCTGAACAGGAGGAGATATTAATCTAACCTCATAATTAAATAATTTTAACGGCTCCAAATTAAGAAAAAAGCCAATTGCTAAAATTGCTAACATTTCATAGGAAAAAGCCGGTGACTGTGTGATCTTATAAGGTGGAGGGGAAAAAAAGTGACATTTTCCAATATACATCATTCAAACTGTCATGTTTGTTTATTTCACGTGTCATTAAGATGACTTCACAAAGTGGCCTACAACATTGGCAAATCAATGTCAGGAACAGAACCAATATACCAAATAATACAAAAGACATGGTCCATAAAGACTTCATTTGCACGTGGTCAGCCGTAACAACGGCTCCAAGACCGCAGTGACTGAACCAAAATCATTTTACCATGTTTTGTCTCAAGCCACAAGGTTAAGCCATCACGAGGTTTCTTCATTTGGTTTGATCATTGCTGAATAAACATACCCACTAGAGTTGATGAAGGTTCTCAGTCATCCAGTAGAATTGTCTGGAAGTTGAGTCATGGCACCTGGACTTATTTTCTAGACAATGCTGTCTGGATGACTGAGAATCTTCACTGACATATTGTGATACACTTTGGGGAAGAAAACATGAGGGTACAGGAATACCCCTAGGAAATTAAGGAGTTTGCGTATTCCAATGACTCTCTGCTTACTCATATTCCCCTAAGTTGCTCAGACTGAAGAAGCTGCTTGGTTGGACAGTGAAACCTCTGAAACCAACAAGAAAATACAGTAGTGGCCAAAATTGTGGAAACCTTTTGGGAAAAGTGTATTTTCTAAAACTAGCTAATAACACCCCCCCTTTTTTTTGAAAAGTACCATAACATTATACATCAATGGAAAGATAGCTTAATCAAGAATGTAATGCAATAACTTTCAGGAATGATTTGCTATTAGAATAGCAGTTACAGTATAAAGAAGAAAAGTGAAACATGTAGAGAAAACGAGATATACAAAAATTATCACCATGTCAGTTAAAGTTAGTTGGGTACCCATTAGCATGAATTACAGCCTTACAACGTCTTCCCATGGAGCGAACCGAGTCTTTTAGTTCTGCAGCTGTTATAATGTGGAACCAAGATTGAAGGATTGCTTCTATTAACTGGGTTTTATTGCTGGGTCGCTTCTGACTAACAAGCTTCTTTAGTCAGCTAGTCTTTAGTCAGATTTTCAATTGGGTTAAGGCAGTGGTTCTCAATCTTTATAGTGCTGCGACCCCTTTAATACAATTCCCCACGATGTGGCGACCCCAACCGTAAAATTATTTTCATTTTGAATTTATCATGCCTGAAGCCGTATTGGCTAGCGATCTGAACTGCTTGCGATTGCCTTGAGGACAGAGGCATTAAAGCGGAGACTCCTCCCCTATTAAGTTTATCGCGCCTGAAGCCAGATTAGGCTAGCGATTGGGAGTGATTGCAGCTGGCTTGAGAGGGAGACATCAGAGCAAAGTTTTCTCTCTTTTTTAATTCATCGCACCTGAAGCCGAATTCGGCTAGCGATTTGAAGAGCCTGCAGCTGGCTTGTGGAGTCAACCATTGGAGCACAATTCTTCGACTCGCAAGTATACTTCCCATATTTCCGATGGTCTTAGGTGACCCCTGGCAAATCATCATTCGACCCCCAATGGGCTCCCGACCCACAGGTTGAGAACCGCTGGGTTAAGGTCTGTGCTATTCCCAGGCCATTCCAGCAGTAGAACACAGTAATTTTGAAACTCAAAAAAAAAAAAAATATGTGGTGCTATTAGCCATCAAACCTCAAAAATACACTTTCCACAATTTTGGGCACTACTGTAAATCCAGGTGCCATGATTCAACTTCCAGACAATACCCACTACAGCTTGTTAACCATAGTTGTTGGATAGTTTAAGATTTCTTCAGATTACTCTACTAAGTTAAGTAGCATCTTTGAGTTCCTTATGAGATACACAGATTCAGCCTCAGCGGAATAATATAAATGAACAACAATAGCAACAGCATTGTGATTTGAGAATCTTCCTCTCCTTGAACATCTATCTACATCAGATCTGGCAGGAGTTGCATTTTACCAGTTCCATCTACCATGGACTTAATTTGATGGAACCCAGGGGGAGAAGTTTTTCTGTCCTGATACCCATCTTTTGAAAAAAAAAGAAAACAACCCATCATTATCCCAGAACTTAGATTGGCACTTAAATCAAATCAAATCAAATCTTTATTTGCAGTCTTTATGAAGGGTTCAAAGAGTTGGCTCTGCAGTTGTGCCTGGGGCTTCAGCAGTATTGGTGAGCCTTAGCAAACGGCTATATTAAATAATATTCATGGGTTGACTGGGATTATATGTTTGTTCCGTTCCCCCTCGCCTCAGTCCGAGTGATGACTTAATTAGCCGGCACTATCAGCTCTGGCAGCAAACTAGCGAGCATTTGCCAAGTGTCTCTGTTATCTCTATTGATGAGTCAACCAGGAATAAACAGTACTTCAGCTCTAGTTTAAGCAGTTGATTTGCTTGCTATGAAGAGGTATAGCAGCTCTTGCTGCTTTTATATCCTGTGGGGTGTGGCTCCATGACTCAGCACTTCCTAGGCCTGCCCTACCCCTGCTTCTGTTGTTCCCGCCTCTCCTGCCTACTAAACCTAGGGTCCAGCCAGGCCTGATTGCCATCAGCCGTGTCTAGAGGCGTGGCCTGGGGGAGGAAAGAGTCAGGGGACGGAGGCCTTGTTATCTCTTCCACCTGGCCTGCTTCTGGCTCCTGGAGCTGAGCCAGGGAAGCTGGTGCTCCCAAGGTAAGTCCTGATGGCCCTTCCCCCTCACTTTCCAAGTCACTTTCTGGCAGGGGACCCAGCTCGGGGGGCGCAGACACAACAATGTTATTGAGTTTTTAATTACAGTTTGGGGAGTTGCATGTTGTTGTGTTTATTTATTTATTTTTTATGGTTGCTGTTGTCTTTTTAATTGCTGTGAGCCACCCAGAGTCACACTGGCCAGATGGACAGCTACACAAATGTAGTAAAGAAATAAAGAAACCACAACTCTTTGAGAAAGAAGCACTTTGGAATATGAGTTCAGCTCCAGTATGCTGCTGTCAAAGGGATATATTTAAAATGTTATCCTTCCAATGATGTTAACAAACCCACTACAAGCATCTTAATTGAATGGCAAATTATTTCCTTTTTCATGGTAAAAGGAACCCATTAATAATGTAATGTCTTCATTCATTTAAAGTGCAATTAGTTAATTAATTAAGATAAATTAGTCTTAAACGGTGGGCTAGCCTTAATTTCAAGAGAATTGAACATTTTAATTTCAAGAGAATCAACATTTTGTTCCCTTTGTCCACCTCTGTGTGAGAAAGGCTTAAAAGGTAAGTTGTGTAATAATCTTAAAAGAGGAAGTGGAATAATTAGTTTGTTTTTAATTGCAATAAAGAAGATTGGAAGTCTCTTCTTATATTTCTTTTTTTTTTTTTAAAAAAAATCTGTACTGTTTCTTGCAGGTTTTTCCCCCCCTGTTTTTCTTAATTGGGGAATTCCCAAGTGGGGAAATTTTGGGAAAAGCATACACTGAACGGCACAGCCAAGTACAGTGGATTCAAACTGCTTTGAAAGTCATCAGATTTTGTACTCAACACATTTTGACACACACAAAAATTGTCCCGGTACTCATTATTTGTTCGGTACTTAGTGCACAACCTTGAACTTGTCCATGTCAGCTACCTTTTGTCTCACTGGATTATTCTTTATGGGAAAAACTTGTTCGGTACTCATTGTTTTTGATACTCATCGCGTTTCCCGGAACCAATTAACAATGAGTACTGAGCAGTGGTGGGTTGCTATCAGTTTGCCCTGGAGCGGGCGAACTGGTAGCGGTGGTGGTGGGAAGCTCCGCCCACCTGCCCGGATGCTTCTGTACACATGCAGAAGCATTGCGCACATGTGTGAGCATGCGCAAGAGCAAACCAGTAGTGACAGGTTTTGAAACCCGCCCCTGGTTCCGAGGTACCATTGTAATTGCATTGTATAGAGCAGCATCTACACAGTCTATGGGACAAGAGTGTCAAGTCTAGATCAGAAATTCCACATATGGTTGTAGGGAATAAGAGAGCTAAAATCCTGTGCAACTTCCAGATCCACATGTATAGACAGGTATTGGCCAATCAATCAGATATCACGGTAGTTAAAAGGGACCAGAAGACAGTGTGGGTAACAGATGTAGTGGTGCCAAGTGACAGTGTTGTGTCTTGCCCGCCCTCAGAGCAGCCGGGGCCTTCTTATCTGCTCCCGAACACGGAGGAATGTATGCCTCCCGGCCCCAGTCCTGGCTCCATGCCCAGACAAACTGCAGAAGAAGGAGCACCTCCCGGCCCCAGCCCTGACTCCATGCCCAGGCAAACGGAGCAGCTAGACCCCTCCCCCTCCTCCACAGCATGTGAGCCTGAGGAAAGTTTACTTCCAACAGCTGCTGATTGGAGTGACCCTCGCATCAGAAGATTGGATAGGCGGAGGCAACAGAAGGAAGGGAGGGGCAGGCCTTAATGAGTGCTGAGTCATGGAGCCACACCCCATGGCCTATATAAAGGATCTGCTTTCTGGCAGTCTCTGAGTCAGGCAAAGTCGAACTTATCTTGCTGAAGTCACTTACTGGTCTCCTGCCTGCTCTGAGGACTTTGCTAGGACTTTGGGCAGAGCTGCAGAGGCAAGCCTGATTCGGATTTCCCTGACCCGGCCGTCAGCGGAGGAGTGGGACACGACAGACAGCAACATCAGGAAGAAAAAGTATGAGATACTGGAAAAGGAACAGGGCCTGAAGGAGGAACTGGAGAGGATGTTGAAAGTCAAGGCCAAAGCAGTCTCGGTGTGGTAGGAGCACTTGGGGCCATGATTCCTAAGCTGGAAGAGTGATTCCAATGAATTTGTATTTCACAGTTGTATGACTGTGTTTGTAAAACATTATGTTGTGGTCCGCCAACAGCCTGCGGAGCTGGCAATGGAGTCAGACAGCGATGAGGCTGAGGAAGAGTGTGGGTCAGTCATGGAGGCTGGGGAAGGCCTGGATGAGGGGTCTGCATCAGGGGCAGAGGTGGGTCCAGGGCCATCGGGGAGTGAGGTGTGGACTCCAGAGCCTCCAGAGACTGACAGTAGGGAGCCAGAGAAACAGGAGGAGCCTGTTCCTAATGCACGGATGAGAAGAGCTGCCAAAAGGCAAGAGCAGCTCAAGAAAGAGGACGACTCAGGAGTAGGGCCAAGAGATGACTGGCCCCTCCCATAAGGCTTAAAACAGACAAGCAACGGCATTTGTGCTCTTTGCTGGAAAACAACATTGATAACTTTGTCTTGCTGCATTTGTATCAGTGTCTTCTGAACTTTTGCCAAGAAAAGCCTTTGGCAGTTTGCCTAATTGGACCAAGGTTGGTGATAGGACTGAGGAATTGTGTTGAGAGGAATTTGCTTTAATTTAGTTGAACTACGCTGAGAATGAAGTAATCCTCAGCTGTTCAAATAAAGTTTGTTTGTTTTTACACTGACTGAGTTTCCTACTACCTACTTGGGCCTGGGTCACAACACATTACAAGATGACAAAGTATCTCTCTATCAGACATGTTTTCTTGTGCTTCTCAGCCTTCCACAACTCTTCAACTGCTCTTGAAGCAAAACCTTGAAATTTGGTAATTTGGGAAGTATAGACAGCTTGGACACTGCCTGCAAAGCAGTTATTGTTGGGAAACCATCAAGGAGTTTACTTTTTAAAACAGTTCTTCTCATAGTTCATTTAAAAAAACCAAAACCAAAAAACCCCCACATTTCCCAGCAGTTTCTTGGCTCTCGGCAGAAAGACCCCAGAATCATATCAAAAACACTCAAGAAAATGTCTATCCACAAATAACCCCAGAAATCTAGAAGTAACAGAACCATTTCTAATACTAGTTAACCTTGTGTTTTGATCTTCATATCTAAAGCCAGCCAAGACACGGAACACCCATCCAGCTCACTCGTTCACAAAATGAACGACCTTTCCCAAAAGGTTTCCACAATTTTGGCCACTACTGTATTTTCTTGTTGGTTTCAGATGTTTCACTGCCCAACCAAGCAGCTTCTTCAGTCTGAGCAAGTTAGGGGAATATGAGTAAGCAGTGGGTCATCAGAATATGCCAACTCCTTAAATCCTTAGGGGTATTCCTGCACCAACCCTCATGTTTTCTTCCCCAAAGTGTATCACAATATGTCAGTGAAGATTCTTAGTCATCCAGGCTTCTTGTGACGCTGGGGTGGATGACCCAAAACATGCACCTTCTGTCATGATTGGTTATCAAGAGGTTCCAGATGGAGGCATTAAGACAGGCAATGGGGAAGAAAGATAACAAACAGGGACATGAGCCCCAATCTGAAACCCTCCCCAATATGTTCCTTGAAATATGTTTTGCTATCAATAAACAGGGGTGGAATTCAAAAATTCTAGCAACTGGTTCTCTGCCCAGTTGCAGGATGGGTGTGCCCATGGTAGGCGTGGCCTACTTGGCTTCCTGCACCATGGCGGGGGGGGATGGGGCATTTTCGCCCTCCCCAAGCTCCAGAGATTTTCTTCGAGCCTCCAGGAGAGCAAAAATGGCCTCTCCCAGGCTCCGAAGACCTTCCAGAGGACAGAAACAGGCCTGTTTCTGGACTTCCGGAACGTCCATGAGGCTCATTTTTCGTCCTCCCAGAACTTCTGCGCAGGCTCTGCACTTACCTGGCATCCAAAATGAGCTGCGTGGAGACTCCTGGGAGTGGCGGGGCAGGGCGGGAGGAGCCAGCCAGTCCTTGCAACTACCAGTTCCACAAATCAGATGTAAAATTAGCATCCGGTTCGTCCAAACTGGTCCGAACCGGCTGTATCCCACCCCAGAATATAAATATATAGGTCCGACATCAGCCGTTCTTTGGTTAGAACAACTCATTGGTGAAAAAAGGGGGTTGCAGGCTATAATCCTATGAAGAACAGTTAAAGGAACAAGGTATATTTAGCTAAGAGGAAATCTGATCGCAGTCTTCCAATACATGAAGGGAGGTCACAAGGAAGAGGGTATGGATTTAGTCTCCACAGCATTGTAGGGTATGAGAAGAACCATTGGGTGAAGGGTCACAGAGAGCGATTCAGACTTGAAATAAAAAGGAATATCCCAATGACAAGAGAACTATGAAGCAATGGGGTAGACTGCCACCTGGACTGATAGGTACTGCATTGCTTAAAATTTTCAAGAAAGAATAGGCAGCCATTTGTTTGAGATGGTATGAAGATTCTTGAATTAGGCAAGAGTTGGGACCAGCTGACTCACTAGGTCCCTTCCAACTCTATGGTTCAATGAAAAACCATCCCTTGGATCAGGGGTCTCCAACCTTGGTCCCTTTAAGACTTGTGGACTTCAACTCCCAGAGTTCTTCAGCCAGCTTTGCTGGATGAGGGGCTCTGGGAGTTGAAGTCCACAAGTCTTAAAGGGACCAAGGTTGGAGACCCCTGCCTTGGACTACATTCCTTCTGCTCTTGTATTTTCGGATGGAGTATGGACATAGACAATGTCCCTGTTTCAGCACCTACGTTCCATCTTTCCATTTGATACTGGAAAGCTTCCGCACTGGATGGTCATATTTCTTCAGCGCAGTTGGCCTTCCATTTGAACATCAGACATCTTGCAAGAAGAGTTTGCTGCTCTCCTTCTCAGTAACTCGAGACCATCCTGCTAGTATTTCAGAGTCTTGGAGTTATGTTCCCGCCAGTCTGTGTGGCTCTACATCTGCTGTCTTCCATGCTACCAGAATTTAGAAACTGGCTTCTAGCAATTTCCAGAAGAGCTACAGGACAATACTTGTCAGTTCAACCTCAGTTCGGTGGGGATGGTGTCAAATGGCATCCTTCATCAACTTCAGGACTAAAAGATCTGGTACAATCTAATAATGCATCTTTTATGCCACAAACTGTTAGAGAGCTTACAAAATCCAGTTCATTCATTTAAATGCATAGGTGTTACCTCCATGAGTCTATAAACTGTATTAGATGTGATACATTATAATACATTTTTCTTTTCTTTTCTTTTTTCCTTTTGTTTTCTGCAAACCAATACCAGAGTGGAATACCAAAAAGAAGTAGATAAGTAAATTGCACAATTTAGCATCAAAGAAGAAGAGGATACAGAATATTATAAGGTCTGGTGTAGATGGTATGAATGGTTGGAAAATAGGAAAGATAATGAAAATTGAACAAGGTAAAAAATCTGTATGTAGATGAAATAAAGAAAATGTAGATGAATGTAGATGAAATGTAGATGAAGTAAAGGAAGACAGATAATATGAAAGTAGAATAAGATAGAATTAAAATATGTATAAATAGTAAGAAAGGACCGCTCTGAATAGCTGATAAGAAACAGTGATATGTATATAAATGTTGTATGTTTGTCTTGTGTTTTAATGTGTTCAAAATAAAAAAACTTGTTATATATATAAAAAAAGAAGTATGTTCTGTCCTCCTTCGCCTCCATCCGGCTTAATTAGCTGGCACTATCAGCTCTGGCAGCAGAATAGCGAGCGTCTGCCAGATGAGTCACCCAGGAATAAACTTCAGCTCTTAGTTAATCAGTTGATTTGCCTGCTATGAAGAGGCACAGCAGTTCTCGCTGCCTTTTATATCCTGTGGGGTGTGGCTCCATGACTTAGCACTTCCTAGGCCTGCCCCACCCCTGCTTCTGTTGTTCCCTCCTCTCCTGCCTATGAAACCTAGGGTCCAACCAAGCCTGATTGCCATCAGCTGGGTCTGAAGGTGTGGCCTGGGGGGGAAGAGTCAGGGGACGGAGGCCTTGTTATCTCTTCCACCTGACCTGCCTCTGGCTCCTGGAGCTGAGCCAGGGAAGCCAGTGCTCCCAAGGTAAGTCCTGACGGCCCTTCTCCCTCACTTTCTAAGTCACTTTCTAGCAGGAGGCCCGGCTCTGGGGGTGCAGACACAACAAAGTAGATAAGTAAATTGCACAATTCAGCATCAGAATGAGGCTGCCCAGCTAGGTCCTAGCAGCTGAAGAAGACATGGTTTGTTAAAGAGATGTCATAGTGCTTGGCCTCTACATTTTCCCTCAAGGTTTTGAGGACTTTGACTTTAGCTTTTCAGAAAACTTTAAAAGTCTTTTACCAAGTTCGCTTGGTCCACCAGCTGCGTCCCTTCCTTGACCGGGATGCCTTATGCACGGTCACTCATGCTCTGGTTACATCTAGGTTGGATTACTGCAACGCTCTCTACATGGGGCTGCCCTTGAGATGCACCCGGAGGCTACAGTTAGTCCAGAATGCGGCTGCGCAAGTAGTAACGGGAGCTGCTCGTGGCTCCCACGTGACATCACTACTTCGTAGTCTGCACTGGCTTCCTGTGGTTTTTCGGGTGCGCTTCAAGATTTTGGTTACCACCTTTAAAGCGCTCCATGGCTTAGGACCCGGGTACTTACGGGACCACCTGCTGTTACCCTTTGCCTCCCACCGACCCGTACGCTCTCACAGAGAGGGTCTCCTCAGGGTGCCGTCCGCCAAACAGTGTCGGCTGGCGGCCCCCAGGAGTAGGGCCTTCTCTGTGGGGGCAGCGACGCTCTGGAATGAACTTCCCCCTGGCCTACGTCAAGTGCCTGATCTTCGGAACTTCCGTCGTGAGCTTAAAACACACCTATTTATTCAAGCGGGACTGGCATAATAGTGTAGAATTTTAAATTTGGGGTTTATTAATATTTTAAAATTTTAAAATCTAAATTTTAATTTATCAGCCTTTATAATTTGCTATGTTTTAAATGTTGTTTTAATTGTATATATTTTGTTTTATCGTTGGCTGTACACCGCCCTGAGTCCTTCGGGAGAAGGGCGGTATAAAAATTTAATAAATAATAATAATAATAATAAAAATCTGACTCTTCCCTCAGGCACCGGGGCCAGGAATTTGGTCAGCCTCACCTGCACGCTTGGCTGAGAAAGTGTGTTATTTGTGGGTCTTGACACGTTGAATCATGTTTAAATAAACTGTTGCCCAAAAATGTTTTACCTAGCTCGATTTTCAACGAGTGGCTGAGAATGAGATGGGCAGCTGAATACCTACATACATAGATACATACTGAACGTAAATAAGGAATAAAAGCAAAAATGAAGAGCGTTATAAGGAAACCACTGCTTACCCCAAACATTTGTCTGAGGTCTGGATCCCGAAATCTGAAGGGGATATTTGAAACATGCAGCCGTTTGGGCTGTGATTTGTTCTCTGTGTTTTCAGAAGATTGTGTCTGTTGCTGACCGTCGGTCTGTGCTGCATCGTCCGTCTGCTAAAAGAATTCGAGAGACAGAGGGGAGAGAAAGTTAATCGAGCGATCAGAATCTATTTTGCACCGAGACTTTTCTTTTCCACTTCCTGAAAGAAATTGCAGTGCAGTTTTTGGGCAAGGTGCTTACAGCAATGGCGGAAGAAACGAACAACCTGCAAAAAAATCCACAGCACCACCAAAAGCAAAGTTAAATCAGTTGCACCTAGCTTGGGGTCTCCTGTCGGTTCATGTCTTGAGATGTGGGACCTGTCAAACTTCTCCCAAGGTTCCGCCTTTGAATCACTACTTAGATACGTTTGCTTGTTTTTGCTTGTTTTGCGATTTGCCCAGAGAAACTTTGCAGAGTAAAATGTGTGACGTATAAGTTTAATAAATAAAGAAGTAAGACTAATTCATGATATCAGCACTCCAAGTAATGCACCCATAGAAAGCAGAACTCTGAGGCAGGCAAATTCCTCAAAGCACAATTTACTGGATACATCATATTGACACAACTGGTGAAAACCGACTCTCGCCTAATTAAAAAGTAAAAGTTTCTCCTTTCCCCCCAAGTCCACTTGGTTACGCAGTCCAATCAAGGTGCTGGCTGGTTGCTTGGTTACTTCACTCCTCCTCCGGTCAGCCACCTGTGAGAATGGCCTTGGTTCCCACAGGAAAAATTTATTGTTTTGGCTACAAAACCCCCTCTACCTATTTCCCTCCCTCCCTAAACCTTCTTCTGCTTTGTGGCAAACCCTGAAGTCTCCAAGATGGCCTCAGCCAGGTTTGCTTCAGGGTTGACACATTTATGACAGGTAGTCCTCGACTTGCAACAATTCAACAGCACATGAATAAAGTGACTTATGACCATTTTTCACACTTAAGGTCATTGCAGCATCCCGATAGCAATGTGATCAAAATTCAGATAGTTGGCACCTGACGGCTGCAGTGTCCTGGGGTCATGTGATCCCCTTTTGCGACCTTCTGACAGGCAATCGAGGAGCCCGATTTGCTTCACAACCGTGTTACTAATTTAATAACTGCTGTGATTCACTTAACAACATCTGTGAAGAAAGGTTGTAAAATGGGACAAAACTCACTTAACCAATGTCTCAGTTAGCAGCACAAATGTTGGGCTGTTGGGCCTCATCCTCCCTCCTCTCCTCAGCCGGGCCCCTCCCGTCTACACCCGAGCCTGTTATCAGACTCGGAGTCCGATAATGAAGATGAACGGCCTGTCATGCCTCCAGCCCCCGACCCTGGCCCCATGCCCGGACAGGATGTCAGGAGTGAATAGACAAGCCTGATAAACTTCACTCCTACAGCGTGTGAGCAGGAAGCCAGCCACGTGCTGGAATTACCGACAGCAGATCCAGCTGAAGAGAATTCAAAGGGGGAGGATCCTCACTTCCGGAGATCTGAGAGGCGATGCCAGCAGAAGGAAGGGAGGGGCAGGCCTGGATAAATGCTGAGTCATGGAGCCACACCCCACAGCCTATATAAAGGACCTGCTTGTGGCATTCCGACCTTGAGTCAAGCAAAGTCTCATCTAGTTTGCTGCTATTAGATTCTATCGCTGAAGTCACAACTTGGACTCCTGCCTGCCCTGATAAACCTCGAAGGAATTTGACAAGCTGCAGAGGCTTCGTTGCCACGTTTGATACGGACTTCCTAGACCCGGTCGTCGGAGGGGGATTGGCATACGACATGGGCTCAATTGTGGGCATAAATCAAGGAGCACCTGTATTCTGTGTCCAAGGATGCATTCTGTGTCTATATCAGTCTTTCTCAAACTGCTGTCTGCTAGAAGCATTGGGATTAATAGATGGGTTGCCTGTGTGATTTTAGCGTATGTGTATTATTATTTTGGCAAATAAACGATGATCTCATTGGCTTTCACACCTATCTCCGTCTGCGGGAAGTCAAGGATACATATCACAATGGTAATTATTTTACATAACAGGCTGGATTAAAAGGTGCTAGACAGGAAAGTATTATGCAGATGCATGGATGAATATTTGCATGTGGGTTTCTAATCATTTTCTGCAGTAATTCACTAAGAACTAATCTCAACTTTTAAGGATCACCTAATTTTCACTGCAACTAAAACCATCCCAAAGAAAAAGAAAGGCAAGAAAGCAAAATGGTTCTGAGGAAGCTTTGCAAATAGCTGAGGCAAGAAGGGAAGCGAAAGGCAAGGGAAGCGAAAGGAAAGTTACGCCCAGTTGAATGCAGAATTCCAGAGAATAGCTAGAAGAGATAAGAATGCATTCTTAAATGAACAGTGCAAAGAAATAGAAGAAAACAATAGAATAGGGAGGACCAGAGATCTCTTCAAGAAAATTGGAGATATGAAGGGAACGCTTTATGCAAAGATGGGCATGATAAAGGACCAAAGTGGCAAGGACCTAACAGAGGCAGAAGAGATTAAGAAGAGGTGGCAAAATTACACAGAAGAACTATACAAGAACGAGCTTAACATCCCTGATAACCACAATGGGTTACCTCGAGCCAGACTTCCTGGAATGTGAAGCCAAATGGGTCTTAGGAAATCTGAGCAACAACAAAGCTAGTGGAGGAGACAGTATTCCACCTGAGCTATTCAAAATCTTAAAAGACAATGCAGTAAAAGTGCTACACTCAATTTGCCAGCAAATTTGGAAAACTCAATAGAGGCCACAGGATTGGAAAAGGTCAGTTTACATTCCAATTCCAAAGAAAGGCAACTCCAAACAATGTTCAAACTATCGCACCATTGCACTCATTTCATATGCTAGTAAGGTTATGCTTAAAATCCTACAAGTTAGGCTCCAGCAGTATGTGGATCGAGAACTACCAGACGTACAGCAGGATTTCAAAGAAGCAGAGGAAGTAGAGATCAAATTGCCAACATATGCTGGATCATGGAGAAAGCTAGGGAGTTCCAGAAAAACATTTACTTCTGCTTCATTGACTATGCTAAAGCCTTTGATTGTGTGGATCACAACAAATTTTGGCAAGTTCTTAAAAAGATGGAAGTACCAGACCATCTTATTTGTCTCTTGAGAAACCTATATGCAGGTAAAGAAGCAACAGTGAGAACTGGACACGGAACCACTGATTGGTTCAAAACTGGGAAAGGAGTCTGGCAAGGTTATATACTGTTGCCCTGCCTATTTAACTTATATGCAGAGCACTTCATAAGAAAGGAGGGGCTAGATGAATCAAAAATTGGAATTAAGATTGCCAGGAGAAATATCAACAACCTCAGTTTCAGTGTTCTGGAAAAAACCCAACTCCAGATAAAAACTCGGACGCAAGCATATTTCAAAGTTCTATTTACTAGGATAGGTAAACTGGCACATCTGGGAAAACCAGAATGCAGATGCCAATGATACCACTCTAATGGCAGAAAGCGAGGAGGAACTAAAGAGCCTCTTAATATGGGTGAAGGAGGAGAGTGCAAAAGTTGGCTTGAAACTCAACATTAAGAAAAATAATATCAGGGCATCCAGCCCTCTCAATTCCTGGCAAACAGATGGGGAAGAAATGGAGGTAGTGACAGATTTTATTTTCCTGGGCTCCAAGATCACCGCAGATGGGGACTGCAGCCAAGAAATTAAAAGATGCTTGCTCCTGGGGAGGAAAGCTATGGCAAATCTAGACAGTGTACTAAAAACCAGAGACATCACCCTGCCAACAAAAGTGCATCTAGTCAAGGCTATGGTTTTCCCAGTTGCAATGTATGGCTGTGAAAGTTGGACCATAAGAAAGGCTGAGTTGAAGATGGACTGTAATTTAAGAAATGGACTTATGAAATTTGAAGGAATATACAAGTAGAGAAAATTTGAATTTGAGAAGATGGACTAATTTTAAAACTGGACTGTAAGAAGAAGTAATATATGAAGGGAAGATTGTACTGGTATTGTTCCTTTTCTCTTTTTTTTTATTACTCTTTCTTATCTCTTTATTTTTATTGTAAGGGGATTTAAAGTTTTAGAGAGGGGTGGGAGTTTATGTATATTTTGTATATTTTAGCTTGTGATTGTTGGTTATAATACTTGGTATTTGCTCTGGGGAGTCCGGGGGGGAGGAAGGGGGGAGGAGGGGGGAGGGGGGAGGGGGGGGAAATGATACATGGATTGGTTATTAATGCACAGTAATGATTGAAGATATGAAATTAAAATTTGAAATGATATTGGGGTTACTCGACTGCCATTTCAGAAAGAAAGGGAGAGAGGAGTAGAAGGAGGGAAGAAAGTAGGTAGGAAAGAGTTGAGAAGGAGGAGGGGACTAAGAAGGTTAGAAAGGGTGGAAGAAGGGAGGAGTGGAGAAGAAGGAGAGGAAGTAGTAAAGTGAAGGAGATGAAGGATGGGAAAGTAGTAGAGGGTAGAGGGAGGTTGTGAAGAAAGGAAGTGGCAGTCGGGCAGGCCCGAATAAGCAATAAATAAAAATTAATGATTAATGATGGATAACAGATGGTACATAAATATGATGTTGGAAAATGGAAATTAAAAAAATTTATAAAAAAGAAAGAAAGGCTGAGTCAAAGAATTGAGGCCTTTAAACTCTGGTGCTGAATAAGACTCCTGCGAGTCCCTTGGACTGCAAGGCCATCCAACCAGTCAATCCTAGAGGAGATCAACCCTGACTGCTCTTTAGAAGGCCAGATCCTGAAGATGAAACTCAAATACTTTGGCCACCTAATGAGAAGGAAGGACTCCCTGGAGAAGAGCCTCATGCTGGGAAAGATTGAGGGCAAAAGGAGAAGGGGAGGACAGAGAATGAGGTGGCTGGATGGAGTCACTGAAGCAATCGGCGTGAGCTTAAATGGACTCCAGAGGAAGGTAGAGGACAGGAAGGCCTGGAGGAATGTTGTCCATGGGGTCGTGATGGGTCGGACACGGCTTCACAACTAATAACAACAACAAATTTTCGCTGGATGCTTAGGAAACAACAGAAAAGAGGATACCAAAAGTCCTGCTTTATGACTGGGAATCTGTTTGCAGCAGTAAAACAACAGCCTGTTATTTTATGAATGGATTTTATATGAAGTTTTGACCTGATCTGTGTTTTTATGAGGTGGTTTCAAAATTTGAGTACTAGGGTGGGAAAGTCCAGTATAAAATTGTTTTTATGTTAATAAAAAGTTACAACATCATGCTTTCATGTCTTAATTATTCTGTTTAGTCTTGCCCAAATATTTTTTTTCCTAAATCATTTTGAAACATCCAAATGGATTGGATCAAAGCCCAGTATGTACAAGAAGAGTAAGATAATTTTAATTAGTATAATTTAAGGGAACTACATAGCAAGAACGGCCAAGTGGAATACGACATCATCTATCTCCAGTCTACAACACAGTCTTTTCAGTGGTTCCAAGAAGGCTCTACACCCATTTGCATTACTCAGGTGACCTTGAGAACACAGATAAGTAGCCTCAATGACTCTCTAAAAGAATGCAAATGACCAGCTGTCTGCAAGGAGTATAAATAGCAATATCACTTAGACTTATAGACCACTTCACAATGCTTTACAGCCCTCTCTAAGCAGTTTAAAGAGTCAGCCTCTGGCCCCCAACAATCTGGCTCCTCATTTTACCCACCTCGGAAGGATGGAAGGCTGAGTCAACCTTAAGCCAGTCAGGATCGAACTGCTGGTAGTGGGCAGTTAGTCTGAAATGCTGCATTCTAACCACTGTGCATCATGGATGGATGGAAGGAAGGAAGGAAGGAAGGAAGGAAGGAAGGAAGGAAGGAAGGAAGGAAGGAAGGAAGAAGGGAGGGAGGGAGGAAGGAAGGAAGGAAGGGAGGGAGGAAGGAAGGAGAAAAGGAAGAGCAATAGCACTTAGACTTATATACTGCTTCATGGTACTTTACAGCCCTGTCTAAGCGGTTTATAGAGTCAGCCTCTTGCCCCCAACAATCTGGCTCCTCATTTTACCCACCTCGGAAGGATGGCAGGCTGAGTCAACCTTGAGCCTGGTGAGAGTCGAACTGCCAAATTGCAGGCAGCCGGCAGTCAGCAGAAGTAGCCTGAAGTACTGCACTCTAACCACTGCGCCACCATGGCTCATTTCCAGCCCTCTCTAAGCGGCTTACAGAGTCAGCATATGGACCCCAAAACTGGCTCCTCATTTTACTGACCTCAGAAGGATGGAAGGCTGAGTCAACCTTGAGCCTGGTGAGATTCGAACTGCCAAACTTCAGGTAGCTGGCAGTCAGCAGAAGTAGCCTGCAGTACTGCATTCTAACCACTGCGACACTGCAGCTAAATCCTTCCAGTCACCACCATCTGGTTAGAACTGAAGAAGCTTCTTGGACGAGAAGCAAAACATCTTTAAAGAAAAACCAGAAAGTCCAGTTGCCTCTTGAAAAAAAGCACCTTTGGGACAACCATGACCTGGAGGACTGAGAATCTCCATAGACAGTCATATATGTATAAAATGGTCATAAGTCCCTTTTTTCAGTCCCGTTTTAAGTGGACACTAAGTGAACTGTTCAAAGTTGAGGACTACCTGTATATAAAAGCCCAGAATGTTCTTGACCATGCTGGTTGGGGAATTCTGGGAGTTGTAGTAGAATAGAATAGAATAATAACTTTATCGTCACTCTGAATGTACACTAATTGGCATACATTAAAATGAAATTTTGTTCCATATGGCTCTCAAAAGATTACCACCTCCAATACATATGTTCATACATGTTCATATGTTCACACACATTCATACATGTGAACATGACAAAATAAATAAATACAAAATAATTAATAAACCCACATATCTTATATGACACAGAGAAACAACACAGTCCACTTTGTATGTATACATATACATGGCGAGAGAAATGATTCTTGCGAGTATACCAGACGAATATCATATAGGGAAAAAACAAAGGTATTACAGAACCTGGCAGTCCTGCGAGAAATACTTTGAAACCTCCTCCCAGAGGGGAGCGACAGAAACAGACTGTGAAGTGGATGTGCGGGGTCTCTAACAATGCTTTGACTCTAAGCACACAGCGCTTATAAGCAGTATGCTGAATAACAGGCAGCGAGCTTCTTATAATCTTCCTGTCAGGCCTGGAAACCATACTAGACTTTAGGGTTCCAGGCCTGACACTTCTCAGCTGTCCTCACCACCAGAGGTGGGACTTGCTTACCTTCCCTACCGGTTCACAAATGTGAGCGTGCGCATGCGCACGGCCTCCCGTGCATGCACAGTACTCGTGCATTACATCCAGCTGGGTGGGCAGAGCCTCCCGCAGTCACCACTACTGGTTTGTCTAAACTGGACAGAACCGGCTGAATCCCATCTTTGCTCACCACTCTCTGTATGGTCAGTCTACTCATGTTAAAGATTAGATTTTAAAGTAACTGGTTTTAAGGGGTTTTTACTATTTATACTGTTTTTAATAATTTGGGCTATAGAATAAGTTTTTAAATTGTCGTTTTTAATTGTATTTATATGTATTTTAACTGCCTGTGAACCGCCCTGAGTCCTTAGGGAGATAGGGCGGTATATAAATATGAAAAATAAAATAAAATAAAATAAAGTTGCCGAGGTTGAAAAACGTGCTATTCAAGTCATCCATTGTTCAACACTGGTTGACAAATGGTTAAACCAAACCTCAGCTCAGTGCCATCTTTCAATCTCCCTAGTATTACAAACTTGGGATTGCTCCCAAAAATTGCACACGACCTTCAGAAGGTAATATCAAACAAATTGCAGCTCCATTAATAGAATCAAGATTTTCCTCACTCACACTACATCACTTGCTGCCAAGAAGAGGTGAGCAAGGAAGTGCCTCGTAACGCAAGTGCCTAGAACTGCTTTGCTAGACATATTTGGAGGGTAAGATTTATTTATGTAATGAACATGCACACACACACACACACACACACACACACACACACACACGTAACAACTGTATTGCTAAAGACTCAAAGATGGTTTTCAAATGCTAAACACGGCCCAGGAGCTCAGACAGATGAATTAACAAAAATAGCACAGACATACGTGAATAAAATACACAAAAAAGAGCCACGGTGGCGCAGTGGTTAGAGTGCAGTACTGCAGGCTACTTCTGCTAACTTCCAGCTGCCTGCAATTTGGCAGTTCGAATCTCACCAGGCTCAAGGTTGACTCAGCCTTCCATCCTTCCAAGGTGGGTAAAATGAGGACCTAGATTGTTGGGGGCAAGAGGCTGATTTAGTAAACCGCTCAGAGAGGGCTGTAAAGCACTGTAAAGCGGTATATAAGTCTAAGTGCTCTTGCTGTGAAGTCCACGTTTCTGTTGACCAATAGGGAAGGCTAACTTAAAGCATTAAGCACTACTGCCAGTTTGGCCTAGTGATGAAGATACCAGGGTAGAAATGAGGAGACTGTGAGTTCTAGTCCCGCTTTAGGCGTGAAATCTGACTGGAAGAACTTTGCCAAGAAAGTGTGAATTCCAGTCTAATAATGAAGTTGGGATAAAAATCAAATAAATAAATTAGGATTTCATTATTATTATTATTTAAAAAACAGCACCTCACAATCCAGATAGGTAGTGCTATCTGGATAGTAATTATCAGGCATTGGATTCCCCAATCCTGGTTGACGATTCATGGCTAGCTATAAAATCCACCACAGAAATCTCATTACGACAATAAATGTCAGGTCGAATACAACTAAACAATGTTCATAAACTCTGAGACTGCTTCCATCCTCCTTCTCAATCCTCTTCAATTTGTCTTTCTTCAATATAATTTCAAGTACTAGGCTTCTTCCAAATTTCTTTTAAATTGCCTATCAGGCAAAATGTCCACCTCTATAAACACAGGTGTATCTAAGAACAGGTTAAATTCTGCAAATAGAGAGATAAGAGATTTTAGCTGAGTCTGCTTTAAGAATTGGCTGTGTTGTGAAGAAATGACATTAGGTAAAGGTTCCCCTTAAACATACGTGCTAGTCGTTCCCAACTCTAGGGGGCGGTGCTCATCTCCGTTTCAAAGCCGAAGAGCCAGCGCTGTCGAAGACGCCTCCGTGGTCATGTGGCCGGCATGACTCAACACCAAAGGTGCACGGAACGCTGTTACCTTCCCACCAAAGGTGGTCCCTATTTTTCTACTTTCATTTTTGACATGCTTTTGAACTGCTAGGTTGGCAGAAGCTGGGACAAGTAATGGGGAGCTCACCCCGTTACACGGCATTAGGGATTTGAACCGCTGAACCGCCGACCTTTTGATCAACAAGCTCAACGTCTTAACTACTGAGCCCTTAAGAAATGACATTAGAACTATATAAAAGAGGAATTCCAAAATTCCATATTCTCCAAAACAATCCATACTGGCATGTATTAACACACATAGATGGAGAGTTTGCCGTGTGTTTTGTGCAATCTGTATATATGTACGAGCTTGCTTTTCCCTTAATGCAAACATTTCTACAAGCAGGGGAAGGGGATAAATAAAATTCAGTTTATTTTTTTTTTAAATCCAGGAGCGGTTTATCTTAATCCAGCTAATTGTGTAGATATCTCTTGTTCAACTCCTTCTTGCATACGGTTAGGTGGAAACAACTCCAGATTCAAAACAATTAACGAAACACAGTTCAATACTTCAAAGGACTCTGACTTGAGTACTTTAGACCATGGGTCTCCGACCTTGGCAACTTTAAGCCTGGCGGACTTCAACTCCCAGAATTGAAAAGCTGGCTGGGGAATTCTGGGAGTTGAAGTCCGCCAGGCTTAAAGTTGCCAAGGTCGGAGACCCCTGCTTTAGACCAGTAGCCCTCAACCTTTCCGCCACCAAGGATAGGTTCCGTGGAGAGAGGTTTTTTTTTTTCGTGGACCAGAGTTGTCTGGTTTCATGTGCTGCCTGCATCCCGTGGATGGGGCTTTCCTTATTTGCACAGCCCGATTTATGGCATGCCGTCCAGTGGCCAGGTGCTGAAAGTTGTAGATCCCTGCTTTAACCCTCCTGCAAATCCCCTTGATTTATGGATCTGAACTCCACAGGGAGGGAGTTAAATTCAGAGGAACCGAAGGAATCATTTTACGGGAATTCCAAATAACGAATGCAAGATAACTGACTTGGAACTCGGAAGGAGAAAATGGACTATAAATCCACACCATATACATTAACTATAATGTCCGGCTGCGTTCTAGCTCAGAGGTTTGAGATATCATTTGTCATCTCTCTGGAAAAGGTCATTTCCACCCGTTTATGGCATGCCTTTTCACAGGCTCTGCTGGGATTGTATTTTTAATTTAAAAGGTCTGATAAACAATTACATCTTTGACTCCAGATATTGATGGTGGTTTTTGAGTTGGACCGGGCTTTAACTCCGGGAGGATTATGGAAACAGCCAACAATCCAGACCCCACAGAAAATGGGAGTTAATTCTTTGGTCACCTAGAAAAATAGCCAACCCTGGAATTAGACTCCCACATCTCAAAAATAAAATAAAATAAAATAAAATAATAAAATTGCGCAGCATTCCTATATTTGAAAATCACCCGAAACCGAGCTATTGTTTTGAAGATGTGGAATGCATTTCGCAACTGCTTTAATCTGGGACTCTGGCTCTCATTTTTCCATAATCATTTCTAACTCAATCAATAAGGCAGAGCTACACAAGTTTAATCTCGGTGAAATTTGATTTAGGTATTGACAAATGCGCAGAGAAACGATATGCAGGGCATGCATGCATCTTCACAACAGAATGTGTCTTCATATGTCAAATTTAATTTATCATTCTTTAGCCAGATTGCATTCCTCACAATGGCATAAGGGGCAGCTTTCAAGACAGTCCACCACCTACTCCCCACCTTTATTTTCAGGTAGGTTTGATATGTTGTTTTTCCTTTCCTTTCCCTTTCTTTCCTTTTCTCCTTTCTTCTCCTCCCTCCCTCCTCCTTTCCTTTCCTATTTCCATCTCCTTGCTTCTTTGCTTCCTTTCCTTCCCTCCTGTGTCTTTCCTTTCCTTTCCTTCCCTTCCATGCCCTATTTCCATCTCCTTCCTTCCTTCCTTCCTTCCTTCCTTCCTTCCTTCCTTCCTTCCTTCCTTTCTTCCTTCCTTCCTTCCTTCCCTTCCCTTCCCTTCCCTTCCCTCCCTCCTTCCCTCCTGTGTCTTTCCTTTCCTTCTCTTCCCTTCCTTCTCATTTCCATCTCCTTCCTTCCCAGCTTCCTTTCCTTTCCTTTCCTTTCCGTTCCTTTCCTTTCCTTTCCTTTCTTTTCCTTTCCTTTCCTTTCCTTTCCTCTCCTCTCCTCTCCTCTTTCTCCTTCCCTTCCTTCCTTTCCTTTCCATCCTTCCTTCCTTCCTTCCCTTCCTTTCCTTTCCTTTCCTTTCCATCCCTTCCCTTCCCTTCCCTTCCCTTCCATTCTCTCCTCTCCTCTCCTCTCCTCTCCTCTCCTCTCCTCTCCTCTCCTCTCCTCTCCTCTCCTCCCCTCTCCCCTCCTCTCCTCCTCTCTCCTCCCTCCCTTTTCCTTTCCTTTCCTTTCCTTCCCTTTCCTTTCCTTTCCTTTCCATCCCTTCCCTTCCCTTCCATTCCATTCCATTCCATTCTATTCCATCCTCTCCTCTTCTCTCCTCTCCTCTCCTCCCCTCCCTTCTCCTTTCCTTTCCTTTCCTTTCCTTTCCTTTACTTTTCATCCCTTCCCTTCCCTTCCCTTCCCTTCCCTTCCCTTCTATTCCATCCTCTCCTCCTCCCTTCTCCTTTCCTTTCCTTTCCTTTCCTTTCCTTTACTTTTCATCCCTTCCCTTCCCTTCCCTTCCCTTCCCTTCCGTTCTATTCCATCCTCTCCTCCCCTCCCCTCCTTTCTCTTTTCGTTTCGTTTCGTTTCCTTTTCTTTTCTTTACTTTACTTTCCATCCCTTCCCTTCCCTTCCCTTCCCTTCCCTTCCATTCCATTCCATTCCATTCCATTCCATCCTCTCCTCTCCTCTCCTGTAAGGTCATGGACTTCCTGTATCAAGAATACCTCTTTAAGCCGATGCAAGTGTTTTCCTCTTCACAAACCATGATTTATTTTTTAGGATATATGATATAAATCCTGATTTATTTTATGCACTTTTTTTTACCTTTTCTGCCTTAATGTATGATAAAAGTGTACTGAAAAAAAAAAAAGAACAGATACAATAGACCTCCTGTGTCTTCTATTTGCTTCATGGTGGCTGAGAGTTGAATAGAAATTACCACACAATTATTAATCCTTTTTTTAAAAAAGTATGTTATTTTATTTTTTTGCTGAACCAATCCAATCATTATTTTTTTTTTGGAGAAATGGAAATGGGGAGGAATTGGCTCAGTGAATGTCTAGCAGGCGTTATTTGATTAAGTTGACAGTGTGATATGATCAATGGTTGAGCCCCCACTGGGCTGTTTTTGACCCAAATTGATTTATGTAATGAACACTTGGTCTATCTCTTGAATAGGCCTCTTGATTTTAAGCAGTAATGCTGGCTAGCTGAGTGAATTTGCAAGCTCCAGAGTCATTTGCTTTCAATCCAGTGAGAATAGCTGCCGAGGTCCGTAAGCAAGCGTAACTCAATACACTGTGCTATAAATGGAAGAAAAAATAATATCACCCAGCTTTTTCAATATAGTTGTTTAATTTGATTTGTAAGCCTGATATGTCTGTCTGTCTGTCTGTCTGTCTGTCTGTCTGTCTGTCTGTCTGTCTGTCTGTCTATCTATCTATCTATCTATCTATCTATCTATCTATCTATCTATCTATCTCAGAGGTTTGGGACAAATTATGCACAAACAGAGAAGGACCAAGGGAGACATGATAGCAGTATTCTAATATTTGAGGGGCTGCCACAGAGAGGAAGTGGTCAAGCTATTTTCCAAAGCACCCGAAGGCCAGACAAGGAATAATGGATGGAAACTGATCAAGGTGAGATTCAACCTAGAAATAAAGAGGAATTTTCTGACAGTGAGAGCAATCAACCAATGGAACAGAAGTAGTGGGAGCTTCATCACTGGTAGTTTTCAAGCTTTCATCTGTCGTAAATGGTCTCCTGCTTGAGCAGGGGACTGAACTAAAAGGTCTCTTCCAACTCTGTTAATATGATACACAAACATACTCACGTACTTACTTTCTAAATGGCATATATATACATACATATATATATATATATTTGTTTTCTGAGGTTTTCTGAGGTTTTCACGGGTGTTTGTATGTAGGTCTTTGGTTGTTCGGGTTTTCTCCTGTGTAAAATTGGAAATGTCTTGGCAACGTTTTGACGAAGTCTCATTCGTCATCTTCAGGCTTCAGCTTCGTGCTTCTGGGAGCAAGAAGCACGAAGCTGAAGCCTGAAGATGACGAATGAGACTTCGTCGAAATGTTGCCAAGACATTTCCAATATATATATATATATATATATATATATATATATATATATATATATATATATATATATATATATATATATATATATGTGTGTGTGTTTTCTGAGGTTTTCGCGGGTGTTTGTATGTAGGTCTTTGGTTATTCGGGTTTTCTCCCGCGTAAAATTGCCAATCAGAGCACAAAAAAACCCCCATCCAATCAGATCACAGCCAAGCTCCCACCCAATCAGTTCAACCCCCCACTAGCAGTTAAAAAGGAAGAAACAGCTGCAATCACACATTGCTCCCAGAAGCACGAAGCTGAAGCCTGAAGATGACGAATGAGACTTCGTCGAAACGTTGCCAAGACACTTCCAATTTTACGCGGGAGAAAACCTGAATAACCAAAGACCTACATACACACACACACACACACATAGAAGAAAGGGAACACAACTAGGTATATTTTGTTTACATTGCTCAGTGGTTGGTTAGATTTATGGATATCTATAGAACAGAATTTCTTTATTTTATTTATATTTATTTTATTTATATAACAGATAACAGATTAACAAAATGGAAGTGAAGAGAAGGGAAGGGAAGGGAAGGGAAGAGAAGAGAAGAGAAGAGAAGAGAAGAGAAGAGAAGAGAAGAGAAGAGAAGAGAAAACAGTAGAGTAGAGTAGAGTAATGTAGAGTAGAGTAGAGTAGAGTAGAGTAGAGTAGAGTAGAGTAGAGTAGAATTCTTTATTGGCCAAGTGTGATTGGACACACAAGGAGTTTGTCTCCAGTGCATAAGCTCTCAGTCTACATACAAGCAACAAGTGATAAATCATGATCATAATTACCATAAGAGACATTCATCAGAAATCATAAGATATAACACGTAGTGATAGTCACAGGATTCTAAATAAACAATCAACATAAAAGACCAAAATCATCCATAAGTTCTTTATTTTAAAAATGCTTCCTGTTCTTGATTCAAAGAGTTCTCTTACATCATGGCTGCTACTACAGGATTTTATATCTAAATGTAGTATACAATTTATTATTGCACTATTTTTATTCATGTTATACCTTCTTGTAAAGTATCCAGAGTTGTTGGACAATAGATGCTGTACCAATTGAATAAGCTAAAAATGATTCACAAAGTATCTTAGAAGCCAACACAGAAGAAAAAATCCACACTCGGATAGCTTTGATTCTTGAATGACTTAGATCGTGGATTCTGTCTTCTTCTCTCACCTCACCATACTTGCAAATTTTACCACTATGAACCAGAAAGCAATTTGTAGTTTTTCATAATTTCAGATTCAGATGCAGAATCTATAGCGTTTGGCTTTACATAAAGGAGGGAAGGATCTTGCCTTCTCTTCATTTACAAAAGTGGTACAGCTTGGCTGGTTTGCAGCACATGGCAGATTATAATAAGAAAGGGGATTTGAGTAGTTGAGTGTGTTGCAGAAACCCAGCCATTATCTTGGTATGTTGTATGAAACTATTTTGCTGGGGCATTTGGATGGCATACGGTATGCTAAAATAGCAACTGCATCTCATTCATCTAAATTTAGCTTTTAACACGTTGCAGGAACCCAACCTTTGGGGGGGAAAAACCTCTGAGTTCTCCCTTCTCAAAGTTCCTGTTGTGGTCCACCAGCAGCCTGTGAAGCTGGCAATGGAGTCAGCTAGCGAGGAGGCTGAGGTGGGGCCAGGGCCCTCAGGGAGTGAGGTGTGGACTCCAGAGGCTCCAGAGACTGATAGTAGTGAGGCAGAGGAACAGGAGGAGCCTGTTCCTAATGCACGCATGAGAAGAGCTGCCAGAAGGCAAGAGCAGCTCAAGCAAAGAGGACGACTCGGGAGTAGGGCCAAGAGATGATTGGCTCTTCCCATAAGGCTTAAAACAGACCAGCAACAGCATTTGGGCTTTGCCGGAAAACAACATTGGTAGCTTCGTCTTCTTCTTCGTCTACATCTTGCATTTATTTTTGTATCTGTGACTTTTGAATGTTTGCCAAGAAATGCCTTTGGCAGTTTGCCTAATTGGACCAATGTTTGCGACAGGACTGAGGAATTTTGTTGGGAGGAATTTGCTTTAATTTAGTTGAACTACACTGGGAATGAAGTCATTCTCAGCTGTTCGAATAAAGTTTGTTTGTTTTTTCACTGACTGAGTTTCCTACTACCTACTCGGGCCAGTGTCAGAACAGTTCCACAAAGAAATTTGTAGTTTTCACTTCCATATCTCCAATTGTTGATCAAGATCCTGAAATTAGATCTCGACAAACTTGAACCCTGGGCCCTATCGAACAAAGTGAAATTCAGTGTAGAGAAAAGTAAGGTCATACCTAGGCAAGAAAAAACAAATGTACAGATAACGGATTATGTGAAACCTGGCTCAATAGCAGTAACTGTGAGAGTGACCTTGGGAGTCCTAGTGGACAATCGCTTAAATATGAGCCAACAGTGTGCGGCAGCAGCCAAAAAAACCAACACAATTGTAGACTGCATTAACAGAAAGTTAGAATCAAAAGCACATGAAGCACTAGGCCTTGGTAAGACCACCCTTAGAATACTGCATCCAATTTTGCTCACCATATTATAAATATAAGTTGAGACTCTGGAAAGAGTACAGAAAATAGCAACAAAGATGATTAAGGGGCTAGAGCAATGGTGGGTTTCAAATTTTTTTATTGCCGGTTCTGTGGGTGTGGCTTGGTGGGCATGGCATGGCTTGGTGGGCATGGCTTGGTGGGCGTGGTGGGAAAGGATACTGTAAAATCTCCATTCCCTTGCCAATCCAGGGGAAGGATACTGCAAAATCCCCATTTCCTCCTGATCATCTGGGACTTGGGAGGCAGAGAATAGACGACGGCGGGGCCGTTCAGAATGTTGATTAACGGTTCTCTGAACTACCCAAAATTTCCGCTACCGGTTCTCCAGAACTGGTCAGAGCCTGCTGAAACCCACCTCTGGGATAGAGGCTAAAATATATGAAGAACATATTTGAGGGGCTGCCACAAAGAAGACCTATTCTCCAAAGCACCTGTTGTGACTCGTCCTCCCTCCTCTCCTCAGCTGGGCCCCGCCCATTTCCAACCAGGCCTGTTATCAGACTCCAAGTCTGATAATGAAGATGAATGGCCTGTCATGCCTCCAGCCCCCGGCCCTGGCCCCATGCCCAGAGAGGATTCCAGGAGTGAACAAACAAGCCCGATAAACCTCACTCATACGGCATGTGTTCCTTTGGCTCAGCTGTCAGAGGAAGCCAGCCCGGTATTGGAATTGCTCGGGCCTACTCCTTCTGACCCCTCCCTTTCCCAAACAGCAGAAGACAATTCAAAGTGGGAGGATCCTCGCTTCCGGAGATCTGAGAGGCGACGCCAGCAGAAGGAAGGGAGGGACAGGCCTGGATAAATGCTGAGTCATGGAGCCACACCCCACAGCCTATATAAAGGACCTGCTTGTGGCATTCTAACCTTGAGTCAAGCAAAGTCTTGTCGAGTTTGCCAATACCGGACCCTATCGCTGAAGTCAAAACTTGGACTCCTGCCTGCCCTGATAAACCTCGAAGGAACTTGGCAAGCTGCAGAGGCTTCATTGCCAAGTTTGTTACGGACTTCCTTGACTCGTTCATCGGGGTGGGGGGTGGGACACGACAGCACCAGAAGGCAGGGCAAGAATAAACGGATCAAGGAGAGAAGCAACTTAGAACTAAGGAGGAATATCCTAACAGTGAGAAGAATCAACCAGTGAAAGGGCTTGCCTTCCAGAAGTTTGGCTGCTGCATCACTGGAGGCTTTCGAAAAAAGAGAAAAGAACGAAAAAAAGAATTTGCCTGGAATAGTACAGGGCCATGATGGCGAACCTGAGGCACACGTGCCAGAAGTGGCACACAGAGCCTTCTCTGGGGGCATGTGCACCGTCACCAGCTGCTCTTCTGTTTTCCAGGGTGCACATGTGCGCTGGCCAGTTGGTCTTCACAGGCACCGGAGCACCAGAAAACAGCCCAAAAAAGCCCCCAAAACAGGGCGTTTTCCGGGCCGATTTTTGGGCCATTTTCCAGTGCTCCGGCACTCACGAAGACCAGCTGGTGAGCACCCATGCGTGTGCCAGAAACTCAAAAAACTCTTCGGTTCCCATTGCTCCAGCAAACACACATGCACACGCATTCCAGTTTGGCCACTCGGTGCCAGAAAGGTTCGCCATCGATGGTATAGGGTCTCCTGCTTGAGTAGGGGGTTGGACTAGAAGACCTCCAAGGTCCCTTCCAATTCTGTTACTGTTCTACTGATCATCTAGATCCAGTGAACTTGCTCCACGGATTTTTCCCCAGATGCTTTGGACACGGGTGGGGTTTCAAGTCAGCAACTTCGTTATTTGCATCCGCAGAAGGGGCAGAGAGCAAGCCAAGGTGAGACGGGTGGTTTTCAAATCATGCTGTTGTGTTTACCTCCCGCAAGTCAGAATGGGCTGGCACCTCTGGGGTTTCCTCCTGTGAACAAGACTAATGTCACGGACCTAAAACTCCTTCCTGGAGGAGGTGTGTTTATCCAGCCTACCACTGAGTCAACTTGTGAATGCCTCGCTCCCCCGTGGAGAAAAACTGGCTGATTACTGCATTGGATGTTGTAAGGGAATAAAAAGTGACAACATGATGAAAAGATTTCTTTGCTTGACCCTCAATGGGATCACCACTTTTTTTTCTCTTAAAAAACCCCCCCGCTGTTCTTCTTTTCATTTCTTCCAACACATGCCTCAATGCAAACAAACCTTTTCCTTTGTACATTTCTCTATTGGTAACCTCAGCTTTACAATCCAGGGAAAATGCCAGCGGAAATCATTAGCCCCATGCAATGAGATTGTGGAAGGGCTCTTTATTTTTTATTTCTAAAGGTAAAGGCTAAAAGTTCCCCTTGCACATATGTGCTAGTTGTTCCCGACTCTAGGGATCGGTGCTCATCTCCGTTTCAAAGCCAAAGAGCCAGCGCTGTCAGAAGATGTCTCCGTGGTCATGTGACCGGCATGACTCAACGCCAAAGGTGCATGGAACGCTGTTACCTTCCCACCAAAGGTGGTCCCTATTTTTTCTACTTGCATTTTTACGTGCTTTCGAAACTGCTAGGTTGGCAGAAGCTGGGACAAGTAACGGGAGCTCACCCCGTTACGCGGTATTAGGGATTCGAACTGCTGAACTTCCAACATTTTGATCGACAAGCCACTGAGATCAATCGACAAGCGTCTTAGCCACTGAGTCACCGCATCCCAATTTTTTAACAGAATAACCTTAATAGAATAACAGTTGGAAGGGACCTTGGAGGTCTTCTAGTCCAACTCCCTGCTCAAACAGGAGACCCTATACCAGGGGTGTCAAAGTCGATTACATTAAGGGTTGTGTTTGACCTTGGGGCTGGGTGGGCATGGCCAGATTGATGTCACTAGTGTCAGGGGGCGCCTGTGGTGGCCCAAGCCCTCTGCCAGCAAAAAAGGGCTCCCGAGCTCCGTTTTCAGCTGTGACAGCCATCTGCAATCCTCTGCTACTGAAAACGGAGCCTGGTAGGGCAGCACACGGCCCTCGTGAGCTCTGTTTTCAGCTGCGATGACGTCCTGCAACCCTCTGCCACCAAAAATGGACTTCACAAAGGCTGCATGCAGCCCTCCCAAACTCCATTTTCGCTGGCAGAGGCACCCCGGGCCAGTCCTTTGCTGTTTCCAGGGCAGCCTGCGGGCCAGATCTAAGCAGCCCACAGGCCAGATCCAGCCTGTGGGCCTTGAATGTTGTGGTCCACCAGCAGCCTGCAGAGCTGGCACTGGAGTCAGACAGCAATGAGGCTGAGGAAGAACATGGGCCAGTCCTGGAGGTTGGGGAAGGCCTGGATGAGGGCTCTGCATCAGAGGCAGAGATGGGGCCAGAGCCATCTGGGAGTGATGTATGGACTCCAGAGCCTCCAGAGGCTGACAGTAATGAGGCAGAGGAACAGGAGGAGCCTGTTCCTAGTGCATGCATGAGAAGAGCTGCCAGAAGGCAAGAGCAGCTCAAGCAAAGGGAATAGGGCCAAGAGATGATTCGCCCCTCCCATAAGTCTTAAAAGACCAGCAATGGTGTTTGGGCTCTTTGTCAGAAAACAACATTGATAGACTTGCTCCTTGTCTTGCTGCATTTATTTCTTGTCGGCGTCTTCTGCTTCTGAACTTTTGCCAAGAAAAGCCTTTGGCAGTTTGCCTAATTAGACTAAGGTTGGTGATAAGATTGAAGAATTGTGTTATGAAGAATTTGTTTTGATTTAGTTTCGACGATGCTGAGAATGAGCTGTTCTAATAAAGTCTGTTTGTTTTTGAACTGATTAGTTCAAAATGCTAATGCTACCTACTTGGGCCTGGGTCACAACATTGAGTTTGACACCCCTGCCCTATACCAAGGATCCCCAATCCCCGGTCCATGAACCGGCACCGGTCCATGGCATGCCAGACAAGTCCCATCTGCAGGATGCAGGTAATGCCGGGTCCCACTGACCCGGTCTCTGGTGCCAAAATTTTGGGGGTCATTGCCCTATACCATTCTGAATGAATAGCTGTCCAGTCTCTTTTTAAAAGCCCTCAGGCTTGACCCCGCCCTCAGGCTCAGCCTGGTCATCCCCTACAATCAAGGAGAGAAGCAACCTAGAACTAAGGAGAAATTTTGTCTGACAGAAGGGAGAATGTGTTTTGTTGGACACGTGCTCCACATGAGTGAGCAATATCCAGCAAAAACTGCACTCAATTGGATACCACCAGGTGAAAAAGGAGAAAAAGAGGAAAGCCAAAGAAAGCTTTGCCCCAAACATTTCAGGAAGACCTGAAAAACATCCCTTTTAAATGGAAGACTGCAGAGACTGTAACCGCCGATCGAGAACTGTGGAGTATGCTTGTAGCCCAATGTGCTTAGCACAGAACATGGGGTGGGGGTGGGGAAATACCTTTTTAAAGAACCAGTGTGTGAAGCGGTTAAAGAAACTGGGATAGAAACTATCAGCCTGGGAATTCTAGGGCCATCTTAGGTGCAAACTGACTGGGTAACCTTGGGTCAGTTGTTCTTTTTCAGCCCTAGGAAGCAGGCAATGGCAAATCCCTTCTAAAAATCATGCCAAAAAAACAGGCAGAAAGACTAGACCTGGCAGACACCAGGTGTCCAAACTGAATAGAAGGTGTGTGCATATGCATACATGCATACACAGACAAACACACACAAACACAAAGTTCTGTCTAATAGGAAAAAAAATTTACGTGTCAATGATATTTTTATTAGTGGGTGAATTTTTCCAACGCAAAACATACATCCTGAAGATATCCTGAAAAACACATCACAGGATAATGGTGTTCTAGTTCTCTATATTTGAGAAGTAGGATTTAGCTAAGTTTTGATTGAAATGTAATTTTGATGAACGTTCTCATTCTTTTCAGGCCTGAAAAGTTTGTCTTAAAATTGCTCTGTTTTCTGACTCACCATGTTACTATCCATGCTCTTGCTAATACAACAGTCATCGCTCTGACACGACAACCAGGATTTCGGTCTAAAATATATGAAGAACGGTTGCAGGAACTAGGCCTGGTTAGTCTAGTGAAGAGAAGGACCAGGGGAGACATGATAGCAGTCTTCCACTATCTGAAGGGCTGACACAGAGGGAAGGGGGTCAAGCTATTTTCCAAAGCACGAGAGGGAGGGAGGGAGGGAGGGAGGAAGGAAGGAAGGAAGGAAGGAAAGAAAGAAAGAAAGAAAGAAAGAAAGAAAGAAAGAAAGAAAGAAAGAAAGAAAGAAAGAAAGAAAGACATCTGAGTGAACCATGGATGGGCAGAAGACATGGCTAGTCTAGTGAAGAGAAGGACCAGGGCAGACATGATAGCAGTGTTCCAATATTTGAGGGGCTGACACAGAGAGGAGGGGGTCAAGCTGTTTTCCAAAGCACCTGAAGGCCAGACAAGGAATCATGGATGGAAACTGAACAGATTCAACCTGGACATAAGGAGAAATTTTCTGACAGTGAGAACAATCAACCAATAGATCAGAAGTTGCCTTCTAAGTAGACAATTACAATGTAATTACAATTACAATGGGGAACTTTACACTGGAAGGGATATCCATTATCTGAATCTACTTGGGTCAAAAGTTGGAAAGTAAATGCGGACAATTTGATTAAACAATTTCACAACACTTTCCCTGACAAACCTAAAACCTCCCCTTGGAGAGGGGAGGAGGGGGGAGGAGGGGGTAGAAGGGAAGGGAAGTGTGGACCACTGACACTCTTCTTTATCAACTCTTTGTTTTCTTTCCTAGGATATAGCTTCTTTTCCAAGGGGGGACGCCTGTCAGGCCTGGAAACCATATTAGACTTTAGGGTTCCAGATGCTGCCACATTTTTCCCCTAAGGGGAGGAAGGGGGGCTGAGGGGTATGGTAACATTCTTCAAGCGGTCAAGGTCAGATGGTGTTCACATCTGCAGGAAGAGTGGCAAGAAGATATTCGAATGAACTGGGAGAACGTGGGACCATGTGACCATTGAAGAGGGATTTGGGGGACGGCCGTGGGTTCCCATTTGTCCAACCAAGCTAAACCCAGGACTTATTCACACAATAATAAATGTGAACACAACTGCAGGCATTCAGATTAACAGAGTTGGAAGGGACCTTGTAGGTCATCTAGTTCAGGGGTCCCCAAATTTTTGGACCTCAGGAACCACTAAATTCATAATTTTAAATCCCACAGACCGCCAATATGATCTGCCTAATGACCGGCTGGGTGGGTGCGGCTAAGTCGATGTCCAACTTGATGTCACTCATGGTGAGGGGTGTCTCGGCAGCTTTTACTCATTCCTCCCTTCCCAGACACTCCTTGCCTGCCTGCCCAGGCTCCTTAGGGCCCCAACAGGAAGCAGTTGTTGGAGCTAAGCAGCCACCACGAGAAAGAGTTGGCAAAACAGCTGGCTCAGTTCAAATTGGACCTGACCGAGAAGGAGACTCAGCAGAAGCACCTCGCGGAGAACTACAAGAATAGGCTTTCCAAGCAGAAGGAAGACCTGCAGGAGTACAAGGCTAAGTACAGGCACCTGGAGGCTCAGTTGGCTGAGATGGTCAGCCAGTTCCAGGCCATGATGCAGTCCCACTGGAACAAGGACCTCCAATTCTTCGCCACCAGCGGCACTTCCCTCCACTCTTCGCCCAAAGCCCTGCACCAGAAGCCAAGTTGGAATTTCTGCCCCCCTCCAACCCACACAAAAAGACCCCGAAGGGGGAGACTCTCTGCAGTAACATAAAGATTCAGTGCACATATCTGTCCCAAGGGCCATTGTTTGAGGACCCCTGAGTTAGTGCAATATAAAAAAATACAAATAATTTTTCTGCGGACCACCAAAATGGTGACCGCTGATCTAATCCAACCCCCTGCTTAGGCAGGAAACCCTACACCACTTCTGACAAAATGGATAGCCAACATCTTCTTAAAAACTTCCAGCGTTGGAGCATTCACAACTTCTGGAGGCAAGTAGTTCCACTGATTACTTGTTCTAACTGTCAGGAAATTTCTCCTTAGTTCTAAGTTGCTTCTCCCCTTGATTAGTTTCCACCTGTTGCTTCTTGTCCTGCCTTCAGGTGCTTCGCAGAATAGCTTGACTCCCTCTTCTTTGCGGCAACCTCTGTGTTCTTGTAAAGGAAGATGGCTGCAATTTTGCTTTTGATTTGGTAAGTTATATTAGGTAGGTGCTCACTCCTTTTTGCTTGTTTTTTTAAAAAAAATAATTTAACCGCTGCACCAAGGAACCTGGGAAATGAGATTGGAAGGATCTGTAGGTTCATTGGAACACTATTTTTCTAACCCAAGGCATAATCAATGCTAAATTAGCAGATCAATTTCCCAAGTCTGCATGAAACAGCTTCCTGGCTACCTTTTGATCTCTCTTTTGAGGCCTCCCTTGCCCAAATTAGATTTAATCCATGATTGAGGTCCTGCACTCATTCAAACAAAGCAAATTTCTTGCTCAGAAGTTGGCAAACTCAACAAGATTTGTTGAGTTTTTAAAGATTTTTCTTTTTTAACTTACACACACCAGTTCCTGTTGAATTGATTGGGGGCACCAAATGCTCCGTCATTTAAAAAATTGAAATTGTTTTCAGCTTCGTGAGGCCTTTTTTAAAATCAAATGAATGAATTACATTAAATTAAATCTCAACTATTAGGCCTGCCTTCTGGATCTCCGTTGTACATATGTTGAAGGTGGAGATGGATTTAATTAAACTAAGTGCATGAGCGCAATCGGATTTTGTGACTCTATTACTCCAGAGAACACAACCCGAGCTTATTGGCAGAGCCATGGTGGCACAGTGGTTAAACTGCAGTCCTGCAGGCTACTTCTGCTGGCTGGCAGCTGCCTGCAATTTGGCAGTTCAAATCTCACCATGCTCATGTTTGACCCAGCCTACCATCCTTCCGAGGTGGGTAAAATGAGGACTCAGTCAATAGGCTGACTCTGTAAAACCCTTGGAGAGGGCTGTAAAGCCCTGTGAAGCGGTATATAAGTCTGAGGGCTATTTATTTATTTTTTTGCATTTATATCCCGCCCTTCTCCGAAGACTCAGGGCGGCTTACACTATGTCAAGCAATAGTCTTCATCCATTTGTATATTATATACAAAGTCAACTTATTGCCCCCAACAATCTGGGTCCTCATTTTACCTACCTTATAAAGGATGGAAGACTGAGTCAACCTTGGGCCTAGTGAGGCTTGAACCTGCAGTAATTGCAAGCAGCTGCTGTTAATAACAGACTGTCTTACCAGTCTGAGCCACAGAGGCCCATCTACTGCAATGGGAAAACAAACCAGAGTGAGCTGTTATGGACTACGTATTTACCATAGTGGGCAGGCGAGGGAGTCAGCCAATTTGAATTCAATGAGACTTAGTACTGAAAGTACTGTATAACAGAATAACAGAGTTGGAAGGGACCTCGGAGGTCTTCTAGTCCAACTCCCTCCTCAGGCAGGAAACGCTATACCATTTCAGACAAATGGTTGTCCAATCTCTACTCAAAAACCTCCAGTGTTGAAGGATCCACAACTTCTGGAGGCAAGCTGTTCCACTGGTTAATTGTTCTCACTGTCAGGAAATTTCTCCTCGGTTCTAGGTTGCTTCTCTCTATGATTGTAGGAGATGACCAGGCTGAGCCTAAGGGCGGGGTCAAATGCATCATCAATTTGCAGTTACTATATCTCTGCAAGAGACCTGAGTCCAGTCCATTGACTCTTATCTGGTGCCAATTTGCTTTGACCATTAATAAATCAGATCCTTATGTAAAGGGAGCATGCAATAAACTCTATAGTGCTTTTGAACTCTATCCTGTCTCCTGGTTTCATGCGCCTGGACTGCAATTGTGAAAATCAAAAGCTGGCTGCTTACAGGTTATCTAAATTCAAACAAACAAATGAATAGACCTAGCAAACTCATTGCATAGACAAACATCAGTGTCTCTCTCTGATTGGTGACACAGTTTCTTATCCAAAGTGGGTCCCAGACTCCAAAAGAGAATCAGCACCTTATGAATTCCTCCATTTCCCCCAGGGATGGGCTGCTGTAGGTTCGCAGGGGTTCAGGAGAACTTCTAGGTAAAAAATCTGTGCAGTTTGGAGAACCTCCAAATCCTACTCCTGGCTGGCCCCGCCCACCTCTTCTCTCCCAGAAGTCCCCACACAGCCTATTTTGGATGCAGGTAAGTGCAGGGCGTGCGTGGAGACTTGGGGAGGGTGAATAATGCACCTACTGGAAATTTGGGGAGGCCGAAAACGTTTCCAGCTTCCAGAGGGCCTCTGGAACCTGTGTGGGTGTGGTCCTAGTTATGTGCCCATTAGTCTTTTGTGCCCATTAGATTAATGGGCACACAACTAGGACCACATCCACCCAGGATGCTACGAAACAGCTGACTAATCTACAAACACCCACTCCATCTACCAATCAAGATGCAACCACACAGCCAACCAACTCGCTTATAGCAACACTCCCCACCTCCCCATCAATATTTATAGAGAGACGGCAGCTCCGACCATGCTTTGCTCACATAAGCACAAAGCCGAAAGCACCAGCCTGAAGATGATGAGTGAGACCTCATCGAAACATCGCCAAGTTACTCTCAATCTTACACGGGAAAAGACCCGAATATGCCAAGACCAACATACCTATACCCGTGAAAACCTACAAAAATATATGTATACTTGTGTGTGTGTGTGTATACACACACACACACACACACACACACACATATATATATGCAGGTTTTGGTATGTTTGGGTCTTTTCCCGTTTAAGATTGGAAGTATTTAGGCAACGTTTCAATGAGCTCTCACTCATCATCTTCAGGCTTTGGCTTTGTTCTTATGTGAGCACACATAAGAACAAAGCCAAATAGGTTGCTTGCTTCTCTGTTTAGCTTCGGCTTTGTGCAGGACACTTGAGAGAGAAGTTGCATGAGATGAAACTGGCAAACGTGCCCTCTTGGTCTCCGGAGAATGAAAGTTCTCTAACCACTGTAAAAACTAAATCACTAGAAGTGAAGGGTAGTAAAACAACAACAACAAAAACAACCCTTCCCAAATATCTGCTAGCGAGAAGGTCATTTCTTTAATATGCAAGAGGGGTGCCTGAGAGACAGAGAAGAAAGCCGGTGCGCAGCTCATCTGAAGGAAGTTTATTGAGCTGCTCACAAACTGTAAAGCAACACTTGGAATATTGATCTTGCTGTATGACAGGCAGGAATTACCTATGTAGGTGGGGAATGAGCACCCGAGAGCCATAACTCTCAAGTTATTTTACAGGGAGGACTCTCTCTTTCAACCACTGGCCTCAACAGATTTGAGAATGCTCCAAATTACTAGGACAGGGGTGTCCAACTGGATTTGGATACCTAACATCAAAAACGTCATCAAAAAAGCACAACAAAGAATGTTTGTTGAATGCCAACTCAAGAAGCTCAAACTGCCCAAGGAGCTGCAGATCCAGTTCTACAGAGGTTATTGAATCTGTCATCTGCACCTCTATAACTGTCTGGTTTGGCTCTGCAACCCAACAAGACAGACACAGACTTCAGAGGATAATTAGAACTGCAGAAAAACAATGGCTACCAACCTGCCTTCCATTGAGGACCTGTA
This sequence comes from Ahaetulla prasina, assembly GCF_028640845.1. NCBI lineage: Eukaryota > Metazoa > Chordata > Lepidosauria > Squamata > Colubridae > Ahaetulla > Ahaetulla prasina. Next base: position 7,467,415 of record NC_080552.1, read on the forward strand.
TACTGCACGAGTCAAAAAGAGGGCTGTGAAAATATCTACAGACCCCGCACATCCTGGACATAAACTGTTTCAACTCCTATCCTCAAAACGACGCTATAGAGCACTGCACACTAGAACAACTAGAAACAAGAACAGTTTTTCCCCAAACACCATGACTCTGCTAAACAAATAATTCCCTCAACACTGTCAAACTATTCATTAAGGCTGTATTACTATTCTTCTTCTCATCCTTCCTAGTACCTATCTCTTCCCACTTATGACTATAACCATGTTGCTTGTATCTTTATTACTGATATTGTTTGTATTGTTTTCTGGTATGATTTGATTGCTTATTTAGTATCCTATGACTATCATTAAGTGTTGTACTTTATGATTCTTGACAAATGTATCTTTTCTTTTATGTACACTGAGAGCATATGCACCAAAGACAAATTCCTTGTGTGTCCAATCACACTTGGCCAATAAAGAATTCTATTCTATTGTATTCTATTGTATTCTATTCTATTCTATTGTATTCGATTCGATTTGATTCGATTCGATTCGATTCGATTCGATTCGATTTTTTCAAGGGCTGGATCAGCATTATAATTCTTCTCCGTGGGCCAGTCGTCCGGGGGGGGGGGAGACGGGACTGATGCCTCCTGCAGCACTTTGCTGGCCAAAATGGGGTGCGGGGGCTCTGCGGCCAGCAAAGTGCTGCCGGAGGCCTTCCAGGCTGAAAACGGGCCACGCGGGGACATCAAACATCAAAAATATTGAATGAGTAAAATTACCCCTCTTGATATCTGCTCTGGCACTCCAGAAAAGGAAGAAGTGATCTCTCTCTCTCAATTTTCCGAATTGTGCAACTATTGCAAGTTTGGGTTAATACATGTAAATATGTAGTCAATTATGTATTAAACTCTACATTTCATTTTTGCTTGTGTTGATTTTTCTCCTCCCAACCACAAATTAATGCAAAGGAGGGAGGGAGGGCTGGGGGTAGGTATGACAGGGGCCAGAAATAGTTTGATTCAGCGATACTAATAATGTATGTCTTACTGAATGCGAATAGGTGCTTATTTCAAGCAACACCGCCATGTAACTGGAATAGCCAAACAGCTGTGATTCATAATACTGTCCGAGACTAATATAAGCAGAAAAATAAATAAGAAAATGATGGGGGGGAAAAATTGTGCCTAGAAGCAAGATACAAAATGCCTCCTAACCTGATAAAATCAGTATGAGTTTGCTAATATATGGCATTTTCTCCATGTTATCATCAAAATCCCATACTTTGTATTACAAAATAGCATTTGACAATATGATTCATAAATCCTTAACATGATATACTGACCCACTGGGGTTTCATTATTTGGATTCCTGCTTTGACCGATTGCATAAAAATGCAATCAACTCCCACTAAATCTATTAGGCACCATATTATTCTCAAAGACACTATCACAAGGTTCCTCTTATGCATGTGCATTTTTGTGCACGACAGAGAGAAGGGGGGACATTTTTGGGCTGGTGGGGGGACTTCCAAATCACATACATATTTTAAAGCTTTTATAGGGCAGAGTTTCAAACAGATATCATGGTCTCTCCTTAATCATCTCCATCTTAAAATATCTGGATGCTAATGTGGATTGTATATTTATTATCCTCTTAGAACAGGGATGTCAAACTCGATTTCATTTTTGGACCTCACTTTTGAATCAAAGTCTTGATTCAAACGTTCAAAGTCATTCAAAGTCTTTAAGATGTGACTATATTTCACATTGCCCCTTTGCAAAATGTTTCCTACTTGTATTAAAAACCCAAAACACAGGTTACTCTGAAAGACCAAGATTGGTCCACCCCCCCCCCAAAGATGGAAGAATTTAGTTTGCTTGAAACATGGTTGATGGGAGGAAAGCCACCCCAATATCAAGGTTTCTCAAAGATAAAACAGACCAACCTTCAAAAGACTGAAACAAGATAAAGAATTGCTCAAAACACACTAACAGGACATGTCTATCCTATGCCCAAAGCAGCAAATATGATTCTTCTTCTTTTCTCCTTAACAGAGAAGATACAAAACCTAAAGGACTTCTCAAATAACAAGGCCTAAGAGTGCAAGTAATAAAATTAATAAGTTCTGGAGAAGAAGGATTGGTAGAAAATGTTTTGATGTGAAGCCATTTCCAGCCTGCAGTGGAAATAATTTTGGAATGGAATAGTCTTTCACTGTTGGTTCTAACTTTTTCACAGGGCTATTTTTTTTTTCTCAGATTGTAAAAATTTTTTTGGCCAAGTGTGATTGGACACACAAGGAATTTGTCTTTGGTGCATATGCTCTCAGCGTACATAAAAGAAAAGATACGTTCGTCAAGAATCATAAGGTACAACACTTAATGATAGTCACAGGGTACAAATAAGCAATCAGGAATCAATCAATATCAATATAAATCGTAAGGATACAAGCAACATAGAGTCATAAGTGGAAGGAGATTGGTGATGGGAACGATGAGAAGATTAATAGTAGTGCAGATTTAGTAATAGTTTGACAGTGTTGAGGGAATTATTTGTTTAGCAGAGTGATGGCATTCGGGAAGAAACTGTCCTTGTGTCTAGTTGTTCTGGTGTGCAGTGCTCTGTAGCGTCGTTTTAAGGGTACGAGTTGAAACAGTTTATGTCCAGGATGCGAGGGGTCTGTAAATATTTTCACAGCCCTCTTTTTGACTCTTGCAAGTATACAGGTCCTCAATGGAAGGCAGGTTGGTAGCCATTGTTTTTTCTGCAGTTCTAATGATCCACTGAAGTCTGTGTCTGTCTTGTTGGGTTGCAGAACCAAACCAGACAGTTAGGGAGGTGCAGATGACAGACTCAATCATTCCTCTGTAGAATTATTCACCACTGAAACACTCCCCTATTCCTTCTTTTCACTAGACTGGGCTGTGATACTCCTTATTGTCCCCATCTGAATCTCCAAGGACTCTCTATTTATAGCACTTAGGACCATCTGGAAGTTGTATAATCTCTTCCTCCTTTTAACAGCCATTGACACTGTCAGTCGTTTTCAAATAGAAACAAACATAATAATACAGAAGGCAGCAGCCAAATATAATTATCCCACCTTTTTTCTCTTCCTTACAGGTTTTCCGTTAGGTCTGTTGCTATTTTAAGTTTTTTTTAAAAAAAGATAAAATAAAAGGCTGTTGATTAAGGTAGAGAATTCAGGTACATGTCACCAGAGGATAATTGCAGGACTCTCACTAATGAAGTACAGAAATTGTTAGCTCAGAATCTGCTACTCTACTGCAAAACCAAAGGTCAAATTAGGAGAGTTTAAAATCCAGTTGCCAAAAATTTTATTTACTTATTTGGGACCAGGGTTTGGGGAGGACACTAATACTTCAATAGAAAAATCAGAAAATGACTCTCATGATATAAAATGAGTGGAAGAACCAAGGGGTGGAGTTAAAGAAGGGATCAGCCCAGGGGTGAAATCTAAAAATTTCCCCTACTGGTTCTGTGGGCATGGCTTAATAGGTGGGCGTGGCTTGGCGGTCAGGGGACTGGGTGGGCATGGCCAATAACAATAAATAATAAAAATAATAAATAAAGTACACAAAATAATAAGAGGTACCCAAAACCAACTTTCACACTTTACAAAGGGCCACAGTGTGGCTCAGGCTGTAAGAAGCCTGTTATTAAAATACAGCTGCCTGCAATTACTGCAGGTTCTAGTCCCACCAGGTCCAAGGTTGACTCAGCCTTCCATCCTTTATAAGGTAGGTAAAATGAGGACCCAGATTGTTGGGGGCAATAAGTTGACTTTGTAAATATACAAATAGAATGAGACTATTGTCTTACACACTGTAAGCCGCCCTGAGTCTTCGGAGAAGGGCGGGATATAAATGTAAATTTTAAAAAAAAACACATACAACACAACACAACACAACTGACTCACACACACTGTAAAAGCAGCTGCACTTCACCCAAAATGGCCCCTGCAACAAGCAGGAAACTCACACAGCCACAAAAAACTCAAAAACCAACTTTCACACTTTACACACAGAAAACACAACACAATTGACTCACACACACACATACACATACACACAATGCCACATACAGCTTTGTGAGATTTGGTGTGTTTGTGTAGTTAGAGTGAAACACACCAAATCTCATAAAGCTGCACAAATATTTAATTTTATTATTTAATTTTATTTATATTTTTAGATAAAAGCAGCTAAATTTAAAACTTCCTTAACTTTAAATTGCTATGTCTAAAAAAAAAAAACTTCCTAAAAAAATCCAATTAACTATTTTTTAAAGCTCCCTCCCCCAGTTACTTTCCCAATTGAAAGGACAAGGCAGGCAGATTGAGTTGCTCACCGATGAGATGGATTGCAGGCAGGCAGATTGAGTTGCTAGCTGATGCAATTGATTGCAGCAGCCGAAGGAAGGCAGGAAAAGCGAGCGAGCCCGAAAGAAGCAGCAAGCTGCCAAGAAGGCAAGTGGGGACCGAGTGATGGGGGGGGGCATGGGCGGGGGGGGGGAGGGATTTTTGCTACCGGTTCTCTGAACTACCCGCCCCCATCGCTAACGGACCGCCCGATCTGGTCCGAACTGAGAGTATTTCACCCCTGGATCAGTCTAGCATCCCAACATAGTCACAAACAAATTATGTGCAATCTCCCCTTGAATTCCATGTCCCTTTCCTAATTTCTAGCAGGTGCTAACCATTAGCTAAAAGGATTTCTGTGCATAAGCCTTTCAGCAAAAAAAAAAAAAAAAAAAAACCAGTTTAATTGGACTGTCATGTGTGAACCTGATCCTTCATCCCTGACACACAGATTATTTTAGATAGATCATCTGGACTCCAGTGAAACATTAGCAACTTGGAAACAGCTCACATCTTATTCGACATGCAAATTACATCTTTGTGAGTTAGCAAATTATGTGAATTTCAACCAATAAACCATTATTAAACAAACCATCAGTTATAATGATGGGTGAATGTAGCCATACAAAGGAAGGTAAGTGTTTTGGTTGCCAATCCAACATACTGGCCATTTCTAATTTCAAATAGGTGTGCTAGAACAGGGGTCTCCAACCTTGGCAACTTTAAGACTTGTGGACTTCAACTACCAGAATTCTTCTGGGAGTTGAAGTCCACAAGTCTTAAAGTTGCCAAGGTTGGAGACCCCTGTGCTAGAAAGAAAAGGGAGAAAAAAGAAAAAAAAATATTCTCATTCACCTGAAACTAGAGTTATCTATTCCTGTTTTTATCCATTATATTTACTCAGTAGGCTGCCAATTATTATTTTTTATTCATATTTATCTGAGAAGTTTGATTTCTTGATTCTGTAAACCACCCAGAAGCTATATCAGTGTGCATTACTTTTTAAAATAATAATAATAGTAAAACACATAAAATGTGGATGGATTTAGACAGAGCAGCAGTATGCACTGTAGGAATATAGTCTGAAAGCAGCAGTATGCACTGTAGGAATATAGTCTGAAATAAATAGGCATAGATCTGTTTGTAACTTTAGGAATAGTTCTTCCAGCTCTTTTTTTTCCAGCTATGTCTTTTGCTAAATCTCTGGACATTTGTCTCAAAGATGCTTTGTTTTTCAAAAGGCAACTTGTTACAGGGCTGTTGTTGTTGTTTTTTTCCCTTGAGGAAGAAGAAGAAAAATGCTTTGCTTCTCATCCAAGGAGCTTCATTCACAACTGCATCGCACCACATAGGGGATCAAAGCCCATCAGGATAAGATTCAGAGGTCCATCTGCGTTTGAAAGCTAGAGGCGGGGTGAAATGCTCCTGGTTTGGACTGGATCGCCCGATCCAGTAGCAATGGCAGCGGGTGGTTCAGAGAACCAGTAGCAAAAATCCCTGCCCCCCCTTCCCCCTGCATGCCCAGCTGAGCCACGCGATCATCAGAAGTTTTTTTTTTACTTTTAAAAGCATTTTTTCTTCAGCCGAAAAAATGCTTTTAAAAGTAAAAAAAAAAAACCTCTGATGATCGCGTGGCTCAGCTGGGATCATCAGAGGTTTTTAAAAGCATTTTTCCTACAACCTCTTCGGCGGAAGAGGTTTTAGAAAAAATGCTTTTAAAAGGCTCCTCTGATGATCCCAGCTAAGTTGCTTGATCGTCAGAGGCTTTTTTTTCTTTTTTTTTTTTCTTTTTTTTTTTTTTATTATTATTTTTTTTTTTTTTGCAACAAACAAACAAAAAGAAAATACATTATTACACCCTTGTGCTATACATAAAAGGAAGATTTGGGTCTTCGGATATATCCTCATGATTGCCAAAATCCACGTTCTCGAGGTACAGGTACTGAAGCGTCCAATGTTCCAAGCGCAAAGTCCACAAATGGTTTCCAAGTCTTCCAGAAAATATCTTCTTTATACACACCACTTCTAATTTTAATATCACATGTCATTTTATCATTTAAAGCTAATTTCCACATTTCAGAATTCCACTCTTCTATTCTAAAAATCACATCCAGTTTCCAATATCTAGCTATTATAATTCTACCTATTATAATCATAATTCTAATCAATTCTTTTTCATATTTTGTTAATTCTATTTCCTTAATTACCAACAATAATATAGTTTCCACTCTCAATGTTATTACTTTCCCCATCATTTCAAATATCATTTTCTCCAATTGTTGCCAAAACTTTTTAACCTTATCACAATTATACCACATATGTTCATAAGTCATAAATACTCTGGTTTCTCTTCAGATCGTATAAATCTTTCGGCTTTTTTTTCTTTTAAAGGCAAAAGTCAATGGTATTTGTGATGCCTTTTTGAATGTTCAGTTGACTGAGTTTCATGTTTAATGAATAAAGATAATAATAATAATAACAACAACAACAACAGGATCACCATTAGTCAGCTGCAGAAGGCCATCTTACTGGGATCTGCTCGCATAATCCGCCGATACATCTTAAATGCTTGGGAAGTGTTTGACTAGTGATTAGTGATACGAAATCCAGCATAGTTAGAATAGAATAGAATAGAATAGAATAGAATAGAATAGAATAGACTTTTTATTGGCCAAGTGTGATTGGACACACAAGGAATTTGTCTTGGTGCATATGCTCTCAGTGTACTTGTTTGTTGTGTATACTTTCATTTTGTGTATAATAATAAAAATGTGTACCTAACCTTGCATCTTTACCCCACCACCATCAGAACTGATGAAGCATTTTGGGTGATTTTTATAAGCTGCCTTTTAAAGAAAAAGCACCTTTGAGCCAAGTGTGACTTGAATGACTAAGAATCTCCACAAATACTCTCGATATTTGCCACTGAAGTTACAATAGGAAGCATCTCCCATGCAATTCAGTTTAAGATCGGAACATTAATTGATCAAAAGACAGGATACCTTTGAGAAGGAAAAAGGAAAGGGCTACAGGACAATGAGACAAAAATTTAGGATAAGAGAAGCTGAGATGGAAAGTTTGATAGAAAACAACCCAGTATTTATTCCCACAATTTTGAACTGAGCATCTCCTGACACCGTTTCAATGCAATTCAGCACCAGAAAGAATATAAAATGAGACGTGCTAAGAGAAAAGTTCTTACAAAACATACTGCCTAACTATTCCAGATATTTTATCTACGTAAATCCGTCTCAGAGAAGAAAAATAAAATTGACGAAGATGCTTGACATAACCGTGTTATGCTTTGGGGAAGAAAAAAGACTTTTATCTCAGGTTATCTGTCAATAAAAAGCTCTCAAAGATGGGATATAAACCATTAAGCAAATATGACATTAGGAAGAGTCTGAAAGCTATGCTAAAGCCACTTCAGATATCTCAAGTCTTTTGTACTTCTCTCCTGTATACAGCTCTGAGAGACTTCTTAAGGCACTCTCTTACAAATTTTGATGCAGAAATACAGTATACTATTGATTTGATTGTAGCTCATGTAATGTAAGAGGTATGATTTTTTTTGCCTGTTTTAACCTGTAATGGAATTGTGGTTTAACAGAGGAGGAAGAGAATAGCATTTTTAGTTTGCAGAGAATACAAATACAGGAACTACTCAACTTAGTAAAGGTAAATGTTCCCCTTGCCCATATGTGCTAGTCGTTCCTGACTCTAGGGGGCGGTGCTCATCTCCATTTCAAAGCCAAAGAGCCAGCACTGTCCGAAGATGTCTCCGTGGTCCATGTGGCCGGCATGACTCAATGCCAAAGGCGCACGGAACGCTGTTACCTTCCCACCAAAGGTGGTCCCTATTTTTCTCCTTGCATTTTTTTTATGTGCTTTCGAACTGCTAAGTTGGCAGAAACTGGGACAAGGAATGGGAGCTCACCACATTATGCAGCACTAGGGATTCGAACCACTGAATTGCTGACCTTTTGATCGACAAGCTCAGCATCTTAGCCACTAAGCCACTGCGCCTCCTCAACTTGCAACAGCTTTGTAAGTAACATCTAATGACCATTCAAAGTTACAACAGCAGTGTAAATTTGTGACTTATGACTGTTTTTCACAGTTACAAACTTTGCAGCATCCCCATAATCACGTGATCAAAATTCAGACCTTTGGTAACTGACTCATATTTATGACCGTTGCTGTGTCCCAAGGTCATGTGATCCACTTTGGCGACCTTCTGACAAGCGAAGTCCATGGGGAAGGCAGATTCACTCAACAACCGGGTGACTAACTTATCGATTGCAGTGATTCACTGAACAACTGTGGCAAGAAAGGTCACAAAATGAAGCCAAACTCACTCGACAAAAGTCATTTGGGGCGTAAGCCCACGACTACCTGTACTTTAAAGAGCCTTCATGGGGCCACTCCAATTCTCTATTAAGCATGTCTGGTAAACTCTTCAAACTCTATCTAAGGAAAATTTTGAATGCGGCGGTTGTTATTTTCTTCTTTAGTTTTCTGGAATTTCTTGCCTCGCCCTCTTCCTACTGAGAAGGCAGTCTTGGGGCAGAAGCAGCGGTGGGCTGCTGGGGGTTCGCAAGGGGTCAGGAGAACCTCTAGCTAAGATTCTGTGCAGTCGGAGAACCCCAAACCCCTCCCCTGGCTGTCCCCACCCACCCCTCCTAGGAGTCCCCACGCGGCCCATTTTGGATACAGATAAGTGCAGGGTGTGCGCGGAGGCTCAGGGAGGGCAAAAAACGGGCCTTCTAGAAGTTTGGGAAGGCCAGAAACGGGCCTGTTTTCAGCCTCCAGAGGGCCTCCAGAGCCTGGGGAGGCCGTTTTCGTGCTTCCGGAGGCTCAAAGAAAACCTCTGGAGGCTTTTGCAGGGCAAAAACGTCCCCCCCCACACACACACACCCTGGTGCAGGAGGCCAACTAGTCACCATGGCCACACCCACCATGGCCACGCCCACCCAGCAACAGGGCGAAGAACCCCTTGCTAAAATTTTTGAAGCCCACCCCTGAGCAGAAGAATTAAATGGGTCTTTGTAAATGATGTATCCCTCTCCCCCCCCCCCCCCCCGAAACACACACTTAAAAAAAAACTGGAATAAAAAGTGTTGCTGTCATTGTCAGGAAGAGATGGCATGAAGAAATGGAATGAAACAGGTGGAGACAAAAAAACGTGGCATGGAGGCGTGGAAAGTGATCGATGTTATGTCTTTTCAAACCTGATGGGTTTGAAAAGACGTAACACAGATCAGTTCCCAAGCCCCCAGGTCATCTTTTGAGTTCGTTACTTTGTTGGATAATGAAACATCTGCAAGGAACAACAAAACTCTGAGAGCACCAGGAACACCAGAGTTAAATCCTGAACTACAAATAGCAATAGCACTTAGTGTCAGGCCTGGAAACCATACTAGACTTTAGGGTTCCAGACTCTGCCACATTTTTCCCCTGAGGGGAAGAAGAGGGGTTGAGGGGTATGGTAACATTCTTCAAGCGGTCAAGGTCGGATGGTGTTCACATCTGCAGGAAGAGTGGCGAGAAGATATTCGAATGAACTGGGAGAACGTGGGACCATGTGACCAGCAAAGGGGTCAGGGGGGTGGGACTCTTGGAGTTTGTATAACTGGGAAAAGAATCCGGAAGTTCAGTTTTGGAATTTCACTCATCGTGTGCCAGTTTCCTCATGCTAGTAAAGAACTCTGAAAGACAATGGCTCCTGAGTTTTTTTTATGCAGAAGAGGTTTTTCTGGAACCTTGACACTTAGACTTATATAGTGCTTAACAGTGCTTAACAGTACTCTCTAAGCGAGGTGTCAGCAACCTGAGGCTCCAGAGCCTCTTCGGGCCCTCTGCTGTGGCTCCCTGTCAGGTGATCCCACCACTGGCTGGCTCCGCCCCTCGCCCTCCCCTCCCAGTCACTCCTTGCCTGGCCTGAGAAGGTAAGGGTGACAGTGGGTGATGAAGTGGCTGGGGCAGATACAGAGAGAAGGGGAAAGAGAGAGACATAGAGAGATACGGGGGGGGGGGGAGGAAGAGAAAGAGAGAGGGGGGAGGGAGGGAGAGAGAGATGTCAAAAGGATTTTGTGGTTCCTGGTATTTTTTAACAACCGGTTCTCTGCCCTAATGACCGGCTGGGTAGGTGTGGCTAGGGGGTCATGTGACTGGTGGAAGTGAGTGACATCATGTTGGCCACACCAACTTAGGTTTTGTGGCTCCCGGTGTTTTCTTTTCTGTGGGAAACGGGTCCAAATGGCTCTTTGACTGTTTAAGGTTGCAGACCCCTGCTCTAAGCGTATTACATAGTCAGCATAGCTAGCTATTCATCTATCTATATAAATTTTTCTCACGGTCTTGGCACACAACACAAGGCACTTTTAAAAAGAAATAAATCTAATTTCTGTATTATTCTTTTGTATTTTGGATTATGCAAGGACTTCTCTTGTTTTTCCCTATGCCGGATCATGCATTCCTACCCATATATTGGAATTAGGACCAGCAATTATTACAAATGGCTAGGAGAGAGGAATAAAATAATAATTTTTAAAAAGAAGCTGTAATC